>NC_086449.1:744994931-745302005 GCF_028390025.1 Pseudophryne corroboree
CTAGCGATGATGCGGGGACGCGCGCATCAGCGTTCATCGCCCGGCCATACACACTGGACAAGTTTGAGCTCAAAGTAGCTAAAAATTCCAAAAGTGACCTATTTTGAGCTCAAAATTGCCCTGTTCTCAGTAGAAGGTAGTTTATCAGGGGCACATTAAGAGAGAAGGGGGCCCATGTGCACTCTTTGTCTGGGCCCCCTCCTCTCTAGCCACTAGCTCAGTAGACTCTGAGCACTAGGGTCACTAGGAGACCCTAGCGCTGTACCAGATTCTAGTGCGCATGCGCAGGTCTCCAGGAAAATGGCACGGTGGGCATTTTCCCAGTGATTTTCCTACTGTGCATGTGCGAAATGCAGAGAAAATGGCCCCCATGCCATTTTCCAGATGATTTGTGCAGTACTGCTGCCATCGACATGGGACTCTAGAAGGGTAAATATTCAAGAAATGGTTGCAGAATGTTCAGTGTGGCCCCTTTGGACCCAGGGGCCCATGTGCACTGCACACCTTGCACCCATCTATAGATTGTAAGCTTGCGAGCAGGGCCTTACTACCTCTATGTCTGTCTATATTTACACAGTTTTGCTCTATTACTGTTGTTCTAATTGTAAAGCGTAATGGAATATGCTGCGCTATATATGAAACTGTTAATAAATAATAGATATACCACTGTAGCCTATCCATTCTCCACAACAGAGATGGGCAACCTGACTTACTTCAAAGGCCACGTGGCTGACCCTTAAACATTCCAAAGGGCCACAAATTATCCTTCATCTTGGTAATAAGTTAATAAATAAAAAAAGAGCTACCTCTGAGCAATAGTATATCAGCAGGCATTTTAAACAAGCCTCACAAGGTGTAACAAACACATCTTTACTAAATTCAGAAGACACTGGGGGTTGTAGGTGAAGGATCAGAGGGCTGCATGCTGCTCATCCCTGCTCTACAATCTAGCACTGTACCTCGATGATGTCCAGGACCGTATTAAGGGGCTAATTCAGGTTGGATTGCAAATCGCGATCCAACCGGAAATTTTTACGATGGCCCCATGGGTGCACGCGCAGCACCCGCCCTGCGTATCGCAGAAAAAGCGATCACCTCTGCCTGTCAATCAGGCAGAGGCGGCCGCGGGGGGGGGGGGGGGGGGCATGTTGTGGGCGTGATCACGGCGCCTGCGTGATGTCACATGCAGCCACCGCGATGGGTAAGATGGCGCAGGGTCTCCTGCCGGCGCGGTTTAGCTACGCTCGCAGGAGGCATCAAGAATTTTTCAGATGAAGCGGAAATTGCGAGGTGCTCACAATTTCTGCTTCATCAAGGGGGGAGGCGCCGGTCAGAATGCTGGGTGACCCCCAGCATGCGATCCAAAGCAGAATTTGCTATCCTTACTGAATTAGCCCCTAAACTTGTTTGGCTGTCATGTCCAGGGGTGAGGGTGGCTCCGGTGGAGCGTGAGCTCCGGGTGCCGAAAAAGTTAGAGGGTGCGTCGCCGCCCTCCCTTCTCATGCTGCACTGTGGGCTGCTGTGTAGGCAGCTGCAGAGCAGGAACAGATGGGGCGCACACTGACTCAGAGAATACAGTAGGTAGGGTACAGGGCAGGCCATAGGTGACAGCAGAAGACACTGGCAGCCGGCACATGCCGAAGCTCTGCTCACCCTCTTTCTATGTCTCACGGGCTGCTTGTAGCTGTGCAGCAGGGTTACTTCTGTCCTGCAGCACCACTCTATGCCCCTGTTGCTGTAGCACCTCTCTCTGTCTAGCCCAGCTGCTGCAGCACTTCTCTCTGCCCCGGCTTCTGCAACATCTCTCTCTTTCCTAGATGCTGCAGCACTTGTCTTTACTGCAGATGCTGCAGCACCTCTTACGGGTGTAGTATGCCGGCAGTCGGGCTCCCGGCGACCAGCATACCGGTGCCGGGAGCCCGACCGCCAGCATACCGACAGCGTGGCGAGCGCAAATGAGCCCCTTGCGGGCTTGCTGTGCTCGCCACGCTGCGGGCACGGTGGCCGCTATTTTATTCTCCATCCGGGGGGGGGGGGGGGGTCGTGGACCCCCAAGAGGGAGAAAAAGTGTCGGTATGTCGGCTGTCGGGATTCCGGCGCTGGTATACTGTGCACCGGGATCCCGACAGTTGGCATACTGAAGACCACCCCCTCTTACAGCCCAGGCTTCTGCAGCACTACTCTCTGCCCCGGCTACTGCAGCACCTCTCTCTGTGGCTATACTTTGGTGTAATGTGTGTAAGTACAGTGTGGTGTAACCTGTATAAGGGGCTCTACTATGTAGCATAACATGTATAAGGGGTACTACTGAGTGGTGTAATGTGAATAACGGACACTACTGTGCTGTGTAATGTTAATTGTACTATTCTGTGGCCACACCCCTTCCCCATGAAGCTACACCCCTATATTATTTATTCACCCTGAGTTCCACATAGTTTAGAACTGTCCCTGTCACCAATTTAGGATTTTAAAAAATGTTTTTATTTCAAATGTAACAAGCTACCACATGTTGGCTAGGCCCTTGATTCAGTATGGGGAAGGGGGTGGGGGTGCTAAAACATACCCTTGCTCCGGGCACCATGGCACCTAGCTACACCTCTGGTCATGTCGACACCTCGCCATCAACCTAGAGCTCTGTAACCTCAACCTTTTCCTTGTATCGTTTACATAAAATTAATGTTTATTGTAAAGGTAACTTAAGTACTTTGAGACTACAGGGCCTCTACCCCTTTTGTGACCAAACATCACATTTTATGATGCATCAATTTATTTGGCTTATATTATTTATCATTTTTGTCTTTATGATTTAATTTCTTAGTTTACACACATGAATCTGATACTGTTTTTTTATTTTGGTTTTATTTGTTTAGTCTAGGCTCTATGTAGGGTAAAAGGCGCAAAAATATGGAATAAACTCATCTCTTCTTTTTGGGTATATCGATGCTACACATGTACTTTATACAAGATTTGACATTGCTATAATGATCTGATGTGTTAATGTTAGTTCTAAATCACCCCTTACCCCCTTAATGATATACCCTCATACCCACACTTTTTAAGTTTTGGACAGAGGTGGGTTAGGTACAGAATATAAATATTAAGGGTTATAACAATTGAGGGAGGGAGTTGAGATTCACATCCATTCAATCATAGCCGCATTTTCATGAGTGCAAAAAAAGTGCAAAACATAGGAGCAACTATGTGCGAGATTCTGACTGCTTATATGGGATGCAAACAAAATGAGTGACGATATCCTGTTCTAGTCACTAACTATGGGGTAAATTTACTAAAGCTTCTAAAATGGAGAATTTGTATGTTGCTCATAGCAACCAATCAAATGCTGGCTATCATTTTCTAAAATGCAATAGAGAAATGATAGCTTCTGATTGGTTGCTGTGGGCAACATCACTAATTCTCTGTTTTAGAGGCTTTAGTAAATTTCCCCTTAGTCTCCACCTTAATGTTGTATAATGCAGTGGCACTTTTGCATTGTCAATGGGAATCCTGGCGGTGCCATCAGGGATATTCTCCTGGGCTGCAGACTTACATCCTTGCTTGGGATAACTGAGCTGGCTCTCCCATGAAAGGCATTACTAGTAGGGATGGCCATTGGTGGGCTGCTATCGATGGCACCATCGGTGATATCCATCGATGGTACTTGAACCATCGATGATTTGCACCACTCAATGGCCATCACTGAAAGGTGCTGCCTGGGCCGCGGGCCAATCAAAAAATGGGTGCGGGGCTTGTCGCGTGTCAGTGGTGGAGCTATGCTCCATGTCTCTGCACCTTGCAAAAAAATAAATAAAAAATAAAAATATTCGTTTAGGCTGTGCCATCGATGGAAAGAGAAATCATCTGGTTCTCTCCCATCGATGGCAAAAACATTCGACATCGGCCTATATTTTGAACTCTCTTAGCCGTTGATTTAAAGTACATCTGGAATTAGTGACCCTGTACTGTGGAGAAATAGCAGAATGCATTTTACATTATACTGGTAACTAGAAGGACGATATCTGCATGTAATATAATAAGACGCTTATGTGTTCTGACATAACAGTATAACGATGCATGGACAGAATGAAAAATGTAAAAAGTAAATCCTGAGAGTGCAGAACCAATCCAATGAGCCTAAACATGGCCGTGCAAGCCACCTTCTGGTCTTATAGGGGGTAAGAGGAACACATTTAGCTTTACTTTATTATTGTTCACATTTTTCTAATACAGGTATGGGATCTTTAACCTGGAGACAACTTATCCAGACAGATCCAACAAATGGCTTGGGGTGGTGGTCCGGTATTTGAGGCATCATACTTCAGATTAAATTAACAAATATTAAAGATTACATAGTTTCTATCCACTGAGGGCAGGATTAACAGAGAGGCTGGGGCAGATGCCCGGGTACCCCATACATAGCCATATCATTAGTGGGGGAAGGGGGGGGGGTACTGTGGCATAATGTGAACTGGGGGCTCTTCAGTGTGTTCAACACACCTGTGGTGCTGGGATTATTTACACATTTAACTTTAATATCACCAGTATATCATCATATTGACAATTTTACTAGTAGGGGCCTCACAAATCTTTCCAACCCCGATATACTGGTTCTTTGTTCTATCCACTGAGACACTGTGGCTGTATATGAATTTGTGGTCCTTATATTCTTATTGACATTTTTTTTTTTATCATGCCTGCGGGGAAATGCTGGACTGTGAAGGAGCAAGAAATATGGTTACTAAACATAATCTTCCATTCTCCTTGCATTCCAAAAAGATAGAATGTCAAACATTCTGGATAGTCCCGCATCTGTATAAAAATTTGCTAAAGCAGTTCTGCTTTTTTATAATGCATTCAGTGGTGCCAAGAGAAAGGGGGCAGGTACTAATTACCCGGGGCTCGGAGGGGCCCAGCAAGGGCCCGAGTCCGCTGCACCCCCCCCAAGAATATAAGTACACTAATGCCCGACGTCATCTCACCAGTGACCTCTTTGGGAAGATGCCCGCTGCACATTGAAAGCAAAGACTCTGGTACTGTGCCAGTCTTTGCTCTCTAGTGCACTTACGCTATCTTCCCAATTATCACAGGGAAGATTTGCGTCGGCTGTGGAGGAGGGACCTGCTTCCATGAGCAAGCAAGGTAGGACGCAGGTACCCTCCCCCGTGCCCCACTGTGGAGTGCACTGCGGCACCACAGTTTATTCTTTTTTTAAAGTAAATTATTTTTACGGGGGTGTGGACATGCCCACTTTTTAGGTCACACCCCTATTTTATTACTAGGGCCCAGCATGTCTCTCTACGACCCTAAACACATTTACACTTTTTTATACCTCCTAACATCTGGTGGAGAAAAAGTGTGACTGTCTCGAGCTGCCAAAAGGTGGCGTGGCTTCACAGGAGTGCCCCGGTTTAATCACTAAGGGGGGAATGCCCAGCACTCTGTGAGCTACTGGCATCTCCCCTGTCCTTCCGTGTCCCGTGAATAGACGCTGTGCGCACAGCATCTATTCACCACTGCTCCGCTAAGCAGAGCAGCGAGTGACAGGAGGCTTCAAACTGCCACATCGCGGACCACGAGTGGGACAGCGGGACCGTCCCACAAAAACAGGACTGTCCCGCAAAAATTGGGACAGCTGGGAGGTATGCTTTTAGTATACTTACAAATGATAGCAACTTTCTTTTTGTCATTTCCTATAAGTATATGTACATATATTTGTAATAAAAAACAAGTCACGTATCTGATATTAGACTCTTTAGTGTCTTTGAAGCTTTACTCTTTCGCCAGCTTATATTCTGGAATGATTGCTTATTGTCTAGCTTGAATCTTAAAAAAAAATTGTAGTTACCAGTCAACCACTTTCATTTTCTGGCCAGTGACATCAGCACCTTAAGTTAGGCACTACAGTATATTATAGGTAATATATGTTCATCCTCTGGCAGACAGGGCATTGCATACTAACAATAAACATAGTCCTTATTAGCATTGTGTATTTGTCTGACTGGTCCGGTTAGTCTCCTTTTTTGCTGTAAAAGTCACATGTAGCTGGCAGTCCGCCCAGACTGAGTGACCAGGTTTAAAGATGGACTTTTGTTTCTTTAACTACATAATGTCAGGTTTGTTTTATTTTTTGGCCCTTAACAACTTCAATGCCAGGTGAGGTTGGCAGGTCTGTTACAAGTCCCATTTGCATGGCTGTGCACTGAGCTGTTTTCTAAACTGAGCATCTGGTCTGAATTATCTGCAGCCCCCGTTCGCTGTTGAAGTCACTTAATCTCTTTTGCCTTCTGTCCCACGCAAAGCTTTGGCATATTGACCTCTGTGTGGATTCTACTTAATGTGAACACATCTTTTGGTTTTTGCACATTGCTACAGAGGCAGCAAAACATTTGTTTCCCCCCCACTAGCTTTTGTGCTAAATAAGTAGATTTTTGGTCCCATTTGACACAGACCCTTTTTGTGTTTGAGGAGAACATATATATTTTTAAATGGTCAGGCAACCTGTGTTGGACCACTTAGAAGTTATTGCATGGAAACACCAAGCCAACATTCTACCATTTACGGTAATAGTTTGGCCACATTGGAGCAGAGCTTTATTAGAGAGACATGTGGCCTAATTCGGAGGTGATCGCAGCAGCAAATTTGTTAGCAGTTGGGCAAAACCATGTGCACTGCAGGTGGGACAGATATAACGTGCAGAGAGAGGTAGATTTTGGTGGGGTGTATTCAAACTGAAATCTAAGTTGCAGTGTAAAAATAAATCAGGCAGTATTACCCTGCACAGAAATGAAATAACCCACCCAAATCTAACTCTCTCTGCAAATGTTATATCTGCCCCCACCTGCAGTGCACATGGTTTTGCCCAATTGCTAACAAACTTGCTGCTGCGATCAACTCCAAATTACCCCCATGGTCCTGACAGAGAGGTGCAGCGGTTCTGCGAAAATATGGTAATGACGCTGCCTTGGGTACTTGTAGAGGCAGCCACTGGCGACATTTCTGATCCACCACTTCTGTACAAATTCATACCATTGAATCTTTGAGCAACACTGTAGTTGCTTAGAATGCCCATCACATGTGAGCCGCCGAAGCCTTTACAGCTGCACACACATTCGCAGGCTCAGCTGTGCCCCTGAAGTGAATGCGACATGCCTGCATTTTAGTAGTCCCCTCCATAGCTCCCATAAACGCTCACTACCTGTCACTCAGTTTGCAAATAAATCCTCACTGCGTCTGCTGTAGCTAATCAATCGCTGCATGTGAGTAGTGTGACTTACGCATACACACAACGCACTGCATCACCGCTGAATCAGGCACTATGGATGATATTTTGTGTTTCTTTGGCTGTGTGTTAAGGTTATTTTTACCAAGAGGCATACAAGCTATACAGAACCCAGACATAATAATAGGGTTTACACTGTATAGTTACTGCACAGACATGAATGTATAGTCCAGTACAGCTGGTTGGTGAGGAAATATAGTATACTAGTGAAAAGTCATAGATCTTTTGGTGGTGCCCAGTAAGGCCACTACACACCACTTTACACAACATACAAAGTATTGTGAGGTTCTTTTAAGAATAGGAGATAATATGACTTGGTGATTTTTTTTGTGCTTCTGAAAAAGTTATAAGGCAAAATCCTTAATGACAATCTATGACATATTGTAAAATCTATCTATCTATCTCCAAAAGAATCTCACAACATAAAACACTTTATTCTCTCTTGGATCTAGAAACAGGCATCACTATCGGTGTCTGGCGCTAATAGTTATGATAGTCACAATGACTATTCTGATCAAGTTGTCTACTAAGAGAATTGATGCCTACAGATGGACCATGGTTCAGTGTTTCCGAATACATGAGGCTTGATAGTCCTCACTTTTGTAGTTGAACATATTGAATGCTCCCCTTGTATTAAATACAGTTCAAGTGTCTTATTATTATTTTTTTGTCTGCATAAAACTATTATTTACTGAACCCAGACATGTCATAACCTTTTTTTTTTTTTTTTTCCTTTGGCAGGTGAACACGTTCAAAGAGACTTATTCCTTGGAGAAGTGAGCCCCAAAATCAACATGTCAAAATATAAACTTGTTATGTTGAGGCATGGTGAGGGTGCCTGGAACATTGAAAACCGCTTTTGCAGTTGGGTTGACCAAAAGTTGAGTATGGATGGACTAACGGAAGCTGAGATGTGTGGGAAGCACTTAAAATCTTTGGGCTTCAAGTTTGACATGGTTTTTACGTCAATCCTGAGTCGCTCTATACAGACGGCATGGCTGGTGTTGCAAGAGCTTGGGCAAGAATGGGTTCCAGTTCAGAGTTCGTGGCGGCTCAATGAGCGCCATTACGGGGCACTTATTGGTCTCAACCGGGCAGAACTGGCCCTGAATCATGGAGAAGAGCAAGTGAAGATATGGAGAAGGAGCTATGATGTTGCCCCTCCGCCAATAGACGAGAGCCACCCTTATTATCAGGAGATACATACGGATAGAAGGTACACGTGTTGTGACATTCAGAGAGAAAAGCTGCCAAAATCTGAGAGCTTGAAGCATGTCCTGGAAAGGCTCCTTCCCTACTGGAATGAAGTAATTGCACCAGAAATAAAACAAGGGAAAAATATTCTTATATCTGCACATGGAAACAGCACAAGGGCATTATTAAAACACTTGGAAGGTACAGTTTTTGGGTGTATTTTTCTCTGGTGCCCGCTGCCACAGCCCCATTTTGTCTTTCCAATAATTATGTACATAGGTTAATATTTGTTGTTACCAAAGGTAGATCTATACTGGTTCAGTATTATATTTCGGCTTTCGGGATGCCGGCGGTCACATGACCGACCCGGCATCTTGGAACAGAGAATGACAACTCTTTAGTCTGTAAGGAGACTAACCCCCTTACCCTAACCCTCCTTGGGTGGCGGCTATAGCTAAACCTAGGGGATGGCGGCTAGGGCTAAATCTCTGGGTGTGGCAGCTACGGCTAACCACCTCACCTAGTCCATAACCTTCATGGGCCCTAACCCTAATACCCACCCCAATACTTTCCTTCAGGATGTCGTCTATCAGTGTCCTGGTGCCGGTCTCCTGACATGTGTCGGTATTCCGGCGTTGGACACATGCATCCCAATCTATATACATGATGACTTCAAATGGAGAATTTCTATTCCCAAATTTTTGCAGCAAATCTTTCTTTTATTATATACCTAGTTTCAGTCAGTTAGCTGATGTAAATAAAATGTACATATTTTTATTGCTCTTTGTTGAGGATTGGGAAAAATTAGTGCTATGTTGGGCACTGGATAAATAAATAGAGCAAGCTGACGATATCTCACTGGTGAAATGCGTCAGCTTGCTATATCTGGTTTCTGAATCTTTTTAAATTGGCAACTCACAATCTGGTCACGGAGCAATAACTGGAAATGGCTTCAAAGTAATGGGTGGGTAGGCCTGGTCTTTGCTTTGTCTGTCCCCTCTCCTCCCCCTCCTCTTTAAAACCTGATGCTTTCAGTCTCGAGACACAGTCATGGTCTGGGTATGGCTTGGTGCTGCCAAGTTCCCAGACCAGTCACGATAAATACAGCAATGTTTCTGTGTTTTCCCCTGCCTGCATTTTCCCTCCCTTTTCAAATCATAACAAGGCAAATGGGACCCAGAATAGGGTTGTCAGCCATTTTACTTCTGCTGCCAGATTACTACGGAATCACTATGTGCTTTACACATCGAAAATCGGTGCATTTGGGCGTGACCTGTGCAATAAGCAATGCAGATGCGCCTGATCGGCAATACAATTGAATAGCGTCATCAATTGCCCAAACAACAATTGAATTCCGTCCATAATCTGTAGGGGGAAAGACAATGGAATAATATTTTCATTACCTTAACCGTGTTAAATGCCACCTTGAAAATTTTTTTCATTCTGTCCTACAAAAGGTACTAACAAAACAAAAAAGCAATAAACAATATGGCAAAGCACTTCATATTTTTATTTAAAAAATGATCTAATAACTTATTGCAAATTACAGAGCGATGAATTGAAAACATAACTTAAAATGTAAATCTATAATATCCACAAACCAAATAAAAATGATATGCTTAGGGCCTGATTACATAAATTTTGTTGTATGTGTGTGGTGTGTGTGTGTGTGTTCTAAACAGATAGAATATAGACACACATTTCATTAAGGTGACCTCTGCAATTGTTCTCCTGGTTGTTATCAATCTATTTTCTACATTTATTGCTGGCTGAATTATTTGCTTTGCCAAGACTTCGATTTTTCTGTGTTGTTCTTAGTTGCTGGGTGACCGTGGCTTACCTGAACAGCCAGCTCTTGCTGCTGAATAACAAATTCCTTAAAAGGTAACACCACTTAAATGTTGCCTAATTAAACTCCCTATGCTGGTAACAACAACTTGCTGTAATAAATCCTAATACTCGTAATAAGTTTTCTGCGGCTTTTGACTGCTGAAAACCAGGGAACACACTGTTGATGTCAGGTTGTGATTAATGGATGTTCCCTATCAACATCTGAGTAGTACATTATTTTAGGATAGGTGGAACTCATTTATACTAGACTTGGACAAAAAGCGTTCACACCACGACTCGGAGGCCGTGTGTCGTAATAGGGGGTGTGACCCTGCCATGGAGCAGGTGTGGCTAGCCTGTTATGGGTGGAGCTAGCCTGTATCTGGCCCACTCCATTCTGCCTATGAATGCATCAGTGTTTGCTACAATTGGGACACTCTTCCGTGCTTCACAGATGTAATAACATTCACCACAATTGTAGATAAGACTAAGGGGGAGATATTTCAAAACTCCTAGTTGTTGTTTTTCAAATGCAGCCTGCAAAATGGAGAATATTTGATACATCTCCCCCTGTCTCTACAATTTATTTCTGATTCCTCCGTTCTCTTATACACCTACCGACCTTATGTCTGTCCTTCTTGACTCCTCCTAAACTTCTGCCCACTTTGACCAGGTGACGACCCTTATCACTTGAAGTTTATAGCATCATGTGGTGCTCTGTTACCTGTACTCTATTTCTGTTATTTATTTACTGTAATGCTATGTTTTGTCTCCCTGTACTGTCCTTTGTACGGCGCTGCGAAACACATGTGGCGCCTTATAAATAAAATGTAGTAATAATAATAATAATAATAATAATAATAATTACATGTCAAGATCTAGTTTAGGTTAGTGTAAAGGGGGGTACACACGGAGAGATCCATGCTTAAATTCTAAGCAATGCGACTAGATTGCTTAGAAATTATGCATGGTTCACTCCGTGTAGGGTGCCGATGACAGCGATGCGCGGTCCTGCACGTCACTATCGCCGGCTCTAGATTAGTGAGATCACCCTCCATCCTCGCTTAGCACACATCGCGCTGAGTGCTGAGCGGTCTGTACTAGATCACTCAGCACACATCACCCCACTGGCGTATCTATAATGGGTGCGGTGTGTGCGGTGCACACGGGCCCCTGGGTCCAGAGTGGGGCCATACCGCACACACTGCACCCATTTCTTCTATACATGCCTTTCAGGCTTCCATCGGTGACCGTGTGTGTAGCCGTCACTGCCACTGCTAGCACACTGACCGCTAGAGACTCCAGCACAGTGCCAGACTCTACAGCGCATGCAGGACTCTGGAAAAATGGCGCAGCGGACATTTTTCGGAGTCCTGCGCATGCGCTGTAGACTCTGGACTGTGCCAGAGTCTCAGCGCTGACAGCGGCGGTGACGGCCACGGGTCCCCTCCTCTCTAGAAACGGCGCTGCATCTCCCTGTGTGTATGGGGCTTAAAGCAGTCCATGGTTCCCCCACCTACTTATGGTGGAGGTAAGGATTCAGCACAAATAATGGTCTGTAATCTGTGTTTTTCTGTTTTCAACATGTTAATTAAGTAAAAAGACTTGATTGTTATGTATAACCCAGCATGGTGCAAATTCATTTTTGACTAGTAAACACTTAACATTTCTAAAGTGTTCACTTCACTACTTCAGCTCTACGATTATTCTCCTTTAAAGGGAAATGTTGCATAATAATTTAAAATCTATGGCTGGGGAGTCGCTGCTATAAATAGGGGATTTAGACACAGCTGCAATCTGTGTTGCTTTTAAAAACATAAAATAATCACCTATATTGCAAAACAATAACTAAAGTTAAAACTACATGTAGGCACTGTGACGTTTTGTGTAGGGTTGTGTATAGTGTTGAAGACCCACTGCACAATGGTAAACACTTCAGGGTGTCATGTTTTCTTCTTATAGCCACAATACTTGTGAAAGAATGTAAACTTGCATCCATTACTGTATACAGCCGGGCCAACCCACAAGTCTCATTTACACATTTGTATCTTTGTTTTTCACCTAACGATGGTTCTATGTACTGCACCATTTTATGTCATTTTGGATGGAAAACAAGGATGCTCATATTTTACTTTATTGTTTTTTCTTCAAGAGAGTTATGCCTGTCTTTAGTGTAGGACAGGATAATTAGTAAATATGCCCCTTAGACTGAAATGACTGGATATCCCTGCGGGTAAGAAGAGATGCTTCATTAACAAAGCCCCATGTTCAGTTAGTGTTTCTCACTCTCCGTCCCCTAGTCGGTGCTCATCACTAACTCACATTTTAAAAGATCCACAGGCAGTCTGGAAAACATGAACTGTTGGGGAACCTGAAGACCGAGTGTGAGAAATACTGCATTACATTGTTGTGTGCATGGGCTGGTCATACATTGGACGGTAATTAATTGTTTTGCGCACCCGACCTCCTGTGTAAAGTGACGGGAGATCGCGGGGCGGAATTCAATTGTTTGTTTTTTTTGCGCTGACTGCACCCATAAAGTTTGGATTTAGTCGCGTAAAGCAGCTAAAACTGATCAAAGTGCTGGGCACAATCGTGGAAAGTGCCATTCGGGCGCCCAAAGGTGTCACTTTGTTTGCACATTTCAGCTCACCCCTCTATGTGTGTATGTATGTGTGTGTGTGTATGTATACGTATAAATATATATATACACTGCTCAAAAAAATAAAGGGAACACTAAAATAACACATCCTAGATCTGAATGAATGAAATATTCTTATTAAATACTTTGTTCTTTACATAGTTGAATGTGCTGACAACAAAATCACACACAAATTATCAATGGAAATCAAATTTATTAACCCATGGAGGTCTGGATTTGGAGTCACACTCAAAATTAAAGTGGAAAAACACACTACAGGCTGATCCATCTTTGATGTAATGTCCTTAAAACAAGTCAAAATGAGGTTAAGTAGTGTGTGTGGCCTCCACGTGCCTGTATGACCTCCCTACAACGCCTGGGCATGCTCCTGATTAGGTGGCGGATGCTCTCCTGAGGGATCTCCTCCCAGACCTGGACTAAAGCATCCGCCAACTCCTGGACAGTCTGTGGTGCAACAAGGGTTGGTGGATGGAGCGAGACATGATGTTCCAGATGTGCTCAATTGGATTCAGGTCTGGGGAACGGGCGGGCCAGTCCATAGCATCAATGCCTTCGTCTTGCAGGAACTGCTGACACACTCCAGCCACATGAGGTCTAGCATTGTCTTGCATTAGGAGGAACCCAGGGCCAACCGCACCAACATATGGTCTCACAAGGGGTCTGAGGATCTCATCTCGGTACCTAATGGCAGTCAGGCTACCTCTGGCGAGCACATGGAGGGCTGTGTGGCCCCCCAAAGAAATGCCACCCCAAACCATTACTGACCCACTGCCAAACTGGTCATGCTGGAGGATGTTGCAGACAGCAGAACATTCTCCTTGGCGTCTCCAGACTCTGTCACGTCTGTCACATGTGCTCAGTGAGAACCTGCTTTCATCTGTGAAGAGCACATGGCGCCAGTGGCGAATTTGCCAATCTTGGTGTTTTCTGGCAAATGCCAAACATCCTGCACGGTGTTGGGCTGTAAGCACAATCCCCACCTGTGGATGTTGGGCCCTCATACCACCCTCATGGAGTCTGTTTCTGATCGTTTGAGGAGACACATGCACATTTGTGGCTTGCTGGAGGTCATTTTGCAGGGCTCTGGCAGTGCTCCTCCTGTTCCTCCTTGCACAAAGGCGGAGGTAGCGGTTCTGCTGCTGTGTTGTTGCCCTCCTACGGCCTCCTCCATGTCTCCTGATGTACTGGCCTGTCTCCAGGTAGCGCCTCCATGCTCTGGACACTGCGCTGACAGACACAGCAAACCTTCTTGCCACAGCTCGCATTGATGTGCCATCCTGGATGAGCTGTACTACCTGAGCCACTTGTGTGGGTTGTAGGGAGGTCATACAGGCACGTGGAGGCCACACACATTACTGAGCCTCATTGTGACTTGTTTTAAGGACATTACATCAAAGTTGGATCAGCCTGTAGTGTGTTTTTCCACTTTAATTTTGAGGGTGACTACAAATCCAGACCTCCATGGGTTAATAAATTTGATTTTCATTGATAATTTTTGTGTGATTTTGTTGTCAGCACATTCAACTATGTAAAGAACAAAGTATTTAATAAGAATATTTCATTCATTCAGATCTAGGATGTGTTGTTTTAGTGTTCCCTTTATTTATTTGAGCAGTGTGTGTATATGTATGTGTATGTATGTATGTATGTGTGTGTATATATATATATATATATATATAGAATTGAAGACCACGGCGCTCGGGTGCAATTTATGTGGTAATAGTGCACAGTATAAAAAGTATTGTTTAGAAATATAGTAAAACGTAGTGAATATATTAAAAAAGATTTTAAAAGAAGATACGTGAGGTAAAAGTCCCTATTTCATATAAAAGCACTTCTCAGTAAATTATCAGAGCGGCAGCTTGTAATACATATAGATATGCTTGGCATGCATATAAAATTTGTTGCAAGAATTGGAAAAACAAGCGCCCAAGAGTGTAATTATTAGGGTCAGGGAAAATGAAGGTATAAAAAATGGATGATAAGGATCGATTTAAAACACTTATCTGGCAGGTAGAGACTTGAATCAAGTTGAGGATTAAGAACATGCGGATAAAACAGAAAAAACTAACATAGTGTGTACCGTTTATGTTGCATATTATGTTACTGTTTAGTTTCACAGGCCTTATTAGGGAACTTAGCTTATTCCCACAGAGTATAAATTTGCAGCCTGCGCTGTGTATATATTAAAAATACAAGAAAGTTTTTAATAACATAATCACATAAAAACACACATAAAAATAGCTGTATAGCATGCGTACAGGATAAAAAATTAAATCAGGCTTATCTGTCCATGAATATGACTGAAATGCATGCGTACAGGATTTAAAATAGTTTTAGGCTTATCTGTCCATCAAGAGGAGGTGTCTGCAGGTACTCCCAACGCGTTTCGTCCGTCAGCAACAGGACTTCATCAAGGGGATAACCACACTGAGCAATCTTTGCTCTATTTATGCCCAGAGGGAGGAAATTGACCATGACATCACTTCCTGTGATTGTCATTAATTTTTTGGAAAATTAGTATAACTACAATCTAATATGCACTCAAAACAGTTGGACATAATTAGAATTATAGTAGAGTAAGAAAGAACCAAAACTTTATATAGAACATAAATAAGGAGTGAAAGAGTGAAAGAATGTCAATTGCCGTCGGAAATGGTGGTGGAACGCATGTGGAACGCATGCGTCATTTCCGGCCGGCGTGATGTGCATTTAAATAGCGAATTTTAATGTGTAATTTAAAATAAGCCAGTGGAGTGCTAGAGCGGATGGGGAAGAAGGGATAGTAATTAGCGGTATGTACCGCCACAGCACTCACTTTGTGTCCGTGAGAAGCACGGAAGGGAGCGCAGTGCGGCGGTGGAACGCACCGCCATTAAAGTGGAGGAGAGCAGGACATAGCGGTGGAACGCACCGCTATGACGCTGACGTCCGTGAGAAGCACGGAAGTGAGCACAGTAGGGCGGTGGAACGCACCGCCATTAAAGTGGAGGGGAGCAGGACATAGCGGTGGAACGCACCGCTATGCCGCTGACGTCACTTCCGTGAGAGATACGGAAGTGATATGCAGTGGAACGCACCGTAATTCAGTAGCGCTAATAGGCGCATAACCAATTTTACTGGGTGCACTTCACTTGTAATTTACCAGTGTGCAAATTGTGATGGATTACATGTATGTATATATATACATACATGTATATGTGGATATAAATACATATAAATACATATCTCACATAGGTGATAGGGGTTAAAAGTGACAGTGCCCTGGAATAAATTATTTATATTTAAAGTGTTAGTGCTATATTAATAATTTATTTTGAGTGCAATTGGATGTTTAAAATTATTATTAATTATATATAATATGTGTGTGCAAATTTTGGGCTTTTTTAAAAAAAAATTTTAATAATAAAAAATTCTTTATCCGAAACAGTCATGTGGATTCATTCTTCCTTAGTCTTTGTAGAAGATGTCCATAGTTTTTGTTGTGTCCATAAACTCCGTCTTATACAGCGCTTGTATACGTCTTGCGGTACTTTTCATATTTATTTACGGAATTGTCCATTGAACACTTCAGCTGGAAAAGACCATAAAAATGGCTTATGACTTAAAACCTTAACTTAATATAGATATAAAGGAACCAATTTCATAAATCAAGGAGAGTATATTAAAAAGGAGATAAAATGTGATAAAGATGGTAAAAGGATGTGATAAAATAATGTGATAAGAGAATACGTGGATGAAGTATCAGAGGAAAGGGGCAATTTCAAACGCCTCATTCAGTCCTAATGGGGATAAGGTCTTGAGTTCATATATCCAAAACATTTCCCGTCTCGACAACTTGTTTAGGACATCACCTCCTCTTTCTCCAAGTTTTACCAGTTCAATTGCTTTAAACGAGATATCTTCCGGGTTGGATTTATGTTTTTCTGTAAAATGTTTGGAAACGGTATGGTTGTCTACCTTATTTTTAATATTCCTGATATGTTCTTGAATTCGTAGCTTAAGAACTCGTTTCGTCTTTCCGACGTATTTTAGTCCACATGTACACTCCAGCAAGTATACTACCATAGTCGAGTTACAATTAAGGAAATCCTTAATGCTGTAATCTTTGGTGCTGTCGTGGTTACTAAATTTCTTCCTATTTGGGTGAAGATATTTGCAGATATTGCAGTTACCACATTTGTAGCATCCTTTGCAATTAATAAATGTGTTATTCCCGGATCTATTCTTGCTTTGTAAATGACTTGGAGCCAAAATCTCTTTCAAGCTACTGGTTTTTCGAAATACAATGTCTGGTTTTGGTGGAAGAATGTCTTTTAGTATTGGATCCATTAGTAGGATGTTCCAGTGTTTGTTAATGGATTTTTTGATAATGCGTTCTTGGTTACTGAATGTAGTGATGAACGGAATGAACTTGTCAGATTTCTTTTGTATTTGTTTGTTGAATAAATCCGTTCTTTGTGCATTGGCCGTCCGCATGTTCTTAATCCTCAAAAAGACTACTACTTGATTCAAGTCTCTACCTGCCAGATAAGTGTTTTAAATCGATCCTTATCATCCATTTTTTATACCTTCATTTTCCCTGACCCTAATAATTACACTCTTGGGCGCTTGTTTTTCCAATTCTTGCAACAAATTTTATATGCATGCCAAGCATATCTATATGTATTACAAGCTGCCGCTCTGATAATTTACTGAGAAGTGCTTTTATATGAAATAGGGACTTTTACCTCACGTATCTTCTTTTAAAATCTTTTTTAATATATTCACTACGTTTTACTATATTTCTAAACAATACTTTTTATACTGTGCACTATTACCACATAAATTGCACCCGAGCGCCGTGGTCTTCAATTCTATATTTTAGTTCTGTGGTTCTTTTCTGTCGGCAGCTGGGGCTATTTTTGTGTGTATTTACTAATAATGTTTAAAAACAGAGGTCATGAGAAAAGGAATGATCTCTGCCACCAAATATTTAATGAAGGTTCCACAAATGCTGATACAAATATTCACAATGAGACTGACATAGATTCCTTATTCTGGGAAGCAGAAAGACTTCTCACCAAAGAAATTAAAGCATGGTGGGAGATAAAGGGTCTAGAGCAATATATAAAAGTCAATAGGATCCCAAGAGGCCTAAGACTAATAAAAAGGCCTACCTTTGGCCTAGACAACACTGAATTTATATCTAAGTGGGATGAGATTCTGCACAGTTGCTCAATCAACCTGATGAATCTCATAATCCTAGAAAAACAAAAAATTCTGGCTACAATTGAGGACGAACTCAAGGTGAAGGAACAACAATTAGTCATACATAAGGACAAGGAAGAATTCAAGGCAAATGATCTAACACTAACAAAGAAACTTGAACACATTGAGGATGATGTCATTAAAGGTAAACAAAAGAAATTTTTCAGAGACAAACAAGATTATCTGCACAACAAAATACAAAACTGGAGCAGATTTCAAGACAAACAATACCAGCACATTCCTGTATATCAGGACCCAGGAGCGAGAAAATGGAAAAAGACACCATATAGGAATAAAAACTACCGTAATCAAAATCGACAACAAATACACCACGAAAAAGAAAGAACTTATCCTACAACTTCAAAAACTACAGCTACATACAACAGATTTTCAGCATTACAAAGACTAGAATCGAATAGTGACTCCGATTTTTTTATCCCCGGACCCAACAACAGACAACATCTTCTCTACAAGGAAAACATTCTTCAGAGAGAGACTGAAAGGGGTTTCCCCTATGAAAAGAAGCCTCCAAGAAGAAGAGGGACAAGGGGCGGGCACAGGAAGAACAAACAAAAGACGGTATCAACCATAAAGAACCCGATGGAACAAGGAATATTTAACCTTTCGGGCTACATTCTTAATGAAGCAGAGATATCACTTTTAAGCAAGGGATTAAAATTTGCACCTGACAAACAGATGAACAAATTCGATACCTTCATAGACCTTAACAAGTTCTCAAGGGCACTCACCTTGAAGAGACATTTTGCGAAGAAAGAACAACTACCGGATCTAATGGAACCATCAAAATCAGGACTAAAAAGGAAATCGAAGTATTACCCTCTTGAATCGAAAGGGAATCACATAAATGTGTTCCAGGAACTAGTAAGAAAGGACCTTTTGTGATGTCGAGATTAAGAAATCCTCCTTCTCAAATCTGAAGAACAAAGAAAAAGAAGCTCTCAAAAAGTTACAAGACAACAATGATATTATCATAAAACAAGCAGATAAAGGAGGTGGCATTGTTATCCTCGATAGAGAGGCATATGAATGCGAAGCTTTACGCCTTCTACATGATGCCTCATCCTATAAACAGCTTCCACAAGATCCTACTAATCTCTTTGTAGAAGAACTCAGAATATTATTGGTATACTATTTCCAAAAGAACACCCTTGATAAGAATGAATTTCAGTACCTCATGACGACAACACCGGTAATACCAACTTTCTACCACCTTCCAAAGATACACAAGAATCTCTCCAAACCTCCTGGCAGACCTATCATCGCAGGGATTGACTCCCTTACTAGCCACTTATCAGAATACGTTGACATATTCTTGTGTAAATACGTGACCAATTTACCATCATTTTTGAAGGACACCAACAGCGCGATCAACATACTGTCCACAGTGGAATGGAAAGATTCTTACCTCTGGATTACGATTGATGTGCAAAGCCTCTATACTTCCATTATCCATGATAAAGGAATAGAAGCCTGCAGAAGATTCCTGGATAAAGACCTTGAACTATCAATACACCATAGGAATGCAATTTGTGACTTTATAAAATTTATTTTAAGTCACAACTACTTTACATTCCAGCGGACCTTTTATTTACAAATCTGTGGAACAGCCATGGGCACATCATTCGCTCCCAGTTTTGCAAATTTATTAATGGGCTCATGGGAAGATGAGTGCATCTATAACAACAACCCATTCTTGAAAAATCTGATCATCTACAAACGTTATATAGATGATATATTGATCATCTGGGAAGGAGACGAGGAAACATTCAAAAGCTTCTTTGAAATACTCACTGCAAACCAATATAACTTGAAGTTTACTTATGAGATCAGTAAAGACAGTGTGCACTACCTGGATCTTACCCTTTCGAGTGCCGATTCAAAAGTCATAACCAGCAATCATATAAAAGAAGTAGACACTAACAGCTACCTTCATTTCAAAAGTTGTCATGCTCGGAATTGGAAAACAAACATTCCATACTCTCAGTTTCATCGCATTAAACGTAATTGCAGTAACGAACAGGATTGCAATAACCAACTATCAACCTATGCTACAAGATTTAAGGAAAGGAGATACCCGGAACGTGTGATAAGTGAAGCATTAGAGAAGACGGCCAATGCACAAAGAACGGATTTATTCAACAAACAAACACAAAAGAAATCTGACAAGTTCATTCCGTTCATCACTACATTCAGTAACCAAGAACGCATTATCAAAAAATCCATTAACAAACACTGGAACATCCTACTAATGGATCCAATACTAAAAGACATTCTTCCACCAAAACCAGACATTGTATTTCGAAAAACCAGTAGCTTGAAAGAGATTTTGGCTCCAAGTCATTTACAAAGCAAGAATAGATCCGGGAATAACACATTTATTAATTGCAAAGGATGCTACAAATGTGGTAACTGCAATATCTGCAAATATCTTCACCCAAATAGGAAGAAATTTAGTAACCACGACAGCACCAAAGATTACAGCATTAAGGATTTCCTTAATTGTAACTCGACTATGGTAGTATACTTGCTGGAGTGTACATGTGGACTAAAATACGTCGGAAAGACGAAACGAGTTCTTAAGCTACGAATTCAAGAACATATCAGGAATATTAAAAATAAGGTAGACAACCATACCGTTTCCAAACATTTTACAGAAAAACATAAATCCAACCCGGAAGATATCTCGTTTAAAGCAATTGAACTGGTAAAACTTGGAGAAAGAGGAGGTGATGTCCTAAACAAGTTGTCGAGACGGGAAATGTTTTGGATATATGAACTCAAGACCTTATCCCCATTAGGACTGAATGAGGCGTTTGAAATTGCCCCTTTCCTCTGATACTTCATCCACGTATTCTCTTATCACATTATTTTATCACATCCTTTTACCATCTTTATCACATTTTATCTCCTTTTTAATATACTCTCCTTGATTTATGAAATTGGTTCCTTTATATCTATATTAAGTTAAGGTTTTAAGTCATAAGCCATTTTTATGGTCTTTTCCAGCTGAAGTGTTCAATGGACAATTCCGTAAATAAATATGAAAAGTACCGCAAGACGTATACAAGCGCTGTATAAGACTGAGTTTATGGACACAACAAAAACTATGGACATCTTCTACAAAGACTAAGGAAGAATGAATCCACATGACTGTTTCGGATAAAGAATTTTTTATTATTAAAATTTTTTTTTTAAAAAGCCCAAAATTTGCACACACATATTATATATAATTAATAATAATTTTAAACATCCAATTGCACTCAAAATAAATTATTAATATAGCACTAACACTTTAAATATAAATAATTTATTCCAGGGCACTGTCCCTTTTACCCCCTATCACCTATGTGAGATATGTATTTATATGTATTTATATCCACATATACATGTATGTATGTATGTATATATATATATACATACATGTAATCCATCACAATTTGCACACTGGTAAATTACAAGTGAAGTGCACCCAGTAAAATTGGTTATGCGCCTATTAGCGCTACTGAATTACGGTGCGTTCCACTGCATATCACTTCCGTATCTCACGGAAGTGACGTCAGCGGCATAGCGGTGCGTTCCACCGCTATGTCCTGCTCCCCTCCACTTTAATGGCGGTGCGTTCCACCGCCCTACTGTGCTCACTTCCGTGCTTCTCACGGACGTCAGCGTCATAGCGGTGCGTTCCACCGCTATGTCCTGCTCTCCTCCACTTTAATGGCGGTGCGTTCCACCGCCGCACTGCGCTCCCTTCCGTGCTTCTCACGGACACAAAGTGAGTGCTGTGGCGGTACATACCGCTAATTACTATCCCTTCTTCCCCATCCGCTCTAGCACTCCACTGGCTTATTTTAAATTACACATTAAAATTCGCTATTTAAATGCACATCACGCCGGCCGGAAATGACGCATGCGTTCCACATGCGTTCCACCACCATTTCCGACGGCAATTGACATTCTTTCACTCTTTCACTCCTTATTCATGTTCTATATAAAGTTTTGGTTCTTTCTTACTCTACTATAATTCTAATTATGTCCAACTGTTTTGAGTGCATATTAGATTGTAGTTATACTAATTTTCCAAAAAATTAATGACAATCACAGGAAGTGATGTCATGGTCAATTTCCTCCCTCTGGGCATAAATAGAGCAAAGATTGCTCAGTGTGGTTATCCCCTTGATGAAGTCCTGTTGCTGACGGACGAAACGCGTTGGGAGTACCTGCAGACACCTCCTCTTGATGGACAGATAAGCCTAAAACTATTTTAAATCCTGTACGCATGCATTTCAGTCATATTCATGGACAGATAAGCCTGATTTAATTTTTTATCCTGTACGCATGCTATACAGCTATTTTTATGTGTGTTTTTATGTGATTATGTTATTAAAAACTTTCTTGTATTTTTAATATATACACAGCGCAGGCTGCAAATTTATACTCTGTGGGAATAAGCTAAGTTCCCTAATAAGGCCTGTGAAACTAAACAGTAACATAATATGCAACATAAACGGTACACACTATGTTAGTTTTTTCTGTTTTATCCGCATGTTCTTAATCCTCAAAAAGACTACTACTTGATTCAAGTCTCTACCTGCCAGATAAGTGTTTTAAATCGATCCTTATCATCCATTTTTTATACCTTCATTTTCCCTGACCCTAATAATTACACTCTTGGGCGCTTGTTTTTCCAATTCTTGCAATATATATATATATATATATATATATATATATATATATATATATATATATATATATATATATATATATATAGAAAGAGAGGGGAAGAGGACAAGCGCCTGATGGTGCAGTAATTTTCACACTTGGTTTAGTGACGCGAAAACACTCATAAAGGTAATCTGCGTACCAGATAGGAATTTTGTATCATGCACATCAACCACTATTGCTCTGGTCTTCAGTCTGTCGCTCGCAACAAAGGGGGGCTATAAACAAAAAACTCCTCTCATGGTGCAGTATTGTTGTATCGAATTGAAGGATATTCAGCACCTCTGTGGGTAATGGGGGTCATTCCGAGTTGTTCGCTCGCAAGCTGCTTTTAGCAGCATTGCACACGCTAAGCCGCCGCCTACTGGGAGTGAATCTTAGCTTATCAAAATTGCGAACGAAAGATTAGCAGAATTGCGAAAATACATCTCTGTGCAGTTTCTGAGTAGCTTGAGACTTACTCGGCATCTGCGATCAGTTCAGTGTTTGTCGTACCTGGTTTGACGTCACAAACACACCCAGCGTTCGCCCAGACACTCCTCCATTTCTCCAGCCACTCCCGCGTTTTTCCCAGAAACGGTAGCGTTTTTTCACACACTCCCATAAAACGGCCAGTTTCCGCCCAGAAACACCCACTTCCTGTCAATCACATTACGATCACCAGAACGAAGAAAAAACCGTGAGTAAAATTCCTAACTGCATAGCAAATTTACTTGGCGCAGTCGCACTGCGGACATTGCGCATGTGCACTAAGCGGAAAATCGCTGCGATGCGAAAAAATTAACCGAGCGAACAACTCGGAATGACCCCCAATATGCATACCAGAAGGTTGGAATAGATCAGCAAATTACAAGGAGTCTTTATCCTCCAATTTATAATTGACACTGCAGCAGAATCTGACCCTCTTTTTTTTTTTTTTTTTTTTCTCCCTCATGGAGAGGGTCAGATTCTGCTGCAGTGTCAATTATAAATTGGAGGATAAAGACTCCTTGTGATTTGCTGATCTATTCCAACCTTCTGGTACGCATATTACCCACAGAGGTGCTGAATATCCTTCAATTCGATACAACAATACTGCACCATGAGAGGTGTTTTTTATGTTTTTTGTTTATAGCCCCCCTTTGTTGCGCGCGACAGACTGAAGACCAGAGCAATAGTGGTTGATGTGCATGATACAAAATTCCTATCTGGTATGCAGTTTACCTTTTATGAGTGTTGTCGCGTCACTAAACCAAGTGTGAAAATTACTGCACCATCAGGGGCTTGTCCTCTTCCCCTCTCTTTCCAGATTTTCCAGCCACAGAACCTAGTGGCCATTTTGAGGACTGAGCAGCCGCCCACAGGTTCGCTTGTGGAACTTTGCGTGCACTTATCGACAGATTTAAGAAAGTACTACTTATCCTACTAAAGGAGGAGGGACGTAGCGCATTGACCATTCTTGTTTTCCAAACATATATATATATATATATATATATATATTTATTTTGATAGAACATAATTCCCAAGTGCGCTATATTAGACGTATTTACAGAAATTCTTCCAAGGAAACCCAAATGGATGTACACTGTACACTGGAGAATAATATTTCCTGGGGTCCTGAAACAGACAACCCCTCACCAGAGAATTGCTCAAACAAGAGGCTAAAGGCCAATTAGTAGAAAATATTGGTTTAATATCACAGATTAAACATATAAATGTTAAAAAAGGTTTTTACACACACTGTTTACAAAATATTTGTATAAAAAGAGATGTAAAATATATGTCAGTAAGTTATGTCCCGTGTTGACTTAGACACTCCCTCACCTTTTCAAGGTGTGAGCTCAAAAGGGAGTATCTTCACAAACTGGATAAATAGCTCGTGACTGACAGACCCAACGCGTTTCGTCTATACGACTTCATCAGGGGTAGCAGTATAAAAAGTAGGACCAAATAAGTACAAAAAGTCTGTGTATAAAAGGTCAAATGATAGCCTTGAGAATGAATAAAGTCATCTCTTGTATGGCTCCTAACAATAGCTTGTGTTACAGCTCATCTAGAAAGTGATAGCACCCATATGCCGATGTCCTTCAAACCTCCTGAATATATTATACAGCTTTTATATTCAAAAATGATTTCACTCAGACTTGGCTAAAAAATGTGTATATCACAATGGTATAGCTGATTTTACAAACAGAGAAATATGAACACTGAAACTTCCCCAGTACGGTTCACAATTGGATCTAAATGGCTTTATCAACACCCATATGTGTGGAAGTTTCTGAAACTTCCACACATACGGGTGTTGCTAAAGCTATTTAATTACCCCAGGCTCCCCAATGCCTTAATCCAGCTCTGGTACCAACCAGCAAGCTCCTAACTGCCGTGTTACAGGCTTTGTTTGAAAAATGACAGTAGGAACTGACGTGCAATGTATCACTCTCCAAGGTTTGATAAATCTGGGCCTATATGTTTTTGTTTATTACTTTCTCTAAGCTTCCAACAACAAAAAGGTTTGCACATCTTCTACTAAAGCAACCTGGAGCCCACTTCTGACCCTCTGTTTAGCAACAGAAAACAAACAAGGGAGTTTATAGGTAACTTATGCTAAATTCTCTGAGGCTGAGTGACCTTTATTACCAGTTATTACTAGGGTAACGTACAAGATTATAAAATGTGAGAGGGACGGGGATCTAATTTTTTAATTATTACTGTAATTTATATAGTGTATCCCTGATATGCCACACTGTACGACATGTAATCATTTGTTCCCTGTCCCAATTCAGTTTACAGTTTAAATTCTCTCTCTCTCTCTCTCTCTCTCTCTCTCACACTCACACACACACACACACACACACACACACACACACACACACACGCGCGCGCGTTATTGGCATATTGGAGGAAGCCAGACTAGTCATAGGAAACTTGCTCAAATACAAGGAGAACATGCAAACTCCATCTACGCATATAGCATACCCTCAAACATTTTACACATAAAAATCGGTACAAATTTGAAAAGGGAGCGTGGCCATGGGTAAAGAGGGTGTGGTCACGCCCCTTTTCCTATATTTTCAATGGAAGTCTAGAGAGCCAAAAATCGGTACAGACCATAAAAAAAAGGTACTGTACCTGCCAAAAAGTTACAGTTGGTGGGTATGATATAGTCCTTGTCAGGAATTGAACTCAGGACCGCAGCTAGCCACTGGGCCATCTTGCTGTTAGTGTATCTACAGTGTCTATATAAGTATTCCTGTGTTGGATCACTGCATTCTGTTGTTTTATACCATCAGTTTAAAGTGGATCTTTTAGGGAAATGTTATAAATGGCCAGCAGCATATAAACTATGTAAGCTTTTTCTTTATTACAGATAAACCTTCCCAGCTATAAAGATCCGGCCTATATCCGGATATCCAGTCTATAGATCTACGCCAAAAAGGTCTAGAGTCAATAGGTCAAACACTAATGATAGACATGAATTAGGTTGATAGGGTCAAAAGGTCGACATTTATAAGGTAGACCATTTAAAAGGTTGAGACGCATATGGGCGACACATTATATTTTTTTATATTTTTTTTTTCAACTTTTTCATACTTTACAAATGACGATCCACGTGGACTACAATTGGGAATAGTAACCTTGCCCAAGCGAATGAGGTATACTAATGGGGCTTGTTTGTGGGATAAAAGTGACAAAACACCCCAAAACCAAAAATTTTCGACCTTTTTGACCCTGTCTACCTTTTTTACTGTCTACCTATTCTATGTCGACCTTTTGACCCTGTCGACCTAATGCATGTCTAACAGCAGTGGTTGACCTTTTGACTGTAGACCTTTTTAGTGTAGATCTGATAATCCACACCCATTCATGAGTAGCCATTTTTCATCCATTGCACAGGCTCTTGATGGTGTGAGGGTCTGAGGGTGTAGGGTATATTTACTAAGTGGCAGCTTTTTGCAAGCCATCTCTTCTTCTTAGGTATGAGCTCAAAATTTAAAGTGCCACTAAAAATAAATGTTTATTCCAGGGCACAATTTATTTATATATTAAAAAGTACTTATATTTTGTAAGTCACTGCAATGGGACTCTTTCAGTATGCTTTGGGACACTGCCCAACTGGAATGCTGGTATATAGATATTCTCCCGGACTGCAGCAAGATTTCCATCCAAGGCTTGCCTATAACTTACCCCACCTATTTGTGACAAGTTGTCCACTCCCTGAAGCAGTAGGCTAGTTACCCACTAAGCTTGGGAATATGCCAGTGGCATGTGATGGTAATCTGCAATTGCAGTCAGTGGAATGGGTGAGGAAGGCACACCATAGGTTCCACCAGTGTCGTACTGGGGCATGAAGGGCCCACCAGGAGAATGCTGCTGTAGGGGCACAGGCTTAAAGGTGTAGCCAGGTTCCAGTGGGGGCGTAGCCACCCACCACAGAGCTTTGGCTAACCATTACATGTTCTGTGACCTTTGGTAAATATATAATAAACCAAATTATTGTGAAGTATAATGTAACATATGTATAATGCATAAATCCAGTGCACTAAGATAGTCTGGATCTTGATCCCAGGAGGAGGGCCCACTGGTGGTTTCCCCTGTTCCCCTGTGGGCCAGTCCGACCCTGGGTCCCACTACAATGAACACTGGCTAATAGCACCGGCAAAGATGATGGCAAGAGTATATCGGGCCATTGCAGCCAATGGCTTCATCCCAATACCCATGCTTTCATTAGCAACTGAAAAAATAGTACTGTATGTGTGATTACATGCCAGTGGGTAAGGGCTTCCCACCACTGCATTTTAATGCAGGGATTGAGTTGCTGAGTTCACCATGTTGAACTTTATTTTGGGGTCTCTCATATGCTTTCTGGCATATGCTTTCGGGTAGGGGTGGGGGGTGGAATGTAATAGGGTGTGAGAATGAGAGGGTGAGATATTTTGGGAGAGTTCTGTTATTTTTAAAGTGGCAATCATTTACATGGCAAAACCAGGTAGATTTTGCCATGTAAATGATTGCCACTTTAAAAACAAACAAACAAACGATCGCTCTTTCAAAATCTCACTTTCTGATTCTCACACCTTATGACATCCCCCCCATGGTGTTCATTCTCCCACTCTGCCATAAAGTGCAGATTAGTGAACTACTGGTCGGTCCCATGTCAGACTTGCCAATGGTCACTCATCATGGCCTATCTCATAGTGCTTTTCTGGTGTATATATACTCTGCTTTAGAGGATTGCATTATATATAGACCATTTCATTTCTGCCTTATTTTTCTGTTATATTAGCCTAACAGAACAGGAAATATCTGTTTTGTTTTGAGAATTTTTGACTTATCGTGATTTGCTTTGAGTCTTCATGAGGAAGCCCTTGTTGGAAAAGACACAAAGGAACTGCTGGCTCTCATGTATTATTGTACAATCCATTTAAGTCGTTTTGTTTACACAGGTGGGCGCAAATCATTTCATTATTCCTCGGAAGGCAGCTGATTGTTTTGGGGTTTTACTGTATCTTGGCAAAAGGAGTGGATGCGCTGTATATTGTCTGTTTTATCTGTAATACAAAAAAGCATTTCAAGTTGTATAAAATGACAAATTTTTGTGTTGATCAGCGGTAAGAGCTGTGAAACAACCTAACTGATGTGGTTCTTCTTATAAAAATATATTTCTGTTCCATTATGTAAGGGAGAAAGGGGATGCGAGGATGTTTTTCCACAGTGAATGCTTGGGCGCTGGGCATTTACAGCAGCTGGCATGGATGTATGTGGGGGTATTAACTTTTCTTTGTCTCTTACATTTAATACTCGGTTTTGTCTGGGATGGCAACATGACTAAGCTTGGGTGATCGTTTGTAACAATTTGGAACCAGACCATGTACAAATTCCTAGCAAGCAGCAGACCACAAGTGCTGACAAATCCTTTTAATTGTGCTTTTATAGCGACTGTGGTTGAAACTTTTTTTTTTTTTTGCTATTAGACAATTTTGTTAAAATGGGGACTTTTAAAGTTTCAAATATGTTTGAATTACTTGGGAAAAATCATTAAATTCTCCATGGCTGATGCGCTCATACTCCACGCACACCCACTTATCTAAATAAATAAATACACGGACCACTGTAATTGCGGTGAAATGGGGTCAGCTTTTTATAAGGATTAAACTAACTATTTAAGTTTTAAGCTAACTAAAGTATAGTGGCAAGATAAGAACGGCCGAGCGTAAGCACACACTTAACATGAACTGTATGAACCAGGGCCAACTGCCCGACAGGCAAAGAAGAACCAACTGCCACCATCCTTGCCCATCCGACTCGTGAAGGCAGGGCCAACCGCCCACGCCTTGCGGGGACAACACCACAAACCGATGAGGCCATTTGCCCACATCAGCATCGACTTGAGGCAGCAGTTCAGCCATGTAGAAGGAGAAGAGAGGGCCCATCTGGTCCGGTGATGCCCTCCAGTCCACCACTTATTGTCCATGCCCAGACTCCTCTATGACTGAACTGCCCCCCAGGGAACAATTTCCCTATCCTAACAAGAATTACACATAAGCCGTTCTGAGAACGGCCAAATCGAAGGTTTGACCTACAGAAACCTGCGCCGCCACCATACTGTAACCCTAATCTAACAGCCAGCCCTAAGCCAACCGAATACCCCTAAAAATGTCATCCACAAACCTACGCATACCCTCATCTGAGAGATGCACACCATCGCCGCGGAACAGAGCATGATCTCTATATGATATGCTCGGGTGTGAAATTACATGCCCACCAGAAGCCACCACAGCACGGCCCACAACCGCATTCACCCTTCTGCGCACCAAATCTATGGCACCCGGTCAGCGCCATGCCAGACCAAACACCGGATGATGTCCGACCACCAGATTCTATGGAAAGGCCGTTCTGCAATCAAGTCCACTAACTGCCACCTAATATCACATCTCAGGTCCAGAGACGACCTGGATGTAAAATCGTTGCCCCCAGATGTACAATGAGGAACAACGAATAGCCGAACAAATCCACAGTCTCATCCAATCTCTGGCGGAATGCTTCCCAATGCATTCCCCTCCTCCCTATCCAATGCAGAATAAAGGCTTCAGGTTACCTAGCGACATCCCCCGCACACAAAGAACGAGCTGCCCACCACACAAACGAGTGACCTATCACCCAAATAAATTGCTCGTCTAAACGCACTCCTGTAGAAAAAATAATGAACAACCTTAATAACTATCCAATTGGATAAAAAAACTCAAACGGAAAAACCAAGCAAGCAACTTCTAAGCCCAAACTGGGGACCTAGTACAGCAGACACCGTACACCACCACCATGTGGTGTTTCCACCCTGCCAGTCCTACCATTATCCTCAAACATGCTCCCAGTGCCCAGAGCTGAAACACCCATCCGGGAGACCAAGCCCTCCCCGGCCACGCGGCTCTGAGGAGGACACCTGCACTCCCCAACGTTCACCACCGCCTGTGCCCCACTGCCAACCTCCACGCCTCTCCCCACCCGGGGCCTGCGACCAATGGGAGTCTGACCGCCGCCGTTGCCACCCAGGCAGATGGAGCTGCCGGAAGCTGCCAAGCTGCGCCAGCGGCCCGATCCCAGGGACACCCGCGGCCTCTCACCCCTGCCTCAGCCGGAGCAATAGCCCCCGCCGGAAAAGCCCGCAAGGGCGCGCGGCCGGAGCCCACATCACTAGGCCCAGCCCTGACCGGGCCACTCGACATGACGGCCGCCCCAGCACCTGTGAAGTAACGGGCGAGCAGCGCCACAACTCTGCGCGGCCTAGCCATCACTGCAGCAACCAGTTATGGTACAATCAAGGTAACAATTAAAGAAAGTGTGGGACAGGGAGAGGGGAGAGAGTAGAGAAATAAAGTAGAAAAAAACTTCAGTAAAAAATAAGGAAAAAGGCAGAAAAGAACAAGCTGAAATAGATTAAAGTGGGAAAATCAGTCAGAAAAAACGAGAAAAGCACACAAGCATAAACAGCAAACTGTAAAACACAGTACTTCTCTGTCCTAACGTCTCAGGAGAAAGAGACTGATTCTCTAATAACACCCTAGCTTAATTTTATTCAAGTACAACCCCTTCTAACTAAACCAATCAAAATTCCCTAGCAACTTTTAGACCCTCCCAATTATAATGTTAACCCCTGGTGTGCCTAAAGGAATCATGAGTACACATAGGCGGGAGGTTTATGACACTCCTGTCCTATATTAATACCCTCTGTGTTCTTTCAATTTGCCTCCTGAGACATTAATACTACTGGGGGGTGCATTAAACAGTCTTATATGTCAGCAACACAAAGTGATTTGGCCAGGGTCGGGGGTATCAGTATGAAGTGCCGCTAGAGAGCCCTGTGGCGGGCTCGCGCTCACCACATTGCGGGCATGGTTGCTCGCTGCGCTCACCACAGATTCTGTTCTCCCTCTATGAGTGTCGTGGACACCCACAGAGGGAGAAAAGCCTGTGTTGCTGGTATTGCGGCTGCAGCATTCCACTGCATTTTATTTTTTACTTGAAGCCCGAGGTGCTTGGCTTCATCACCCAGTGACAGTGCAAAAACTGTGCTGGGGGCGTAGGACTTTGGACCCTCTCCAAAAGGAAATGGGCCCTGTTACTGCCCAAACCCTCAGAGCCAAAAGGCCTACTGAGGAAAAAACTGTCTTCAGGTACCCCCTTGTCAAAGCGCAGAGGGACCCCTTGACTCCCCGGGGCCAAGGGTGTTCAGACTTCCCTTCGCTTCACGGCTCGGGGTCGTCCCTCTCTCCCCAGGGTTGGCCAAAGCTTTTCCCTGGGGAACGGAAAAACCTCCAGTCCTCCCCAAATGGAGAGGGCCTCTGCAACTAGGGGAGAGGGTGGCCCAAAAGGATCTCGCCTAAACCCCACCAAAGACGTGACACACACAACAAAACGTAAACAGCTGTAGTGTAGTACAAAAAAAGTGCAAATTCACATGAAAAATAATTAAATAACCCCCAGCCAGAAGCACCTCGGGCTTTAGGCTGCTCCCGACCTCCAGCCAGACCAAGCTTCATACCAGGGTTCTCTCACACCCCCAGTATAAGAACAGACATGACACCATGAGCCCCTTTGAGCAGGTACTACACGTGATCTTAGCCAAAAGGCTGATGGCGGCATTTCACTTCTAGTCGGGATTCTGTCGTCATCATTGGGGCCACTGGGATCCCCTACTAGCGGTATTTTAACCGCTTCCCAGGGTCGGACTGGCCCACATAGCCACAGGTGAACCCCCCGGTGGGCCCTGCTGCTTGAGGGCCCTCCTCCTCTAGGGGTCAGGTTCCAGACTGTGCACTAATTATACATTACACAGGTTACATTATACTGCATAGGATTATGTATTTTCTACGTGCATTGCTGTTAATCTCGTCCATTAGCATGTATGCACTAGCAGTATTTACTATTCATATTTATTAAGGGGCTTAGACCATGCACTCTTTGGAGACTAGCCACACCCCTAAGCATAGGCCCCTACCACTACAGTTTCCCAGAGGGCCCTTCATGCCCCAGTCCAACACTGGATCTGGCCATTTGGGGAGCTGAAACAATATTTCAGAGAATGAAGCTCACTATTCCTTAATACATCCAGGGGCTGATTTATTATTGTTGCAGGTCCTCCCCCTCCCCTCCCAGGCATGCAACAGAGACTTCCATGTTGGCACATTTTGCAGATGCAGGAGTTCTAGTTATCTGCCGGAAGACAGTGTGTCCCCTCTCACAGGAGACAGTATGTCCCCTCTCACAGCCGTCATTTGTGTCTCTACTTATACTCCACTGAGTAGTTATGTGCCCTTACTACTGATCCTTCCCCCAGCTGTTATATTGTGTCCCTACTACTGCTACCCTAACTCAGCCATCATATGCTCCTACAACTGCCACCCCAAGATGTCATGTCTCTACTACTGATAGATGTCTTCGCTATCCTATTATGGGGACACGTTCAAAAAGAACATGGGAGGCAAATTAATAAAACAAAACAAAAAAAACAGCTGGTGCCGTTGAAGATAGTTAATCTTAATTATAAAGAAACTATAAGGAACTTTGGAAAAGAGAAAATGGAAAACCTATGAATAATAAATATTTAATTGTTTTTTATTTGTTGTCATGGTGGTGGCACTCAGGAAATGTTTTTGTCTTGCAATGTGTAACATCTGGCAGCCAAAGAGAAAAATGTTACTTTACAAAGCCCTGACCTAGATCAATGGTTCTCACTTGTGTTTAAGCCCTTTGGGTCACCACAGAAACCGGGGAGAACGACATCATTCGCATTGGGGTGATATATAGACCACTAGGCCAGGGGCAGGATTTGGACAGGAACCTATTGTTGGACATCACTAAAATGGCTTTAAAGGGAGAAGTCATAATCATGGGAGACTTTAATTTACCTTATGTAAATTGAAAGGGGTCTTTTGCAAGTTCAGCTACAAGTGGCGCATTTCTAATATCCTTACAGGGAGCATCTCTCAAGCAATTGGTGAGGGAGCCCACTTGCAAAGACTCAATATTCGATTTAATTCTTACAAATGGTGATACAATATCTGACACATATGTGGGTGAGCACCTGGGATCCAGTGATCATCAAGCAGTATGGTTTAGTACAACGACAGGATCCAACAATAGCAATAGCAGATCTGCTAAATAATTGTTTTTGCTCAGTATTTACTACAGAAGGAGAAGGGAAGGGGCCACAGTTAAGCTGCAAGGACATTCATAAAATAAGGTAGATGAAACTACAGTTACAGAGGAGAAGGTCCTAACAGAACTTTCAAAACTAAAAAGTGGATAAATCAATTGGGCCAGATGGGATACACCCAAGGATACTAAAAGAGCTAAAAGATGTGCTGGTGGCACCATTAACCAAATTATTTAACCAGTCACTAAATACAGGTGCCATTCCAGAGGTACACATTCTCATATGTTTTTCCGGTTCACAGGGATCTATATTAGGTGTTATTTTCACATATACTTTTTCTCTACTAATTCAGTCTCTGTGAGTCGGAAAGAAACTAAAATTGCAACATAGTTACTCCCCACAATAAACATATACAACAGTCAAAATACTTTCAGCTTGTCTGTGTGAAAGGATACTATTGTATCCATAGCTTTCCAAGTAATTTTCACTGACTGAGGAAGCCGCTGAGAGTTTCTAAAGGCAGAGAAACGCGTTTTTAGTGACGCATGGGGATATATACAGGCACCTAACCTCCTAAGATCGTAGGAACTGGATTTGGACCTCCTGATATGGCTTACTAAAAGGAATTAGCTACCAGAGCCGGGAGAAAGCAGACCAGTATTCCCCCAATAATGGAGGACGGATGCGGTAATTCGTTTTAAATTTAACAGCATGGCCATGTTTTAAATACTGAAGAAAGTGAGAGTATATATATTATAAATAATTGGTTGCTCCACAGCTGAGGATATCAGCACATTATCAATGAACTGCACGTGTGCCAAGCAATGTCTGTTTATAAGGAACTGCCTATGATTGAATAGACGGATGATCTACTAATTAACAATGACTGCAGCACTGTGGATAAAACAAAGTCTGTTTTTCTATCAAGTGAAAATTACTTGTAGAACTGTGGATACAATAGTATCCTTTCACACAGACAAGCTGAGAGTATTTTGACTGTTGTAAATGTTTATTGTGGGGAGTAACTATGTTGCAATTTTAGTTTATTTCCGACTCACAGAGACTGAATTAATAGACAAAAACTATATGTGAAAATAACACCTAATATAGATCCCTGTGAATCGGAAAGACATATGAGAATGTGTATCAGGGGAAGTGTGCTTTCATTGTTGTTTTAAATAGATCCTACTGGTATGTTTTAGATTGGATTGATAAAATAAAAATAATTTTTAATATATATTCATACAGTTTGCCAGCGCTTTCAATTTCCGGTTTTTAGTTTATATTCTAAGGGCTGAGTATTCCATGTTGTGGAAAGCTGTGGCATTTCTGTTAGAAACACCGGGTATTTAATTGGCGCCAGGGAAATTAGTTTTTTCCTGCCATTCCAGAGGACTGGAAAAGAGCGAATGTAGTTCCACTGTACAAAAGTAGAAGCAAGTAACTACAGACCAGTAAGCCTTACATCAGTAGTAGGGAAAGTAATGGAAAAAATATTAAAAGAAAGAGTTGTGGAATATCTTAAATCAAACAATTTACAGGATCCAAAACAGCATGGATTTACTGGTGGGAGATCATGCCAAACAAATCTTATTGACTTTTTCGACTCTGTGATGAAAATAATAGATCAAGGGGGAGCTGTAGATGTAGCATATTTAGACTTTAGTAAGGCATTTGACACTGTCCCACACCGCAGACTGCTAAATAAACTTGAAAGCGTGGGGGTGGATTATAAAATGGTTAAATGGATAAGAACCTGGTTGCAGGATGGGAAACAGACAGTTGTAGTAAATAGAGTGCAATCTATGGAGGGAAATGTTACCAGTAGAGTACCCCAGGGATCTGTACTTGGACCAGTTCTCTTTAATATCTTTGTTGGTGACATTGCAAATGGTATTGAAGGGAAAGTATGCCTTTTTGCAGATGATACAAAGATTTGCAACAGGGTAGACACACTGGTATGGGTAAAACAAATGATTGATGACATAGCTAGACTTGAGAAACTGTCAAGAACATGGCAACTACAGTTTAATGCTAAAAAAATTCAAATTAATGCACTTAGGTCTCAAAAGCCCAAAAGCTAAATATAGTTTCAAGGGTACTATAATGGAAAGGGATTTAGGAGTCACTATTTCAAGTGACTTAAAGGCAGGAAAGCAATGCAACAAAGCAATGAGGAAAGGCAAGTCCGATGCTTGGTTGCACAGCGAGAGGAATCAGTAGCAGGAAAAAAAGAAGTGATAATGCCACTGTATAGGTCACTGGACACCGTATTCCAGATGAGGCCGTACCAGTCTGGAGACCATATCTCCAGAAGGATATAAATACATTAGAGAGTGTACAAAGAAGGGCAACTAAAATGGTGCATGGCCTGCATCACAAAACTTACCCGGAAAGAATAAAAGATCTTAACATGTATAGTTTGGAGGAGAGAAGGGAAAGGGGGAACATGATAGAAACTTTCAAATATACCAAGGGTTTTAACAAAGTTCAGGAGGGAAACCTTCTTCAGAGGAATAGAAGTATTAGAACTCAAGGACATGCAATGAGACTGGTGGGAGGCAGGTTCAGAGAAAATTTAAGGAAAAATTACTTCACAGAAAGGGTAGTGGATAAGTGGAATAGCCTCCCATCAGAGGTGGTAGAGGCTAAGAATGTAGAGCAATTTAAACATGTGTGGGATAGGCATATGAATGTCCTTAAAAAGAATTAAGGTTCAAAAAGGGTTGAGATTACCTAAAGGATAAAAAAGGGGCAGACTAGATGGGCCAAGTGGTCCTTATCTGCCATCAAATTCTATGTTTCTATGAAAACCCTGTGAAAGCTAAAGGTCTTGTAACCCATAGCAATCAGTTGGACATTTATTTTCATTAACCAAAATACCTGTTTATTCGTGCATATTATATTGCTACCTGTCTGCTTTTACAACTCCTATCACGTAGGGGAGGCCCAGGGGCAACTGCCCCATCACCCTGTGCAAAAAATACCACAATCCATCATCACGGACCACCCACTTCATTGGGGCAGTAGGTGTGATCAGGGAGGGAGCTTCTTTGACTTTCGGGAGATTTAGACAAGTATGCTATATTGTACGTGTCCGCAAATTACTAAACTGTGATGTTGAGAAAAATTAAATGCAGTGGGAATTAAAAAAAACAAGTGTAAATCATATGACCATCTAATGGGATTTTTAACCTGTCCCCAGGTGCTAGTGTGCCCCATTAGTGTGATTGGTGTAGAACAGGAGTAGGTAACATGCAGCACTATAGCTGCTGTGGAACTACACATACCAGCATGCCCTGTCACGGTTTTGCTGGCAGGGCATGGTAAAATAGGCAGAGCATTGTAAGATGTGTAGTTCCACAACAGCTGGAGTACTGGACATTGCCTACCCTTGGTATAGAGTGCTTGACCTAAGACTCTAGCTTTTGCTCCATTGCATCAGCCCCATTGCCCCAGAGGTTTCCCCCCCCCCCCCCCTATTCCTTTACACCTTCAATCATCCTTTCTTACCATAGTTGGAAGCATAACGCTTGGAACACCTCTCATGGAATGACTTTTATGATCATAAAACATACACCATAGTTATTCCTATAATAGGAAATTGTCTTATTCTTTGCTGTTATTTATTTCTTTAAGTTACCAATGAGTATATGGAACCAGAACTGTTGTCTCTCTTATAGGAAATCTTTGCACGATTACACTCTGCATAAGAACATCTGAAAATGTCCAGTTTAACCAAAATTCTTATTTTGCATGTACTGAGTTGTATTTTTACACGATCATTCCAAATATAAATAAAGAGTGCTTAAGAAAAGATTTGCAGTAATCCAGTGGCCTGAAGATTTATACCCACAGTATAGGGTTGATCCCACCCCACAAGCCACAATCATGGCCATGGCTTATATTACACATTGGACTGGATTGTCACCTAGCTGATATCTATCTTAATAGCTGTATGTAACAATGGGGGTCATTCCGACCCGTTCGCTCGCTGCGTTTTCACGCAGCAGAGCGAACGGGTCCCTGCTGCGCATGCGCCGATGCCTTTGTGCGCCTGCGGGACGGCCGATGGCCGTAGCAGGACAGCGGTCGCCTCTGCCTGATTGACAGGCAGAGGCGATCGATGGGCGGGAGGGGGCGAAACGGCGGTGTTTGGCCGCCGTTTCGTAGGCGCGGTCCGGCCAATGCAGGCGTGGACGGACCGAACGGGGGGTGAGACGCAGTGGCTGCGTGACGTCATACGCAGCCGCTGCGGGCCAGGGAGCAAGGAATAGCTCCCGGCCAGCTCACTAAAGCTGCGCTGGCCTGGAGCTACTCCTGAAGTACAAAGGCATCGCCGCTGTGCGATGCCTTTGCACTACTGAGAGGGGGGCCGGACTGACATGCGGGGCGGACTAGCCCCGTGCTAGGCATCCCCCCGCATGTCAGGAAAGTTGATCGTAGCTGTGCAAAATTTTGCACAGCTACGATCAACTCAGAATGACCCCCAATGTCAGGGGGAGATGTATTAAGCCTTGGGGAGAGATAAAGGGGTCATTCAGATCTGATCGCTGCTGTGCAATTTTTCATAGTGGGCAGTCAGATCTGAACTGCGTATGCCCTGCACTGCACCGGCACATTGCCCGGCTGCAACGGGCATCCGCTCCCTGCGACGGGATGGTGCCAAGAATCCATTTGCACAGGCGTTCGCAAGGAGATTGCGGTATTGAGTAGATTCAGGGCGGGTGACTAACATCAGCTCCGGTCCCGATCAGCCTGTTCTCATCGCACTGGAAGAGTAAGTCCTGAGGTTGCGCAGAGTCAGCTCTGCTACACATGTGATTGCAGACTTGTGCATCAAAAAATCACCCCCCCTGTAGGTTGTGACTATCTGATCGCAGGACTGCAAAAATCGCTGCCTAGCAATCAGATCTGAATGACCCCCAAAGAGTAGTAGTTGTCTAAAACATCCAATCCGCTTCAGTTTGTATATCACAGTTTTCTTTTTTTTTGCAAAGTGACAGATGCAATTATTTGCTCTGTTAAGTTTTTTTGTGCTCTATATCCCTTTTATATCAATGTGCCTTATCCATTTGTGACACTCCATACAGCGAACAATGTGGAATGCAGTTTATATTGTGTTCCGGGACATTCTCTGGCTTTCACTGTTGTCTATAGGAATGTGCAAGCAGCGGTAGGTAAGTTAGTAAGCATATTCTATTGGCATAATAATGTTTTGATCAATTAAATGTATAGCTAGTGATTTTGACAGACTTTGTGTACTTAGATTTACATGAGAGCAGTGTACTCATTGCTTTGACCACTGTATGTATAGAACAAGGCTTGGAAATCTGCTGACGTATCCTAATACAGGGAGCCAGTTACATCCTCGTTAAGGCGTTTCTCTGTACCGTGGTATTTAGTGGTCTGCAAACTGTGTGTGTTTATGTTGAATGCTTTTTTATAATAGGATTTTAATTACCTACCGATTTATCCTTTTCTCGTAGTCCGTAGAGGATGCTGGGGTCCAAATTAGTACCATGGGGTATAGATGGGTCCACCAGGAGCCATTGGCACTTTAAGAGTTTAACAGTGTGGGCTGGCTCCTCCCTCTCTGCCCCTCCTACCAGATTCAGTCTAGAAACTGTGCCCAAGGAGATGACATACTTCGAGAGAAGGAAATACACAGATAGTGGTGAGATTCATACCAGCTCACACAACAAGGCAAATCCGGCCAACATGCTGGAAAACTCGGCAACAGCTGAAACAGTACTGAAACAGTAAAGAACGCAGAACTTACCTAGAAACAAGGCAGTACTGAACCAAACAACCACTGCACGATAAATAAACGCTGGGCGGGCGCCCAGCATCCTCTACGGACTACGAGAAAAGGATTTACCGGTAGGTAATTAAAATCCTATTTTCTCTTACGTCCTAGAGGATGCTGGGGTCCATATTAGTACCATGGGGATGTACCAAAGCTCCCAGAACGGGAGGGAGAGCGCGCAGGCTCCTGCAGAACGGCTTGACCAAACTTGAGGTCATCAGAGGCCAAAGTATCGAACTTGTAGAACTTAGCAAACGTGTTCGATCCAGACCAAGTAGCTGCTCGGCAAAGCTGTACAGCCGAGACACCCTAGACAGCCACCCAGGAAGAACCCACCTTACGAGTAGAGTGGGCCTTAACAGATTTTGGACACGGCAATCCTGCCGTAGAATATGCATGCTGGATGGTGAACCTGGTCCAGCGGGAAATCGACTGCTTAGAAGCAGGACACCCAATTTCTCTAACGTCCTAGTGGATGCTGGGGACTCCGTAAGGACCATGGGGAATAGCGGCTCCGCAGGAGACTGGGCACAGCTAAGAAAGAATTAGGACTACCTGGTGTGCACTGGCTCCTCCCACTATGACCCTCCTCCAGACTTCAGTTAGAATCCTGTGCCCGGCCGAGCTGGATGCACACTAGGGGCTCTCCTGAGCTCCTAGAAAGAAAGTATATGTTAGGTTTTTTTATTTTACAGTGAGATCTGCTGGCAACAGGCTCACTGCAGCGAGGGACTAAGGCTAACTGGTGGTAGCTTGGGCTTCTTAGGCTACTGGACACCATTAGCTCCAGAGGGATCGACCGCATGGAACCGGCCATTGGTGTTCGGTCCTGGAGCCGCGCCCCCTTACAGAGCCAGAAGCAAGAAGAAATCCGGAAAATCGGCGGCAGAAGACATCAGTCTTCACCAAGGTAGCGCACAGCACTGCAGCTGTGCGCCATTGCTCCTCATACACACTTCACACTCCGGTCACTGAGGGTGCAGGGCGCTGGGGGGGGCGCCCTGAGAAGCAATAAATACACCTTGGCTGGCAAATATATCACAATATATAGCCCCAGAGGCTATATATGTGATAAATACCCCTGCCAGAATCCATAAAAAAGCGGGAGAAAAGTCCGCGAAAAAGGGGCGGAGCTATCTCCCTCAGCACAATGGCGCCATTTTCTCTTCACAGTGCAACTGGAAGACAGCTCTCCAGGCTCTCCCCTGTAGTTTTCAGGCTCAAAGGGTTAAAAAGAGAGGGGGGGGCACTAAATTTAGGTGCAATATTGTTTATACAAGCAGCTATTGGGGGGAAAATCACTCAGTTATAGTTTTAATCCCTGCATTATATAGCGCTCTGGTGTGTGCTGGCATACTCTCTGTCTCCCCAAAGGACTTTGTGGGGTCCTGTCCTCAGTCAGAGCATTCCCTGTGTGTGTGCTGTGTGTCGGTACGGCTGTGTCGACATGTGGGATGAGGAAGGTTACGTGGAGGTGGAGCAGAGGCCGATAAATGGGATGTCGTCCCCTGTTGGGGCCGACACCAGAGTGGATGGATAGGTGGAAGGTATTAAACGACAATGTCAACTCCTTACAAGGCTGGATGATGTAAAACAGCTGTGGGACAGCCGGCTTCTCAGCCCGCGCCTGCCCAGGTGTCTCAAAGGCCATCAGGGGCTCAAGAAAGCGCCCGTTACCTCAGATGGCAGACACAGATGTCGACACGGAGTCTGACTCCAGTGTCGACGAGATTGAGACATATACACAATCCATTAGGAACATCCGTTACATGATCTCGGCAATAAAAAATGTGTTACGCATTTCTGACATGAACCCAAGTACCACATAAAAGGGGTTTTATTTTTGGGGAGAAAAAGCAGCCAGTGTTTTGTTCCCCCATCAGATGAATGAATGAAGTGTGTAAAGTAGCGTGGGTTCCCCCAATAAGAAACTGGTAATTTCTAAAAAGTTACTGATGGCGTACCCTTTCCCGCCAGAGGATAGGTCACGTTGGGAGATATCCCTTAGGGTGGATAAGGCGCTCACACGTTTGTCAAAAAAGGTGGCACTGCCGTCTTAGGATACGGCCACCTTTAAGGAGCCTGCTGATAAAAAGCAGGAGACTATCCTTTAGTCTGTATATACACACTCAGGTTATACGTCGTCTTATATATAAAGGATGCACAGAGGGATATTTGCCGGCTGGCATCCAGAATTAATGCAATGTCCATTCTGCCAGGAGGGTATTAGAAACCCGGCAGTGGACAGGTGATGCTGCCTATAAAAGGCACATGGAGATTCTGCCTTATAAAGGTGAGGAATTGTTGGGGATGGTCTCTGGGACCTCGTATCCACAGCAACAGCTGGGAAGAAAAATTTTTTTACCTCAGGTTTCCTCACAGCCTAAGAAGGCACCGTATTTTCAGATACAGTCCTTTCGGCTTCAGAAAAGCAAGCGGGTCAAAGGCGCTTCCTTTCTGCACAGAGACAAGGGAAGAAGGAAAAAGCTGTACCAGCAGCCAGTTCCCAGGATCAAAAATCTTCCCCCGCTTCCTCTGAGTCCACCGCTTGACGTTGGGGCTCCACAGGTGGAGACAGGTGCGGTAGGGGCGCGTCTCGGGAACTTCAGGGACCAGTGGGTTTGCCCACACGTGGATCCCTAGGTTCTGCAAATAGTATCACAGGGATACAGGCTGGAGTTCGAGGCGACTCCCCCTCGCCGTTACCTCACCTCAGCCTTGCCTACTGCCCTCGGAGAAAGGTAGTACTGGCGGCAATTCACAAGCTGCACTTCCAGCAGGTGAAATCTAGGTACCCCTCCTTCAACAAGGCCGGGGTTACTATTCCAAAATGTTGTGGTACCGAAACCAGACGGTTCGGTGAGACCCATTCTAAAATTGAAAGCCTTGAACACTTATATACGAAGGTTCAAGTTCGAAATGGAATCGCTCAGGGCGATTATTGCAAGCCTGGATGGTATCACTGGACATCAAGGATGCTTACCTGCATGTCCCTATTTACCCTTTTCACCAGGAGTACCTCAAAATTGTGGTACAGGATTGTCATTACCAATTCCAGACGTTGCCGTTGGTCTGTCCCCGGCACCGAGGTATTTACCAAGGTAATGGCCGAAATAATTATCCCGTACTTGGACGATCTCCTTATAAAGGCGAGGTCCAGGGAGCAGTTGTTCGGCGGAGTAGCACTTTCTCGGGAAGTGCTACAACAGCACGGCTGAATTCTGAATATTCCAAAGTCGCAGCTGGTTCCTTCGACGCGTCTACTGTTCCTGAGTATGGTTCTGGACACAGAACAGGATAAAAAGGGTTTCTCCCGGAGGAGAAGTCCAAGGAGTTGTCGTCTCTAGACAGAGACCTCCTAATACGTATACAGGTGTCGGTGCATCAATGCACGCGAGCCCTGGGAAGGATGGTAGCTTCTTACGAAGAAACTCCATTCGCCAGGTCCCATTCAAGGATTTTCCAGAGGGATCTGTTGGACAGGTGGTCCGGGTCGCATCTTCAGATGCATCGGCGGATAACCCTGTCTCCAAGGGCCAGGGTGTCGTTGTTGTGGTGGCTGCAGAGTGCTCATCTTCTAGGGGGCCGCAGATTCGGCATACAGGACTGGGTCCTGGTGACCACGGATGCCAGCCTTCGAGGCTGGGGGGCAGTCACACAGGGAAGAAACTTCCAAGGCTATGGAAAAGTCAGGAGACTTCCATACACATAAATATTCTGGAACTAAGGGCCATTTACAATGCCCTAAGTCACGCTAGACCCCTGCTTCAACACCGGCCGGTGCTGATCCAGTCAGACAACATCACGGCGGTCGCTCATGTACACGACAGGGCGGCACAAGAAGCAGGATGGCGATGGCAGAAGCCACAAGGATTCTCCGATGGGCGGAAAATCATGTGTTAGCACTGTCAGCAGTGTTCATTCCCGGAGTGGACAACTGAGAAGCAGACTTTCTCAGAAGACAAAGATATTGCGCCAGGTCAAGGACCCTCAGGCGATAGCTGTGGACGCTCTGGTAACACCGTGGGTGTACCAGTCGGTGTATGTGTTCCCTTCTCTGCCTCTCTTACCCAGGGTAATGAGAATAATAAGAAGGAGAGGAGTAAGAACTATACTCATTGTTCCGGGTTGGCCAAGAAGAGCTTGGTAACCAGAACTCCAAGAAATGATCTCAGAGGACCTATGGCCTCTGCCGCTCAGACAGGACCTGCTGCAGCAGGGGGCCTGTCTGTTTCAAGACGTACCGCGGCTGCGTTGACGGCATGGCGGTTGAACGCCGGATCCTGAAGGAAAAGGGAATTCCGGAGGAAGTTATCCCTACGCTATTTAAAGCTAGGAAAGAAGTGAACGCTAACCATTATCACCGCATATGGCGGAAATATGTTGCGTACTGTGAGGCCAGGAAGGCCCCAAAGGAGAAATTTCAGCTAGGTCGATTTCTGCACTTCCTACAGTCAGAGGTGACTATGGGCCTACAATTGGGTTCCATTAAGGTCCAGTTTTCGTCTCTATCGATTTTCTTCCAAAATGGAACTGGCTTCACTGCCTGAAGTTCAGACATTTGTCAAGGGAGTACTGCATATTCAGCCTCATTTTGTGCCTCTAGTGGCATCGTGGGACCTCAACGTGGTGTTGGGTTTCCTAAAGTCACATTGGTTTGAGCCACTCAAAACCGTGGATTTAAAATATCTCACGTGGAAAGTGGTCATGCTTTTGGCCTTGGCTTCAGCAAGGCGGGTGGCAGAATTGGCGGCTTTGTCATGCAAAAGCCCCTATTTGATTTTCCATATGGATAGGGCAGAATTGAGGACTAGTCCCCAGTTTCTTCCTAAGGTGGTATCAGCTTTTCACTTGAACCAACCTATCGTGGTGCCTGCGGCTACTAGGGACTTGGAGGACTCCAAGTTACTGGACGTAGTCAGGGCCTTGAAAATTTATGTTTCCAGGACGGCTGGAGTCAGGAAGACTGACTCGCTATTTATCCTGTATGCACCAAACAAGATGGGTGCTCCTGCTTCAAAGCAGAGTATTGCTCGCTGGATTTGTAGCACAATTCAGCTTGCGCATTCTGTGGCTGGCCTGCCGCAGCCTAAATCTGTAAAAGCCCATTCCACGAGGAAAGTGGGCTCTTCTTGGGCGGCTGCCCGAGGGGTCTCTGCTTTACAACTTTGCCGAGCTGCTACTTGGTCAGGGGCAAACACGTTTGCAAAATTCTACAAATTTGATACCCTGGCTGAGGAGGACCTTGAGTTCTCTCATTCGGTGCTGCAGAGTCATCCGCACTCTCCCGCCCGTTTGGGAGCTTTGGTATAATCCCCATGGTCCTTACGGAGTCCCCAGCATCCACTAGGACGTTAGAGAAAATAAGATTTTACTCACCGGTAAATCTATTTCTCGTAGTCCGTAGTGGATGCTGGGCGCCCGTCCCAAGTGCGGACTGTCTGCAATACTTGTATATAGTTATTGTTAACTAAAAGGGTTATGGTTGAGCCATCTGTTGTGAGGCTCTGTTATGTTCATACTGTTAACTGGGTATAATATCACGAGTTATACGGTGTGATTGGTGTGGCTGGTATGAGTCTTACCCGGGATTCAAAATCCTTTCCTTATTGTGTCAGCTCTTCCGGGCACAGTATCCTTACTGAAGTCTGGAGGAGGGTCATAGTGGGAGGAGCCAGTGCACACCAGGTAGTCCTAATTCTTTCTTAGCTGTGCCCAGTCTCCTGCGGAGCCGCTATTCCCCATGGTCCTTACGGAGTCCCCAGCATCCACTACGGACTACGAGAAATAGATTTACCGGTGAGTAAAATCTTATTTTTCTTGTGATCATAGAGGACAAATAGAGAGTCATTTTCTGTGAAGTGCCGTCCTCTTCACATAAATCTTCAAAGCCCTCACAACATCCAAGGCATTTGAAGCAATTGCGGAGTCAGTAGCCACTGGCACCACAATAGGTTGGCTGATATGAAAAGCCGACACAACCTTTGGAAGGAACTGTTGACAAGTCCTGAGTTCCGCCCTATCTTCATGGAAGACCAGATAGGGACTTTTACAGGACAAAGCCCCCAATTCCAACACACGTCGAGCCGAAGCCAAGGCCAACAAAGTTACCGCCTTCCACGTGAGAAACTTGATTTCAGCCTCCTGTAGGGGCTCAAACTAATCCAATTGCAGGAACTGTAACACCACATCAGGATCCCGTTGGCACCACAAAGGGAGGCTGGATGTGTAGAACCCCTTTCAAAAAGGTCTGAACCTCAGGTAGGACAGCCGATTGTTTCTGGAAGAAAATGGAGAAAGCTGAGCTCTGGACCTTGATGGAGCCCAATCTCAGGCCCATATCCACACCTGCTTGCAGGAAAAGGAGAAAACGTCCAAGTTGAAACTCCACCGCAGGAAATTTCTTGGATTCACACCAAGACACACATTTTTTCCAAATTCGATGGTAATGTTTAGACGTTACCCCCTTCCTAGCCTGTATCAGGGTAGGAATAACCTCGCTCAGAATACACTTCTGAGCTAAGAGCTGGTGCTCAACTGCCATGCCTTCAAACGTAGCCACGGTAAGTCTTGATAAGCGAACGGCCCCTGCAGTAGAAGATCCTCTCGAAGAGGTAGGTGCCTTGGATCTTCCAGCAGTAGATCCAGCAGATCCGCGTACCAAGCCCTCCTTGGCCAGTCTGGAGCAATGAGGATTGCCAGAACTTTTGTTCTTTTTACAAGTTGTGGAACTCTTGGAATTAGAGGAAGTGGAGGGAATACATACACTGACGTGAACACCCACGGCGTTACTAGTGCATCCACCGCCACTGCCTGTGGGTCCCTCGACCTGGAACAGTACATCCGCAGCTTCTTGTTGAGGCTTCTTGTTGAGGCGGGAGGCCATCATGTCTATATGAGGAACCCCCCTTGGCTACCTCCTCTAACACCTCCGGGTGGAGGCCCCACTCTCCTGGATGGAGATCGTGTCTGCTGAGGAAGTCCGCTTCCCAGTTATCTACTCCCGGAATGAAGATTGCTGATATTGCTACAGCGTGCCTTTCTGTCCAGAGGAGGATTTTTGTCACCTCCGACATTGCAGCCCTGCTCTTCATTCTGCCTTGTCGGTTTATGTAGGCCACTGTGGTCACGTTGTCTGGCTGCACCTGAACAGCCCGATCCTGTAGAAGGTGTGCTGCTTGAAGAAGGCCGTTGTATACAGCTCTTATCTCTAGGATGTTTATCAGAAGAAGGGACTCCTGACTCAACCACCTTCCTGACTGTTCCCCAACCTCTTAGACTTGCATCCGTGGTTAGAAGGATTCAGTCCTGAACTCCGAACCTTCGGCCCCCCCAGAAGGTGTGGTAGTTGTAGCCACCAGAGGAGCGAAATCCTGGCTTTCGGAGACAGATGTATCCTCTGGTGCATGTGTAGGTGAGATCCCGACCACCGGGCCAAGAGATCCAGTTGAAAAAAGCGAGCATGAAACCTTCCGTACTGCAGAGCCTCGTAGGAGGCAACCATCTTCCCCAGAAGGCGGATGCACTGATGAACCGACACCCTGGCAGGCTTCAAGACATCCTGAACCATGGTTTGAATCACCAATGCTTTCTCCACCAGTAGAAACACCCTCTGCACCTCTGTGTCGAGGATCATCCCCAGGTAAGACAGCCTCCTTGTCGGCTCCAGATGAGACTTTGGAAGGTTCAGAATCCAACCGTGCTCCTTGAGCAGATGCGTCGTGAGAGCAATGGATCTTAACAACTTCTCCTTGGACGATGCCTTGATCAGCAGATCGTCCAGATACGGAATTATGTTCACCCCCTGCTTGCGGAGGAGAACCATCATCTCTGCCATCATCTTGGTAAGGACCCTCGGTGCCGTGGAGAGACCGAACGACAGTGCCTGAAACTGATAGTGATCGTCTAACAGTACAAACCTGAGATAAGCCTGATGCGGCGACCAAATGGGAATGCGGAGGTACGCATCCTTGATGTCCAGGGACACCAGGAACTCCCCCTCCGTCAGTCTTGAGATAACTGCCCTCAGAGACTCCATCTTGAATTTCAAGTCCCTGCGATAAGGGTTCAAAGATTTCAAGTTCAGAATTGGCCTTACTGTCCCATCCGGCTTCGGAACCACAAAAAGGTTCGAATAGTAACCTTTGGTCAACTGATGAGGTGGAACTGGAACAATGACCTCGGACACTATAAATTTTCTGATATTATCCAGTAGAATAGCTCTGTTTGCTGGCAAAGCCAGCAAGCCTGATTTGAAGAATCTGTGAGGTGGGAGAGTTTGAATCTCCAGCCTGTACCCCCGGGACACAATATCCTGTATCCAGGGGTCCAGGCCAGACGACACCCAGACGTGGCTGAAATGCTGGAGTCTTGCTCCCACCTGACCTTCCTCCAGGCTTTGCGGTCCACCGTCATGCTGAGGACTTTGAGGAACCAGAAGCAGGCTTCTGGTCCTGGGAACCTGCTGGAGCAGGCTTTTTGGATTTGGCACGACCACCTCTAAAAAAGGTGTGAGAGGGCTTGTTCTTTCTAGGCCTAGTGGGCCGAAAGGACTGTGACGTGTTGGGAGTAAAAGGCTTACCCGCTGTAGCCGTGGCAATCCACGCATCCAGCACCTCCCCAACCAGAGCCTGCCCTGTATAGGGTAGGCTCTCAACACTTTTCCTGGATTCCGCATCCGCAGACCATTGGCGCAGCCAGAGACCCCTGCGAGCCAAGACGGACATGGAGAAGATCCCTGCAGCCATGGAACCCAGATCCTTCATGGATTCTACCAGGAACCCTGCAGAATCCTGCAGAGTGGTTGACCACTTTGCTATAGCTTTTGAAATCCATGCACAGGCAATAGTAGGCCGCAGTATAGCCCCTGAAGCCGTGTATATGGATTTGAGCGTAGCATCTACTTTGCGATCTGCCGGGTCTTTCAACGCGGTATATCCCGGGACTGGTAAGACCACCTGTTTTGACAGCCTAGAGACAGAGGCGTCAACTTTAGGCGGAGACTGCCATTTTTTTCTATCATCTTCCGGGAAGGGAAAAGCAACCAGAACCCTTTTAGGGATCTGGAATTTTTTCTCCTGGTTTTCCCAGGCTTTTTCAAATATAGCATTTAATTCCTTAGATGCCGGAAAGGTGAGAGGCTCTTTCTTAATGTCTGTGAAAAAGGCCTCCTCAACCTGTTCGGGGTGTGTCAGAAATATGTAACACATCCCTCATGGCCTCAATCATCAACTGCACCCCCTTAGCAAGTGATGCCGACTCCCTCGACACATCCCCATCACCGTCTGCTGTGTCAGAATCGGTATCCGTGTCATCCTGCATAATCTGGGCAAGAACACGTTTGTGAGAATGTGCCGCAGGGGGCCCAGAGGGAGCAGTATCGGACCATACTGCCATAGAGGACTGCAATACCTGAGTAGCATGCTCAGTCCTAGCAATCCTTTCAGAAATGTGAGAAATGACCCCCCTAAGAGAGGTTAACCACTCCGGTTCTCTAGCTGGGATCTGCGCTACAACAGTGCAATCCTGATTACATGGGATGGGATCTTCCTGAGAAGATAAATCCTCTGCAGCATATGAGACAGAGTCTCTAGACATGTTTGCTTGTACACCCCACATACACACAGGGTACAGGGCAGACAGAGTTCCCCCCCCCCCCAAGAATGGCAGAGAGACACAGAGATTGGAGCCAACCCACACACAGCGCTATATAGTTATAGGGAGGCCCTTAACCAGCGCTGACTGTGTCCCTTAATAGGTGACACAGTCTTTACACAGCCTCCCCTCCCTTCTACAACCCCCTGGTACTGTACAGATAGCTGGAGGTGCTCTGAAGGGACTGCTCTTCCACTGGCAGCGTGTCTGCAGGCAGGAAAATGGCGCTGAATGCTGCTGGGTCTGCTCTGAGGAGAAGCTCCGCCCCCTTAATGGCGCTGTCTTCCCGCTCTTCCTAGATTGTACTGGCCTGAGGATTTTGTGCTGGCTGAGAGCCGCGTACCCCGACAGGCTTTCTGGTCAGTGTAGGGTTAAGGCGCCGGCTCAGGGCGCCCCTCACAGCGCCGCACTTAAGTACCGCTGAGCTCCCCGGAGCGCTGCTAGTACTGCGCTCCTACCCTGTAGCCGCCATCTTCACATCGGCTCCCTGCTTGTTAGAGACAGTGGCTCAGACAGTGGCTCAGACCCCGCAGGGCGGACACTGCTCCCCCCACCCCTCAGTCCCTCGATGCAGGGAGGCTGTTGCCAGCAGCCTCCCTGTAAAAAAAAAAAAAAAAAAACCTCTAAAAAAAAACTTTTCTAAAGAAACTCTGTAGAGCTCCCCTAGCTGTGACCGGCTCCTCCGGGCACATTTTCTAAACTGAGTCTGGTAGGAGGGGCATAGAGGGAGGAGCCAGCCCACACTGTTAAACTCTTAAAGTGCCAATGGCTCCTGGTGGACCCGTCTATACCCCATGGTACTAATATGGACCCCAGCATCCTCTAGGACGTAAGAGAAATATTTTTATTGTGGTGACAATTGTGCTTTTAATTAGGAGACTCGCATTTCTTTGTAAGGTAATTAATGGTGTGCCGTCTAGGGTCTATGTACTAAACCTGAGAGAGTGAGAGAGATAAAGTGGATGGAGATAATCAGCTCCTAACTGCCATGTCACACGCCGTGTTTGAAAAATGACAGGAGCTGGTAGGTTGGTACTAAATCGCAATCCACTTTATCTCTATCCAAAGTTTTACATAGACCTCTCTGGGGCAGATGTATCAAGCCTGGGAGTGTGATAGTGGAGAGAGATAAAGTAGCAACCAGCCAGCTCCTAGCTTCCCCCCCTCCCCCCCCCCCCCCAAACACAACCTATAACAATAGCAGGAGCTGATTTCTGGTACTCTATCTCTCGCCACTTTATCTCTCTGCAAGGCGTAGTACATCTCCCCCTCTGGCTGTTATGGCCACCTACATAGTAACATAGTTAATGAGGTTGAAAAAAGACAAGTTGTCCATCAAGTTCAATCTGTATCATATTTCCTACACTATTCTATATGTAACTATAGTTAACTACAATGACCCGGGTATTACGTTTATAGTCTAAATGACAGCTATAATCCATGCTGTTACTACAGTATCATTTTACATGCTATATCCTTGGATATCTTTTTCATTTTGAAACTTATCTAACCCATTTTTAAACATAATGATTGAGTCCGCTATTACTACCGTCTCTGGCAGAGAATTCCGGATCCTTACTGCCCTTACTGTGAAGAACCCCTTCTTTCACTTGGTGTGAAGTTTTCTCTCCTCTAACCTCAGTGGGCACTGGGTAGTGGTGGAGTCCGCGTGTCCTGTGTAGAGATCTCTCAATAAACAAATTGCCGGATAGCTCCATGTATTGTCCCTTTATAAATTTGTACATATTAATCATATATCCTCTTAAACGTCTCTTTTCCAGTGTAAACATATCTAACCTAGTAAGCCTTTCCTCATAATCCAGTGCCTCTAACCCCTTTATCTTTTAAGTTCCAAGATATCTTTTTTTCTTGTGTGGTGCCCAGAACTGTACACAATATTCAAGGTGTGGTCGTACCAATGACTTACACCAGAGGTTCCCAAACTGTGTGCCGTGTCTCCCTGGGGTGCTGCGAGACACTTGCAGGGGTGCCCTGGCTTGGTGGGTAACACCTTATTTGCCTTTGTTGCTGCACTTTGACATTAGGTACTGCTACTAAATCTATTATCGATGGGCACCCCCAAATCTTTTTCTATTAGTTTCCCCTAAATTTTCCCCATTTAATTTGAAGGTTGCATGTTTATTTTTATTCCCAAAGTGCATAACTTTACATTTTTCTATATTAAACCTCTTTCTCCAGTTAGCTGTCCAAACTTACAGTTTAAATAAGTTGTCCTGAAAAGACTCGGGGGCAGATTTATTAAGCCTGGTGAAGTGATAAAGTGGAAGGTGATAACGCACCAGCCAATCAGATCCTAACTTCCATGTTACAGGCTGGGTTTGAAAAATGACAGTTAGGAGCTGACTGGCTGGAGCGTTATCACCCTCCACTTTATCACTTCACCAGGCATAATAAATCTGTCCCACAGCATCCACGTCTGAATTCAATACCCTACACAGTTTAGTATCGTCTATAGCTCAGACGTAACCTCAGCAATGCTATAGGAAACCACAAGCAGGAAGGTCTGCTCAGCTTCCACTCTTGGTATGTCCAGTGCAATACTTCCTTCTTCTTTTTTATTTTCCACTGCAAATCAGTAACTCTATGGCACAATATGGTGAACAAGTAAATGTCAATTGTGCATTCTATGGAATGTGTATATATTAATGCACTGTGGGTAAATGGTAACAGTAAACACTATGCATAGAGAATGTCACTGTTTTGGTATATTAGGCCCGATTCAGACCTGATCGCTGCTGTGTTTTCGCACAGCGGGCGATTATCGATTGACTGCGCATGCGCTTCTTCGACAATCTGGTGTGAAAATTCGATCGCACAGACATTTGCAAGATTATTGACAGGAAGAGGATGTTTGTGGGTGGTAATTGGCCATTTTCTGGGAGTGTCAGGAAAAATGCAACCGTTCCCAAGCATTTTCAGGGTGGGTGGGTGTGTGACGTCTACTCCGGACTCGAACAGCCTGTTTATATCGCACTGTAGGAGTAAGACTGCACAGACTGGAAAAACCATTCGATAGTGAGTGAGTTGCGAACGGATTTGCAGCTGTCCGCTCACTGAGGGACATTTTCGCATAGCATACACATGTGATCGCACACTTGCACAGGGAATTTACACTCCCCTTGGGTGGTGACTATCTGATCGCAGGACAACTAAATTAGCAGCACAGCGATCAGGTCTGAATTAGGCCCATAGTCTCATGTTCAGTACGTTATGCAAAGATCCATAATTGTCAGTTATATAGTACCAGCCCATGCTTCCATTCCATTAACGTGGCCCACTAAGAGAGAGAAAAACAGCACTATTGGCCACCTGTAGTACTAGTCTCTACAAGTTCTGCAGTCACTGCATGTTATTGCCCTCCCATTTACTCACATTGTGGCGGTTTCACACAGAACTAATCATCATGCCCTCTATCTTGGTCTCCCAGCAAAATAATTTCACCACTTGCAGCTGCCAGGCTATTAACCAACAAGCCCCGTTCCAGCCACATCACACCAATTCTCTACTCCTTTCACTAGCTACCTGTAAGATGGCGAATAGTCTTCAAGATTGGCTTAATGCCTTTCAGAGCCCTACATGACCAGGGCCCAAGGTACTTGAAGCAGCTTCTGATTCCATACTGCCCCACTCGATTACTGCGCTCTGTAGATGAAGGACTATTAACAGTACCTAGAATCTCCCTGAATTCATCTGGGGTCCAGCTTTCAGCATTATGGCTCCGACTCTATGGAACTCTTTTCCCCGCACAGAGCGAGAGGCCTCCACTCTAAAATCCTTCAAAAACAGACTCAAGTTTTTCCTATTTACTCAGCATCTCACTATTATCTACTATTAGGCTGGTTTTGTATCTTGTGCTGTTAAAGTAAATGTAAAGCACTGCGTCCTATTAGGAGAAAAGAGCTATATAAATATTATTATTATTATTATTATTATTATTATTCTCTTTGTTGCATTCTTCCTAAGTTACATAGGGTTTTCCATGTGCCAGTGAAAAGGCTGTAGGGTTAGGGGCACTGGAATTCAGGACTGTAAGCACCAGTTGGTCAGCATGGCATTCATCAGGGGTTCCACTCACAGCCTCCCAACACTGGAAAAAGGTTCTTCACAAATGACTCCAGCCGTGCCTTTAGCTCAGAGCTCCTGGCTTTGAAAGGCTCCGTCGTGTGCCTCCATGCTGTTGTGTCCAGAGGTGCAGTGCGCTGTTACGGTGTTGCAGTGCAGCTGAGTCGTTTTTAATTAGTCATGTCCCTTCCTTTACCAGGTGTGCATGACCGCTAGATATGGTACAGCAGGACTTGAACAGTTCATTCATGAAGTTAAACATTGTAACAGCCAAGTGACTACTATTGCTGCCATGCCCTTAATAATATTGCTTTCTGTTGAAAAGTATGTGTCTGGAGGTGTTGATATTGCTGAGTTATATAGGCACACACCAGCAACGGACTCAAACTATGAACAACAGCTACTTAACCAGTGGTGTTGGTTTATTGATAGATAGCAGGTACAGCCGTACTCACTGATGCACACTGTTCTTATGGAGTGTCATACAGCTCATGTGCCGATGAGTGTATGAAGGCACTGGTTATTGGTGCAGCAACACTTGAATCGTTGTGGATAGCAAGCAATCAAAGGTCTCTTTGGAGCCAAGTAAAAGACTTCTGTATCCCACTTGTCACACTCTACAGTTCCAAGATGACTCTGCACATGCTCAGTAAAGATCTCAGTGGCCATATTGGGATAGTGCATGAAGACTCCCTGGAGGACAGGAAGCTTGAAGTCTGTGTAGAAGTGCACTCCTCTTTCAACAATTTGTCGGTGTTTGGTAAAATACAGTGGAGATCCTAAAAGTGGCAGCAGTTGCATGAAAACCCAGTAATGTAAAGATAAGAGCACATACCTAAAATGCACATACTAATCTTGCGTTGTTCTTGATAATGATAAGTATTATACCTGAAACAATCCTGTAACTACAAACGGGGTTAGCTACACACTGAACTCGTGTCTAGATAAATGGTGGGGAAAGTAAAAACTATCATTTCAAGATCCCTCCTTTTATTAATTCAAATGGTTTTCTTTTCAAATGTCACTTATTTGAGTCCCATTTAGTATATCTTAAATAACACTGAAACGTCCATTCACATATTGCAATGAGCGCCATTAGACTTTGGGAAGTGCCACCTTTTTTCTGCATTGTGTTATGTGTCTTTTTTTATTTTGATTGTGTGTGAATACTTACAATTTTCGGGGCATTTATAATGTCCGTGTTATTCATATGTCACGGTTCTTTTTATTTTTATTTTATTGCAGTGCCGTCCATTTTTACCTGTCAGTGACCGAGCGCTCCCAGCCTGCATTCTATTGTCCTCCTAGGGCTGGATAGAAGCTTTTTTGCCTAATGGTTGAGCCTGGGAGTGACAAGCCATCAAATCTGTGGCTGATTTGCCCACAAATAGGAAGGCTAGATTCTACACTGAGAAAATAAAAACACCCCAGGAACCGTGCAAAGTCGTTCTGTATACTTTATTAAAACTGATTTATGGTAGTCCAGCCAGATGTCTAGTTGACATTTCTGATGTACATAGACTTTCAAAAAAGGTCAAGGTGTAACACTATATGCAGCAGCTTTATCCCCTCCCGAGTGACCTTTTACACAAGTCAGACAGTCATAGCACCTTCTGCACTTGTGGTCCAGCTCCCGTATATGCTAATATATTGATATCCTATAGTTTTAATAACTGTATCCGTATATAATTGTGTGTACATACACAGTATACTATATATTTTTAATATATAAAATAGTGCACATCCTACTGCAAACGTGTGTGTGTTTATTTATATATATATATATATATATATATATATATATATATTCATAAACAAATATGTGAAGTCACTTATTTATATAATATAAAAACTTTTATACATGTCTTATGAGTATACAGGTTGAGTATCCCTTATCCAAAATGCTTGGGACCAGAGGTATTTTGGATATGGGATTTTTCCGTATTTTGGAATAATTAGATACCATAATGAGATATCATGGTGATGGGACCCAAGTCTAAGCACAGAATGCATTTATGTTTCATATACACCTTATACACACAGCCTGAAGGTCATTTTAGCCAATATTTTTTATAACTTTGTGCATTAAACAAAGCGTGTGTACATTCACACAATTCATTTGTTTCTTATACACCTTATACACACAGCCTGAAGGTCATTGAATACAATATTTTTTAAAACTTTGTGTATTAAACAAAGTTTGTGTATATTGAGACATCAAAAAACAAAAGTTTCACTATCCCACTCTCACTCAAAAAAGTCCGTATTTCGGAATATTCCGTATTTCGGATATTTGGATATGGGATACTCAACCTGTATTTTATATTCACATTGCAAATATATAGTATACAGAAATATAAATGTACTGTATATGCATTGTAATAAAAAAAAAAAAAATATATATATATATATATATATATATATAAATACAATATGTGTGTGTGTATTTAATCACAATAGTCCCTGCCCAATGGAGCTTGCATTCTAATTTCCATACCACGCATGCACTCCATTTTGTTTGATGCCACCTGACTTACTAAAATGCCTTTAGAAACCTGAGCCCCTGTGGACAGCCCACACAAACATTTACAGAATCCATCCACTCATAAAGCCCTGGTCCTGGGAATTGAATCCATGACCCCAGCACTAGGGAAGTAATGCTAGGTCTTGTGCTGCATATATACATATGTAAGAGATGTAGTTATGTGGCCGGCGATCAGGAGACTACCGATCACAATACCAACGCCGGGATCCCGCCCCCTCACAATCCCGACAGTCGGCATGCCAACTAATGGGAGCTATTCCCACTCATTTTGCACACATCTTGACAAAGGGGTTGAAGTCCCCGAAACGTCGATGGACACCTTTTTGATGTTTTAATACAATTGTTATTTCACAAGACCTTGAGTGCCGCAGAATCTTTTCGTTTGTTGTTGGATTTCACACTGAGGGCACCAGGGAATTTTGGACATACAGTGGAGTGCCGGGCTGCTTCCATCTTTGTGTATATATATATATATATATATATATATATATATATTAATATTATACCCAGATCTGTATGTATAACGCTGGGCGTGGCTAGGAGCTCTCATTGGGTTAGCAGCAGGTCTATCACACCCAGTCCACAGCTGATTGGGAGAGAAATGCCCTCCCACACAGGTTACATCCAATGGGAGGCTCTGCCCTTTGGCTGCTGTGTGTTCCCAGAACAGTATTAACAATGGGGCTGATGGAGCTGCAGCTCCAGGTCCACACCCCAAAATAGGCCCACTGCATCTGCAGCAACATACCCTTCAATAATTTACACACAAAAAATCTCTACAAAATTGAAAAGGGGGCGTGGCCACTGGTAAAATGGCGTGGCACTGCCCCCTTTTCCTATACTTTCAATGGAAGTTTGGAGAGCCAAAAATCAGTACAGACCATAAAAAAAAGGTACTGTACCTGCCAAAAAGGTACGGGGTATGCCACTGCATCTGCAGCAAGTCTCTGTGCTGTAGATAGGGGGGGGAAAAATTCCTTTTACTGCAGCATCCTATGTCCTGCTGCCAGCCCGCCTGCCCCCTCCAGCATCAACAATCCTTACTCCCTAGCCCTGGCGCAGGTGGAACAAAAGCTGCTGCGGCCACCGGCATAGATGTGTATGAAAGCGGCGCAGCGGAAGGCTTTCATAGCCCTCCCTGCGCCGTATACTCTCCCGGCCACAGCTGTGCCCAGATCCCCAGAGGCCCTGACTCCACAACACAGCACCTGCGCTGCCGGCCTGGAAGCCCCGAGATGGCTAATGTAACGGATAGAGTGGGTGATATGACGGAGGGTAATGTCTGGACGCTGAATCAATGTAAAAGGTGACTGTGCAGTGCAGTGGGTGTGCATTGTCACTGACGCTGCAGAGCACTCTCACCTTTTACATTGATTCAGCGAGTCAGTCAGTTCTGTCAGCCAGTCACTATTGTTAGCACCGGTGTCCCAACGCGCCGCATTACAGGGAAGTAGACGCACTAAATAAACTACAGCTCCCAGAAGCCCTTGGCGCTGAAGAATTTCGCTGCTAAGTGCTGATGGGAACTGTAGTTTATTGAGTGCATCTTCTTCCCTGTAATGCGGTGTGTTGGGACACTGGTTCTAACAATAGTGACTGGCCGCTTGGCTGCTGTTCGAATCTCTGGGAGAGCCACTGCCAAAGGGAGGACAGCAGCTTAGCTGCTTCCAGGAGGAGAAGCAGAAGAAGCATTACCCACCTCTCCCCCACTCGCAGTATCTCCGGGCCCCATCCGCAGCACCCCCACACACCCCCTCCACCACTCGTGGTGGCTCCGGACACCCTCCCCCACCCTTCCCCCTACCTGTGGCACCACCGCATCCGCCCCTCCCCCACCTGTGGTGGCTCCGGACCACTTCCACCAGCAACACTCCCGCACCTCCCCCACCCACCGCAGCCGCTCCTCCCCCACCCGCAGTGGCTCCAGACCTCACCCGCGGCACCCACGCACACGCCCCTCCCTCACTCACCACACCACCGCACCAGCCCCTCCCCCACCCACGGCACCCAGGCAACCGCCCCTCCCCCACTTGCAGCACCCCCTCCCCCATCCGCGTCTCCCCTGCACCCGCCACTCCCCCATCTACACTAGGTGATTCATCAGGCCCTGTGTGTGCTGTTTACACTGTAGCAAGGGGCTATGACCCTTTAACCATCGCACGCTCTTTGTACGTGCAATGTTTAACCACTCACACAATTATGATTGGAGGTAATCCATATAATACAAATATTGCACATCACAAGGGCGTGCAAGGGTTAAGGGGGCATAGCCCCATACGACGGTGTGAAGAGCGCCCGTAGGGCATGATGAATCACCTAGTGTATGTGTGTGTGTGTGTATATATATATATATATATATATATATATATATATGAAGTAGTCAGGTTTTGAGACTCTGGGATAGTGTAGGACCTGCATGAAGGTGGGGTACCTTGGCGATCGGTTTGCAGGCTTCCGTGCATTGGCCAATCCACTAACTAAACCCCCATCATTTATTTATTGAATTGTTGAGGATAAGTGAGCTTACTTTGGTGAGTGCTGGGTTTTTTGTTTGTGTATGTATGTATGTATGTATGTGTATGTATGTGTATGTATATATATATATATATATATATATATATTTTATTATACATACATGCATATACACACACGCACATACACAGATGCCTAAACATGCCCACATACAATAATACAAAGGTTCCATTAGGTAGGATTGGCATGCTGTTTGGTCCCCTGCGGCACTAGGACAAGGATGGAAAGTTTCCATGTGCATAGCTGGTGTCAAACAGTGCGTTGTATTCAGTACACAGGAAGCTGTTAATGTTTATAAACTATTGTGTGTGTGTGTATGTGTGTGTACAGGGCTAAATTCCTAAATTGTCCTGGAGCCATAAACACTGCTCCATCCACCTGTTATATAATCCACCTACACAGGTATTGCTGACCTCTTTAATAGCTAAACAGTAACTGTGTTTATTAACTGCATCACTCAATAGCCAGGATGTCCTGTGAGTGCCTTATCCCCATCTTCTTTTTTACAATGTATCCTAATGGCTTGCTAAGCTCTCTGATGTTAGCCGGTATGTTTGCGTTCAGCTTCAAAAAGAATTCTACAAGGATTGCTTAGTAATAATAAGGGAGAGATACAATGTAGATGCTGCTACTACGCTTACTCAGTGGTTATTTCCCTGGTGCTGATAGATTAAGCTAAGCTGTAAATGAAACCGTGCAGTAAAATGCTAATAGTTTCATTTACGGAGAGTGGCAGTAGAAAGGCAGCCAATAAGATTTGTGCATATTCTTAGCCTCCATACGTTTGATGAACTGACTGCCCTCTCTCCATCCACAAATAGATCCCTCCTGAATACTTTATTATCATAAGGCATGAAACCTACTGTGGCAAAACCAGAGAAAAAAGTGCAAAACGCGCCAACCCCATTCATGATGACTGTGGGCTTCCTGGCAACTATGGGGGTCGTTCTGACCCGATCGCTCGCAGTGCGCCGGCGCATGCCAGATTGACAGGCAGAGAACGGCTTTTGCACTTCTTGGGGGGGGGGGTTCCGGCACTGACATGCGGGGCGGGATAGCCCTGTGCTGGTTGTCCCTCCGCATGTCTATGGTCATGGTCGTAGCCCTGCTAAATTTTGCAGGGCTACGATCAACTCGGAATCACCCCCTATGGCCAAGGAGATATCTCCCCCCATGCAAAGTGGTGTGATTAAACTGCAGTTTGAAGGGGGCATATCCCTTATGGATGCCAGTTTTCCACCAATGGCAGCAGAGTGCAGTGCTTTTTCACAAAGTCCAGGTTCCCCACCAATAGAACTATTTTTGTGACCCCTCACAACATTGCTGAAGTTCTAAGAAAAAAAAATGACTACATGAAAACGACACAAGGGCCATAGACATTTGAACACCAAATACTTAGTAAGCCAAACTATTGCTGCTACTGATGATGATGATGATGATGAACATGGTTAATTGCTTGCCACACCCCCAAATTGTCTAACCAGCTGAACCATAATTCTGGTCACACAATAATTGGAAATTATTGCTATCAGTAGTAGGGTAGTAGTAAGCCTTTCATTCACTCATTCCTAAGGGCAGGAAAACTCCCACCATTCACATTCCATATAGGCGCCATACACTTTTCGACAAGAAGCATAACAGCAAGCGATCTCTTGTTGGGCCACTAATGGTGTGTGCTTCTGTCTTCTTACATGCTCCCCGATGGCCTAGTAAGACTTCAACTATAGTGACTTCACAGGGTGCCGCAAGAATTTTTTTACTGAGCCTGGGGGCACTACGCTCACTTATAAATGGAGTGCTATGTCCTCACTACTTTTACACATGGGTAAAATGATTATTTATTTTATTTATTAACAGTTTCTTATATAGCGCAGCATATTCCGTTGCGCTTTACAATTAGAATGATCACATATAGACAGGGTGGATCGCCCATAGGACCCGCGTGGAACATTCCTGGCGGGCTGACACACACGTCGGGCCTGTTTTGTTTGTTGACACGTGAGGGGTGGTGCTGCCGCCATGGTTATCTCCTATATAATAGCCCAGATCTATGACTCTGTGCCTGTGTGTCTAACGCTGGGCGTGGCTAGGAGCTCTCATTGGGTTAGTGGCAGGTCTATCACACCCAGTCCACAGCTGATTGGACAGGTCAAACGCCCACCCACACAGGTTACATTCAATGGGAGGCTATGCCTTTGGTTGCTGTGTGTTCCCAGAGCAGGATTAACAATGGGGCTGATGGAGCTGCAGCTCCAGGTCCACACCCCAAAATAGGCCCACTGCATCTGCAGCAACATACCCTCCAACAATTTACACATAAAAATAGGTACAATTTTGAAAAGGGGGTGTGGCCACGGGTAAAGTGGCGTGGTCACGCCCCTTTTCCTATACTTTCAGTGGAAGTTTGGAGAGCCAAAAATCGGTACAGACCATAAAAAAAGGTACTGTACCTGCCAAAAAGGTACAGATGAAGGGTATGCCACTGCATCTGCAGCAAGTCTCTGCGCTGCAGATAGGAGGAAAAAAATCCTTTTTACTGCAGCGTCCTTTCTCCTGCTGCCAGTCCGCCTGCCACCTCCGGTATCAACAATCCCCACTCCCTAGCCGCGGCGCAGGTGGAACAAAAGCTGCTGCATCCACCGGCATAGATGTGTATGAAAGCGGTGCAGCGGAAGGCTTTCATAGCCCTCCCTGCACCGCATACTCTGTGAGCCCCGGAGCCATTTCTGTGCATGATGTCACAGAAGTGCCTCCCCGCCACAGCCGCCCACATCCCCAGAGGCCCAGACTCCAAAACACAGCACCTGGGCTGCCGGCCTGGAAGCCCCGAGATGGCTAATGTAACGGATAGAGTGGGTGATATCGCAGAAGCTAATGTCTGGACGCTGAATCAATTTAAACGGTGACAGTGCTGTGCAGTGCAGTGGGTGTGCAGTGTCACTGACACTGCACAGCACTCTCACCTTTTACATTGATTCATCCAGTCAGTCAATTCTGCCAGCCAGTCACTATTTTTAGTGCCGGTGTCCCAACACCGGAAGTAGGGAAGTAGACGCACTAAATAAACTACAGCTCCCAGCAGCCCTTAGTGCCAAAGCATTCCAGCTGCAACCCACGGTGGCTCTGGACCTCACCCGCGGCACCACCGCACCAGCCCCCTCCCCCACACGCAGCGCAACCACCCCTCCCCCACCCATGGACCCCATCCACGTTTCCCCCGTTCCCACCACTCCCCCAACCACAGTACCTACTAGTTGATTCATCAGGCCCTGGGTGCGCTGTTCACGCCGTTGCAAGGGGCTTTGGCCCCTTAACCATTGCACGCCCTTAGTCCGTGCAATAGTTAACCACTCACACAATTATGATTTGAGGTAATACTCCATATAATAAAAATATTGCACGCCACAATGGTGTGCAAGGGTTAAGGGGGCGTAGCCCCTTACGACTGTGTGAAAAGTGCCCGTAGGGCACGATGAATCACCTAGTACAATATACCTCTGCTGTTGCCCATGTGAGGCCACTTCTACAAATTTTTCCAGTGCCACTTTCAGTTCCCAATCCACCCCTGCCCGACTTTGGAAATACATAAATGTTAATAAATAAATGAATATATAGATGTTACTTACAACCAAGAATTATACAATCTATTAGTGTCACTGAGCCTTTTAAACAGCAGTGGAAATTTGAAACCAATTGTAATACCAAGAGCTATATTATACGTTTATTTATTTTTCCCCCAGTGCGAGCCAATTTGTTTGATTGTTTTCTGTGGAGGCCAATGTGTGTGGTTTTTCCTCTGTGCTTCCATCTAAGTTGCACCACAATGGTGTTCATACAGAGTTGCAGTATAGAGTCAGACAGATGCACAAAGAAGTGTATTAGAAATGTGTTGGGCATTCCTGTGTTGTAACAGGGGGTTGGCTAATCAGACGCAGATGTGACGTAGTGTGGGTGTGTTGCTGAAAGTGGTTGCATATAGGGACGTTGAATTGCTTTAGCATAGGGCTGGTGAACGTTTTAGTGAAGTGACCAATGGTGGGATCTAAACATGACAAAGCATGGTTGCAACATCTGTAGACAATGAAAGAGGGCATCTCAGTCCTTGCATATTTGGATGCATGGATGTACACTAGGTAACAGCATTGCAGCATCACTATCATAAGGTCACAGATGTAACTGCGGCAAAAGACACAAGGAAGGCCGCAACTGCGTCCCACTCATAATCAGACCATATGAGGACAAATCCCACCCCCTCAACAGCAGGGACTTGCGGTGAGGTAAATGGCTCAGGAGGCACTAGCTAGCATCAGAGCCAAATTTACACACAATATATGAGCCAAAGGAAACATCGGGGCATTATACACAGGGGCAGCAGTATAAACGCCTGGAAATTTTGTGAGTTTTGGTCAGAGATGTGCAGAAAAGATAGGCAGTGGAGGCACTGCCTCACCTGCCATAGACTTTTTATTCCAAAGTGTTGGCTATAAAAATGATTAGAATAATGCAAAGGAGATATTTCTAACATATTCTTTGTATTTTTTATATACTTTACACAGTCAGAACTCTGGCGTATATGTTAGTATGACAGTAAAGGCTCTGCCTCACCTCACTGCACTTCACTGCTCAATAGACCCCACCCCCATTAGAGCTGTTTTCATAAATTTCCCAGGTTCGCTTTCCATCCCAATCCGACCCTGCCTATAGATCCCCCATCCGTGTCTGCATGGAGCAGCTTTGGGTTTGCACATAGGAGGAAGGGCACATTTTTACAAAAATCCTTTGCTAGCTTTTATTGCAGCTTTAGATATTGTTTATTTAGGGTTTTCTATGGCTGGCCAGTCACTTAATCCTGAAGGATCCAGTTTTTGTAGTTCTCCCTTTTTTGAGTCGCCTACATATAATGTAATTGCACAACTTTCCTTTTTATATACTAATATTTCACCATGCTTTTATGGGTGATCATCAGCCGCCATCTGGTTTTAGTTAGTTTTTTTTTTTGGTACTTCTTTGTAAGTTGTGTTTTTTCCCCACCCCCTTAATGTAAACATTCATACATGTATATGACGCTGTGTGGGTCTGGACTCGCCATCGACCTTCTGAACTAAGTAGCTTAATATATATTTGGAAATGTATGCCTCGGTGATGTCTGAATGTCAGATTACCCTTTTTATTTTATAGTGCACCCGTGTCTTCTGACTGACATTTTTTTTTAATGCTACGAACTGAAGCTAGGATGGAAGGACCAAGATGACTACAATAAGAATGCTTCACTGTTTTGCTGAACTGATAGCAGTTTGGCTTGCCTGCATAATAACTGTGCAAACCTGCCAACCAACCAACTTCAGGCTGTGAATAGAGATCACCTCCATACGTTGTGTAGTTTATTGAGGCCACTGATTATTGGGAAGTCACTCCTGCCCTCTTCCCTGTCAGCTGCACAATGGTACAGTGTAGGGCCAGCTTTAGTCCTTTAAAAAATAGTTGCTTTCATTTATTCAAGTCCTGGTTTACTCTGTCTTACCTTCAGTCTGATTCTTCCTCTGTGGAATGAGTAACTTACTCATAGCAAGGGCACTTTAAATTTATATAACAATAATTTTATTTTATTTTTGTCTTTCCTCTTGACAGGGATCTCTGATGAAGACATTATAAAAATTTCCCTTCCCACTGGTGTCCCTGTGCTTCTCGAACTCGATGAGAACCTGCGAGCCATCAAGCCTCATGAGTTTTTGGGCGACCAACAGGCTATTCAAGCTGCCATAAAGAAAGTGGAAGATCAAGGCAAAGTTAAACCTGCTGATAATTAAATGCTTCCAGACGTCAACACTCCTCCTATAAGCGGGCTTCATCTTAACAAACTTCTCATTTGTAGCAAACCATGTAAATGGATTCCCTCTTGTTGGTAGACCTGTTGAACTAGATTTTATAGAGATTCTATTGGCCAATTATCATGTGTGGTAAGGGTTCTGATCACCATCTTTAGTAGGCACTTAAATAGCATAAATAAATGTTTGCACCTTAGCATTATTCAGTATATTTTAATTTTTAATTTTATTTTTGTGATATATAAAATATATCCTCTTCAACGGCATCAGTTATGGAAAAAAATATATTTTTATTTAAAAATGTCATACAGTAGCAAGCCTCTTAATAGGCATGAAAAGCGGACTTGTTACATGACCATTGATTTAATGTTGCAAATAAGATTTCCATTAGTAAGCTAATTAACTGTGCCATAATTACTCTATAAAATGGGGTGGTAAATGGACGTAAGATTATGTGAACACACCCTGCAGTTGATCAAGCCTAGATCTTGCAGTTGCATCTCATAATGATATTAAGGTTTATAGTTGCTTTTAGTCAGTATTGTATTGAAATGACAAAGTTCTTGGTGTTACAAAGCTCTGCTTGAACTCTACATTTATAGCTGTGTTTTCTGTGCTTCAGAAAAAGAATGCTTTCATTTTGATAGCACAGTATTTTTTTTCCCCACATAAAAAAAACAAAAACCTAATCGTTTCATGTTGAAATTAATTGGAAAAAAAAAATACATTGAAATTGTTCTGCATAAGGAACAAACTAATGTGTGGGTGTTTGTACTTTTTTTTTATTTTTTTTAAGGGCTATTATTTTTTTTTATTTTATTTTTTATACACCATGACAGGATTTATGTACGCAATCCTTAATTCTCTATCCAGACAAATCCCGAATAACAGCACTGGCCCTCTAAGGCACTTTCTTGCTTTAAACCATACGTGGAAGGTGACCTTTTAAATTCTCATTTAAATAAAGCTTAAAATGTAGCATTATATAAGTGTATAATTGCAGAATTGATCTATTTTTCATTATTAGGAAAGTATTTATTTAATTAAAAAAAATTATATATTGAACAAATTAGCTGCCAGACCATAAATGTATTGGTTCATTTCTTGTCAATTTAATTTTTGTTTTTACTATAGCATTAAAGCAGCAATCCCACATACAGTAAGTTGTTTTATTATCATTTTATATTATTTTTGTTCTTTGAATGGCATATATAAAAGCATGTATCTGTCATTTTTTTTTCTCTAAAAACATTTTTTTTTTTAATTAACACCGGAGGAAAAAAGTTGTGGCTTCCGGATAAAGGAATAGGCTTTCAGACTTTAAGCCTGTCATGTCAGAGCAGAGAGGGGAGGAGGGGGTGGTCACATTAAGAATACCGCTCAGATTGGCATTCCAGATCCTCTTTGCTTACTACATTGGTGCCATGCAACTGTGGTTGCTATGGTGTCACAAAACACTGGAGTTAACCATCATTTAAAAGTAGTCTGTAAAAAAAGACAAATTGGGTGAAAAGCAAATCTCTGCATTGTTCTTGTAGCCTACCAAATTCACCTAATTGTTTCTTGGGATTGCTGCTTTAACTGTATGTTCACTGTTTATTGTTTTGTTTAGTTTTTCTTTTCTTTTTTTTACTTGCTGTTCCTGTTTTAAATGAATTAGCATTAATATGTTTGTTTTTACTGCTGTCCTGGTTGTTTAATAAAAGTGCTAAACTACTGTATTTATACTTATGACTCTGTTTTTCAATTCCAAACCCTGGAGATATAACTGTCTGTACTGCTCAAACATTGGCTGAGAATGAGCTGCTTGCTATTCTAAGGAATATTAGAACAGACGACAGGTAATTGATGTCTTTTAAGTACAATTATTATACAGTAAATTCCAAAAAACTGAAAGTAAAATAAGTAAGAAATTGCTGCTATATTGTAATTGCCTGATTCTGAGTCGGACACAATTATAATATTGGGCTGATGTTTTTCAACTAGGCATGCATCTAAGTATCTAAAAAGTCGCACAGCGCATGCTTCGCTCAGTGTGAGTGTACAGAGGCACAGTTGTGATTGAGATGCATGGTGTCAGAGGAATGCGGTTAAGATGCCGGCTGTCAGGATCCCGACACCTGACAGAATGCTGATGCCAGGGTCAGGAAACTGACGTCGGCATCCCGATTGTACGTATAGCGGGCCAGGGGGGGAGGGGGGAGTTAGGGATATCCTACGGAGAGGGGGGGGGGTTAGATTTAGGCACTAAGGGGAGGGTTATGCTGTGGGGAGGAGGGGTTAGTTTTAGGCACCACTGGGGGGAGGTTAGGTTTAGGCACCACTGGGGGGGGCGGGGGGGAGTTGGGTTTAGGCACCACTGGGGGGAGGTTGGGTTTAGGCACCACTATGGGAGGTTAGGTTTAGGAGCCACTGGGGGAGGTTATTGTTAGGCACTAAGAGGGGAGGCTAGGGTTAGGCTGCGGGGAGGGGGAGGGTTAGGTTTAGGCACCACTGGGGGAGGTTAGGATTAGGTACTAAGGGGGAGGTTAGGGTTAGGAGCCACTGGTGGAGGTTAGGGTTAGGCACTAAGGGGGGAGGTTAGGGATAGGCTGCGGGAAGGGGGGGGTTAGGTTTAGGCACAACTGGGGGAGGTTAGGATTAGGGACTAAGGGGGGAGGTTAGGGATAGGCTGTGGGAAGGTAGGAGGGTTAGGTTTAGGCACTAAGGGAGGAGATTAGGGTTAGGTTGTGGGAAGGGAGGTTTAGGACCCCTGTCAGGATTATAAATATCACGATACCGGCATCAGTATTGTGACCACTGGCATCCTGTCCGTTGGGAAAAAGATACTGAACCCGTCTCAGATATGTATTGTAAACGACTTAGGCATTCCTGACGGAATATGGCCTCCAATGTACCTAGATGGTCTTGTGAGAATATTGGATCTTCAATGTTCTTTTTTTAAACATTACATTTTTATTGAAGAGTTTACACACAGAAATGGGGAACAGAAAAAAAGAGGTAAAGGAAACACAGGGGGAGTCCGGAATGGTTATCATATGCAAACTACAAACAGCGCACAGTCGGATGAATATACAATTAGCACAAAGGATAATAATAGATTATCAGAGAGCGCATATAGCTTTATAGCTCAGATTTATTGCATATATATTAAAAAATCAGATAAACACATGTACATATAAAATTTGAATAAACAATCAATTAAAAATTCCCCCTGCTGCAGCGGATCAAATTTTAAATGGACACTAGTGCTATGTCCAAATTTGTAGCGCTTGGTATAACCTTATTTTCAATTTAAAAAGTCCCGAACAGTGTGCAGTCCAATTAAAGAGGACTGGGGCTCACTTTCCATTGATGTCCTTCCTGCTACCAGCGGCTTATGGTCAAGTACTACATCTTGGTACTATTGTCTGTTTGGAAGCTGACCGGCTTTGGAGAATCTCCGGTGCACCTCGCTATAGGTGCCTCCTCGCAACTGTGACTGAGACCTACAACGGGGGCCGTCCACGGACAATAAACGGATATACTCCTGGCTGTAAGTATAAAGTGGACAATCTTGCAAATATGGCCTATTAGCACAGTGAGAGTGGAGGAAAAAGGTCTTTAACACAGATACCGGAGCATAAGCATTCAAAGCATCTGGCCGTTCAGCGGCAGTAATTAACGGAGTGGAAAGCCTGCTGTTATCAGATACATAAAGAGATCTCTGTTAGTAAGTAGAGATGTGCACTTGAAATTTTTCGGGTTTTGGGCTTTGGTTTTGGGTTCGGTTCCGCGGCCGTGTTTTGGGTTCGACCGCGTTTTGGCAAAACCTCACCGAATTTTTTTTGTCGGATTCGGGTGTGTTTTGGATTCGGGTGTTTTTTTCAAAAAACGCTAAAAAACAGCTTAAATCATAGAATTTGGGGGTCATTTTGATCCCAAAGTATTATTAACCTCAAAAACCATAATTTCCACTCATTTTCAGTCTATTCTGAATACCTCACACCTCACAATATTATTTTTAGTCCTAAAATTTGCACCGAGGTCGCTGGATGACTAGGCCACTAGGGTCGCTTAGCTGACACAAACACCTGGCCCATCTAGGAGTGGCACTGCAGTGTCACGCAGGATGTCCCTTCCAAAAAACCCTCCCCAAACAGCACATGACGCAAAGAAAAAAAGAGGCGCAATGAGGTAGCTGTGTGAGTAAGATAAGCGACCCTAGTGGCCGACACAAACACCGGGCCCATCTAGGAGTGGCACTGCAGTGTCACGCAGGATGTCCCTTCCAAAAAACCCTCCCCAAACAGCACATGACGCAAAGAAAAAAAGAGGCGCAATGAGGTAGCTGTGTGACTAAGCTTAGCGACCCTAGTGGCCGACACAAACACCGGGCCCATCTAGGAGTGGCACTGCAGTGTCACGCAGGATGGCCCTTCCAAAAAACACTCCCCAAACAGCACATGACGCAAATAAAAATGAAATAAAAAAGAGGTGCAAGATGGAATTGTCCTTGGGCCCTCCCACCCACCCTTATGTTGTATAAACAGGACATGCACACTTTAACCAACCCATCATTTCAGTGACAGGGTCTGCCACACGACTGTGACTGAAATGACGGGTTGGTTTGGACCCCCACCTAAAAAGAAGCAATTAATCTCTCCTTGCACAAACTGGCTCTACAGAGGCAAGATGTCCACCTCATCATCATCCTCCGATATATCACCGTGTACATCCCCCTCCTAACAGATTATCAATTCGTCCCCACTGGAATCCACCATCTCAGCTCCCTGTGTACTTTGTGGAGGCAATTGCTGCTGGTCAATGTCTCCACGGAGGAATTGATTATAATTCATTTTAATGAACATCATCTTCTCCACATTTTCTGGATGTAACCTCGTACGCCGATTGCTGACAAGGTGAGCGGCGGCACTAAACACTCTTTCGGAGTACACACTTGTGGGAGGGCAACTTAGGTAGAATAAAGCCAGTTTGTGCAAGGGCCTCCAAATTGCCTCTTTTTCCTGCCAGTATAAGTACGGACTGTGTGACGTGCCTACTTGGATGCGGTCACTCATATAATCCTCCACCATTCTTTCAATGGTGAGAGAATCATATGCAGTGACAGTAGACGACATGTCCGTAATCGTTGTCAGGTCCTTCAGTCCGGACCAGATGTCAGCATCAGCAGTCGCTCCAGACTGCCCTGCATCACCGCCAGCGGGTGGGCTCGGAATTCTGAGCCTTTTCCTCGCACCCCCAGTTGCGGGAGAATGTGAAGGAGGAGATGTTGACAGGTCGCGTTCCGCTTGATTTGACAATTTTCTCACCAGCAGGTCTTTGAACCCCAGCAGACTTGTGTCTGCCGGAAAGAGAGATCCAAGGTAGGCTTTAAATCTAGGATCGAGCATGGTGGCCAAAATGCAGTGCTCTGATTTCAACAGATTGACCACCCGTGAATCCTTGTTAAGCGAATTAAGGGCTCCATCCACAAGTCCCACATGCCTAGCGGAATCGCTCTGTGTTAGCTCCTCCTTCAATGTCTCCAGCTTCTTCTGCAAAAGCCTGATGAGGGGAATGACCTGACTCAGGCTGGCAGTGTCTGAACTGACTTTGCATTCCACCTCCTGTATCGTGCTGAATTGTATAGGCTTGAATGGCCTTTTGCTGCTCCTCCAACCTCTGAAGCATATAGAGGGTTGAATTCCACCTCGTTACCACTTCTTGCTTCAGATGATGGCAGGGCAGGTTCAGTTGTTTTTGGTGGTGCTCCAGTCTTCTGTACGTGGTGCCTGTACGCCGAAAGTGTCCCGCAATTCTTCTGGCCACCGACAGCATCTCTTGCACACCCCTGTCGTTTTTTAAAAAATTCTGCACCACCAAATTCAAGGTATGTGCAAAACATGGGACGTGCTGGAATTTGCCCATATTTAATGCACACACAATATTGCTGGCGTTGTCCGATGCCACAAATCCACAGGAGAGTCCAATTGGGGTAAGCCATTCCGCGATGATCTTCCTCAGTTGCCGTAAGAGGTTTTCAGCTGTGTGCGTATTCTGGAAACCGGTGATACAAAGCGTAGCCTGCCTAGGAAAGAGTTGGCGTTTGCGAGATGCTGCTACTGGTGCCGCCGCTGCTGTTCTTGCAGCGGGAGTCCATACATCTACCCAGTGGGCTGTCACAGTCATATAGTCCTGACCCTGCCCTGCTCCACTTGTCCACATGTCCGTGGTTAAGTGGACATTGGGTACAACTGCATTTTTTAGGACACTGGTGAGTCTTTTTCTGACGTCCGTGTACATTCTCGGTATCGCCTGCCTAGAGAAGTGGAACCTAGATGGTATTTGGTAACGGGGGCACACTGCCTCAATAAATTGTCTAGTTCCCTGTGAACTAACGGCGGATACCGGACGCACGTCTAACACCAACATAGTTGTCAAGGCCTCAGTTATCCGCTTTGCAGCAGGATGACTGCTGTGATATTTCATCTTCCTCGCAAAGGACTGTTGGACAGTCAATTGCTTACTGGAAGTAGTACAAGTGGTCTTCCGACTTCCCCTCTGGGATGACGATCGACTCCCAGCAGCAACAACAGCAGCGCCAGCAGCAGTAGGCATTACACTCAAGGATGCATCGGAGGAATCCCAGGCAGGAGAGGACTCGTCAGAATTGCCAGTGACATGGCCTGCAGGACTATTGGCATTCCTGGGTAAGGAGGAAATTGACACTGAGGGAGTTGGTGGGGTGGTTTGCGTGAGCTTGGTTACAAGAGGAAGGGATTTACTGGTCAGTGGACTGCTTCCGCTGTCACCCAAAGTTTTTGAACTTGTCACTGACTTATTATGAATGCGCTGCAGGTGACGTATAAGGGAGGATGTTCCGAGGTGGTTAACGTCCTTACCCCTACTTATTACAGCTTGACAAAGGCAACACACGGCTTGACACCTGTTGTCCGCATTTCTGTTGAAATACTTCCACACCGAAGAGCTGATTTTTTTGGTATTTTCACCAGGCATGTCAATGGCCATATTCCTCCCACGGACAACAGGTGTCTCCCCGGGTGCCTGACTTAAACAAACCACCTCACCATCAGAATCCTCCTGGTCAATTTCCTCCCCAGCGCCAGCAACACCCATATCCTCCTCATCCTGGTGTACTTCAACACTGACATCTTCAATCTGACTATCAGGAACTGGACTGCGGGTGCTCCTTCCAGCACTTGCAGGGGGCGTGCAAATGGTGGAAGGCGCATGCTCTTCACGTCCAGTGTTGGGAAGGTCAGGCATCGCAACCGACACAATTGGACTCTCCTTGTGGATTTGGGATTTCGAAGAACGCACAGTTCTTTGCGGTGCTTTTGCCAGCTTGAGTCTTTTCATTTTTCTAGCGAGAGGCTGAGTGCTTCCATCCTCATGTGAAGCTGAACCACTAGCCATGAACATAGGCCAGGACCTCAGCCGTTCCTTGCCACTCCGTGTGGTAAATGGCATATTGGCAAGTTTACGCTTCTCCTCCGACAATTTTATTTTAGGTTTTTGAGTCCTTTTTTTACTGATATTTGGTGTTTTGGATTTTACATGCTCTGTACTATGACATTGGGCATCGACCTTGGCAGACGACGTTGCTGGCATTTCATCGTCTCGGCCATGACTAGTGGCAGCAGCTTCAGCACGAGGTGGAAGTGGATCTTGATCTTTCCCTAATTTTGGAACCTCAACATTTTTGTTCTCCATATTTTAATAGGGACAACTAAAAGGCTCCTCAGGTAAACAATGGAGATGGATGGATACTAGTATACTTATGGATGGACTGCCGAGTGCCGACACAGAGGTAGCTACAGCCGTGGACTACCGTACTGTGTCTGCTGCTAATATAGACTGGATGATAATGAGATGAAATCAATATATATGTATATATAATATCACTAGTACTGCAGCCGGACAGGTATATATTATATATTTATTATGTAATGACTGATGACGGACCTGCTGGACACTGTCAGCTCAGCAGCACCGCAGACTGCTACAGTAAGCTACTATAGTAGTATGTATAAAGAAGAAAGAAAAAAACAACCACGGGTAGGTGGTATACAATTATGGATGGACTGCCGAGTGCCGACACAGAGGTAGCTACAGCCGTGGACTACCGTACTGTGTCTGCTGCTAATATAGACTGGATGATAATGAGATGAAATCAATATATATGTATATATAATATCACTAGTACTGCAGCCGGACAGGTATATATTATATATTTATTATGTAATGACTGATGACGGACCTGCTGGACACTGTCAGCTCAGCAGCACCGCAGACTGCTACAGTAAGCTACTATAGTAGTATGTATAAAGAAGAAAGAAAAAAACAACAACCACGGGTAGGTGGTATACAATTATGGATGGACTGCCGAGTGCCGACACAGAGGTAGCTACAGCCGTGGACTAACGTACTGTGTCTGCTGCTAATATAGACTGGATGATAATGAGATGAAATCAATATATATGTATATATAATATCACTAGTACTGCAGCCGGACAGGTATATATTATATATTTATTATGTAATGACTGATGACGGACCTGCTGGACACTGTCAGCTCAGCAGCACCGCAGACTGCTACAGTAAGCTACTATAGTAGTATGTATAAAGAAGAAAGAAAAAAACAACAACCACGGGTAGGTGGTATACAATTATGGATGGACTGCCGAGTGCCGACACAGAGGTAGCTACAGCCGTGGACTAACGTACTGTGTCTGCTGCTAATATAGACTGGATGATAATGAGATGAAATCAATATATATGTATATATAATATCACTAGTACTGCAGCCGGACAGGTATATATTATATATTTATTATGTAATGACTGATGACGGACCTGCTGGACACTGTCAGCTCAGCAGCACCGCAGACTGCTACAGTAAGCTACTATAGTAGTATGTATAAAGAAGAAAGAAAAAAAAGAAAAAACACGGGTAGGTGCTAGGTGGTATACAATATTATATATATATTATATACAATTATATATATATATATATATATATATATATAATATATATTAAACTCATAAACTGGTGGTGATTTATTAAACTGGTGGTCAGGTCACTGGTCACACTATCAGCAACTTGCAGTACTCCTGAGTCCTAAGCAGACAATCACAATATATATTATACTGGTGGTCAGTGTGGTCACAAACAATGGCAGTGTGGCTGGCACTCTGGCAGCAAAAGTGTGCACTGTACGTTATATGTACTCCTGAGTCCTGCTCTCAGACTCTAACTGCTCCCCACTGTCAGTGTCTCCCCCACAAGTCAGATAATACAGTCACACTATCTCTCTCTATCACTTCAGCAAGTAGTAGTAGTACTCCTCCTAATGCTCCCCAAATTACTACTGTGTCTCTCTCTGTCTCACTCTCTTCTCGAATCTCTATAAACGGAGAGGACGCCAGACACGTCCTCTCCCTATGAATCTCAAAGCACGTGTGAAAAATGGCGGCGACGCGCGGCTCCTTATATAGAATCCGAGTCTCGCGATAGAATCCGAGCCTCGCGAGAATCCGACAGCGTGATGATGACGTTCGGGCGCGCTCGGGTTAACCGAGCAAGGCGGGAAGATCCGAGTCGCTCGGACCCGTGTAAAAAAACATGAAGTTCGGGCGGGTTCGGATTCCGAGGAACCGAACCCGCTCATCTCTATTAGTAAGTGGAAAATACTTACAGCTGAATTGAAACAGCAGGCATTAAATTGTTCTTAAATTGGACTGCACACTGTTCGGGACTTTTTAAATTGAAAATAAGGTTATACCAAGCGCTACAAATTTGGACATAGCACTAGTGTCCATTTAAAATTTGATCCGCTGCAGCAGGGGGAATTTTTAATTGATTGTTTATTCAAATTTTATATGTACATGTGTTTATCTGATTTTTTAATATATATGCAATAAATCTGAGCTATAAAGCTATATGCGCTCTCTGATAATCTATTATTATCCTTTGTGCTGTTTTTTGTGCGGACAGGTCAGTACTGTCCAGTTGAGAGCTGCTTATTTTAGCACATATGACCCATATTGTATAAGCTAGGGGGTGGTGACGCGCTGGAATTATTTGTTTCTTGAATATACAATTGGCTACATTAGGCGTTCAGATACAAGAAAAGGAGAAGGCACTGAGAAAAGACATGGAAGGAGAAAAAAACAAGAAGGACTAAAATACAATAAACTTAGAGAATACCTGATAGCACAACATTCTTGAAAAGGTCAATCTAGGTGGGGTAAAGCACAGACACATCAATTGGAGAGCTATAAACGGTTAGCCTACCTTCTCTACTCCTATAGTCGGACCATCCTAACCATTTCAGGTGGATAGAGTTAGCCGAGGATGAGTATTTAGCCTCCGCTGTTTCGAAAATGAAATGTTTGTGGATCTTGTTTTGAATAGACTCTAAGGTAGGAATATTCTCAGACTTCCACAATTGTGCTATAGCGGCTTTAGTGGCTATCAGGATATGTCCCAAGACGTAGCGATCACCTGCGGAGATGCGATCAACGTATAAATGGAACAGCGCTAGAGCTGGGTCCAGAGGGATGTTGAGCCCTAACACTATGCTAGCCATATTTAAAACTTCTCTCCAAAGTGGTTGTATATGAGGGCATGCCCAGAAGATATGAAAGATATCCCCCGTAGAGCCGCATTTCCTCCAACATGATTTAGATTGTGTGGGCCAGATCCTGTGTTGTCTTTCAGGGGTGAAGTAGGCCCTCTGTATAAGCTTGTAGAACATTTCGGAGTGGTTAACACATTTGGAGACTTTAAAACAAGATCTAAATATATTGTCCCAATCTGCATCAACAAAGGACCTATTCAAATCTCTTTCCCGTAAAGTCTGAGCTTTTAATTTTGTCTGGGGGCAGTTAGTCAATTGAAATTGGTACCACCACGTAATCCCATATTTATGCGAGGACGACTCCAATCGGTTTATAATATAAGCCGGAAGAGAAGGTTTGTGGAGATGTGAGGGAGTAAATGAGTGTAACCAACTTCTCACCTGTAGGTATTTGAAAAAATCTTGAGTCCGAATCCCAAATCTCTCTTGCAATTGAGAAAAGGACATCAAGACGTCTCCTACAAATAAATCGCCCACAGTGGAAAGCCCCTTCCGAATCCACTCCTCTAAGGAGACATTAAGAATCGATGACATAAGAGCAGATAACGACAGGCAGGGGGCAGGTAAATTAATCTCTTCCGAAGAGAGCACTAGTTTATGCCATGAATCTAGGATCGTTTTAATAGTCTTGCAGGATCCGGACCTACTCCGAGCAGCAGACAGTGGTAGCCAAAACAAGTCAGGGAGAGAAACAGCGTCTAAGCATGAAGCTTCCAGGATAACCCAAGGTTTCAAGCTCGAGGTGTCGAACCAGTCTCTAGACTGACTCATCAGACATGCAGCATGGTATTTTTCTATATCTGGGAAAGCTACCCCACCAGACAGTTTGGGCAGAATAAGAGTTTTTTTTGCAATTTTCGGTCTAGAGCCTCCCCACACATATCTGATCAGGACCTGATTAAATTTATTATAGAAGAGTTTGGGAAGGGGCCTTGGTATGGCGCGAAACAGGTACATTAATTTCGGCAACAGGACCATCTTGGCAGCAGCAATCCTACCCAACCAAGACACTTCCTGTAGCATCCACTCCCCAGTCAGCTCCGCAAATGCTTTTAATAACGGGGCATAATTACACTCAATCAAATTATCTTCTCTGGTTAAATTAATCCCTAGATATCTCAAAGAGCAGGACCTCCAGGCATATTTGTACGAATCCTTCAATCCAGAGACCACAGTCGGAGATATATTGAGCGGGAGGGCTTCAGTTTTATTTGTATTTAATTTATAAAAGGAAACATCTGAATAACTTTGAAGGACGTCATGAAGAACCGGCAAGGAAGCCTCAGGGTCAGAAAGACATAGCAGAATATCGTCCGCAAATAAGCTAATTTTATGGGAAATGCCCCCTATAACCGGGCCTCTAATCGAGTCCCGGGATCTATTGCACGCAGCCAAGGGTTCTATCGCCAATGCAAAAATAAGAGGAGATAGCGGACAGCCCTGTCGCGTGCCATTAGAAATGTTGAAGGGTGAAGAAAGGCATCCGTTAACATAGACCCGCGCACTGGGTGTGGAATATAGAGCCAGGATGGAGTCTAAGATCCTTCCAGTGAAGCCAAATTTGTCCAGAGTTAATCTCATAAATTCCCAATTCAATCTATCGAACGCCTTTTCGGCGTCTAGAGACAAAACTGGGAGGGGTTCTCGTCTACTGGCAGTGTGTTCAATAACATTAATCACCCTACGCGTATTATCCGGGGCCTGTCGGTTTAAGATGAAGCCCACTTGATCAGGGTTGATAAGGGAAGGGAGAAGGGGACTGATACAGTTAGCAATTAATTTGGCATAAATTTTTAGATCCGTATTCAATAAAGCAATTGGTCTAAAATTTTGGACTGAGGTAGGGCTTTTTCCCGGTTTGGGAATGGTGATGATTTGAGCTTCCAGCATCTCTTTGGGGAAGTGGCCAGCTTCTGAGGCTTCATTAAACACTGACAAGAGCACTGGGGCCAAGTTCTCCTTAAAGGATTTATAGAAACCAGAAGGGTAACCATCGGGTCCCGGGGCCCTATCTGCTGGAAGGGAGTCAATAGCCTTTTCGACTTCGGTTAAAGTCCAAGGCGCACTGCGTGAGTTACAAGACTCCGACGACAGCGAGGGGAGAGAAAAGTTACTCAGAAAATTTTTAACATCTGTGCCTGTAGGTTGAAAAGTAGCAGAATCCCCCTTCAAGTTGTATAATTTAGAGTAATAGGATGCAAAGACATTTGCAATTTCATCAGGATCGTAGACTCTCTTGCCCCTATCTGAGTGGACAATATGGATTTTTTCTTTGGCCTTCTTACCCCTCAGCTTCCCCGCCAGAAGTCTACCAGCCCTGTTGCCATAAACATAAAATTTTTGGTTCAGTCTATGTAGGTTGCGTTGGACCTCCGCCAGATAGAAGACATTTACCGCCTCCCTTGCTTCTTTCAATGACTTAAGGAGGGCTTTATCATGTGGATGTGCCTTGTGAGAACTCTCCAGGGAAGCGACTGTGAGCTCAGCTTGTTCAAATTTCTTACGATATGCCCTTTTAAGCTTAGCCGCAGTTTGAATCGCCGTACCTCGTGTTACAGCTTTGAGGGCGCACCAGAATGTGAAGATAGATGTCTCCCGAGGAGAGTTCTCAGAAAGATAATAATCCAAGGTGGTTTGGATCGCATGCGTGGTCTCTGGCTGAAGGAGACTGCGTTTACCTAAGCGCCAGGGGGGGGGGTAACCTTTCTACTATTTATGTCCCATTCGATGTATAGTGGGGAGTGATCCGACCAGGACATGGGGAGAATGGAGATTTTACGGATGGACTGTAGAGTCCACTTGTCTGCTAATGCTAGATCTATTCTAGAATATGATTTATGCACCGGGGAGAAATACGTGTAATCTCTGTCCATTGGATGTTTAATGCGCCAGAGGTCTAAAAGATCATATTCCGCCAGTAGCTGGCTAAATCCCTTTGCGTTTCTATGGAGCTGACTGGAGAGTGAGGGCCGCTTGCTAGAGTTATCAACTAAAGGGTCCAGGGTCAAGTTAAAGTCCCCCAATAGGAGTAAAGCGCCCTTAGCCAATTGTTGCACCTTAGCGCAAAGTTTCCTGCAAAATGCTAGTTGCTTGGTGTTAGGAGCGTAGCAAGAAACTAATGTCACCTCTTTATTTTCAAGAGTGCCAACCAGAATTAGAATTCTCCCCTCAGGGTCGCAGTATTGCGAAGTGAGGGAAAACTCGCAGTGTTGAGATATCAAGATTGCCACCCCGCCTTCTTTGCTGGCTCGTTGGCCAGATAGCAGTGGGGGAATCTCCCATTAGTAAACCTTGGAGGGGCTGATTTAATAAAGTGGGTCTCTTGGACGGCTATGATTTGAGCTTTAAGTTTATGGAAATAATTAAGTGCTAATCTCTTGTGTGGGGAATTAAGACCCTTTGCATTTATAGAAACAATGTTAACCATATTGTAAAACTGTCGGGGACTGCATAACTATCAATAACCAACTGGCAAGTAGAAAGTGTGTGTAACGTTTCCGGACAAAAAGAGAGGAAAAGGGAAAGAAAGGACAAAAGAGATGAAAGATAACATAAAAAAGAAACAGAACAATAACCCCTCGCGGGGGCACATTTGGACGCCTAACCATGGCGACTCAGAGTTAAACTGTGGGGGGTAGTGGTCAATCTGCCCGCACCCGAACCAAAATAAAACAAAATGTAGTTCCTTAGCCCTCCATCTCTGGTCCCCCGACAGCCACCGGGATTAAAGGAAACACGGGTAGAGTTCCCAACCGACAAAAAAATGTGGGTGGCAGTCGGGGCAGCAGAGACAGGCAGCAAACAGTAAATCGGCAGAGAGAAGGCATCACTGAAAAACATTCTAATAACACGCAGATATCACATAGACACCCTCATCGAACAGTTGCTAAGGAACTGGTGCAACGTAAGAGGTACGACACTACAAACCGATCAGTAGACATGGAATCAATGCAAGTGTAGTAAATCAAACAATACTCAAAGTTCTGCAGTCGAAGACGCCCAGTCCCGCTGAAGGCCCCGCTCGGGAGAGGTGTGTGCAGAAGAGCTTGCAGAGTTCCATGATGCTAGGATCTTTTTACCCTCCTCGACATTCGTTATGACAACAGTAGAACCCTCCCGAGAAATAAGCAACTTAGTGGGATATCCCCATCTGTATAGAATGTTCTCTTTACGTAGCACTGATGTGATGGGGTAAAGAGAGCGCCGTTTCGCTAAAGTAGCAGGGGACAGGTCTCCGAAGATCTGAAGTGAGCCCAAAGCCTCCGATGCAGTATCCGAGGGTCTAGCAGCTTTCAAGATCGCCTCCTTCACGTGGAAATAGTGTAACCTCATCAGGACATCTCGGGGGACACCATCAGGAGCGTTCCTGGCTTTAGGGAGCCTATGGATACGGTCCAGTAGAAAGTCAACTGAGCGGAACGAAGGAAGGAGTTTGCTGAAGAGGTCAACTGCAAAATCTTTTAAAGCGCCATTAGCGACAGCTTCCGGGACACCACGTAGCTTTATATTGTTACGTCTCGATCTGTCCTCAATATCCGAGAGTTTGTCCCTGAGTGCCGTGACCTCATTTTGAAGCAGATCATGAGAAGAGAGCAGGTAGTTGTGCGACGACACCACTTCACCCATTTTCGTTTCTAGGTGATCGGTGCGGCCACCTATCTCGTCAATAGATCTCTGACATTCCTTCATAGTCGCTCTGAATTCTGCCGCGACTTCATCCTTAAATTGTGTTAAGAGATATTTCATAGCACCCACCGTAAGAGAGTCACCGTCATCGATGGAGCTGGGGTGTGTAGTGGCAGGGGCGGACATGACTCCAGATGGCGAGGGCACCGGGACAGCAGGTTTAGAAGCACCACCCGTGCATCTTTTGCTTTAGCGGCCTGAGGAGAAGGTTTGAAGAACGCCACCTTGGAGACAGTTTTAGCGGCCTTATATTTCTTGGGAAGCATGGCGGCGCTGAATGACAAAGGTAAAGGGTCGGGAGGCACAAGGCTTCTGAGATATCAATCGAGGAGGGATCCACGCAAAAGTCAAGTTGTCATATCATGTCATAGGAGCATTCGGGTGTAGGCAGAATTATCTCAGAATGATCACTTCATAATATCTTGGTTATTCAACCATGAGGACATCGCGGCCGATCGTCTCGGCAGGTGCCGGGATATCTGCGGTCCTACGAATTCTGCAGAGCAATATGTATTGTATATCCAGCACACTATGTGAGAGGTGTATGTTATTACATCCAGAGGCCACTAGATGGGGCAGTTGCAATAGAAAATAATAGAGCCAAGTAAAAGGCTGTTTCTCCCCACTCAAAAATGCACCAATCCCACTGCAGGGGCCCCAGGGCAGGAGCAGGGAAGGGACAATGCAAGAGGGCCACCAGGCTTGAATACTTCCCCACCCTGAGACCCCCACAGCCGCAGATGCACCCTGCTACCTTAGTGCCAGCACACCAGGGGAGTTAAAGATGGCCGCCGAGTCACACTGGCCGTCTGCACAACCTCCGTCTCCAGCTGTCCTGTGTCCCTTAGATCTTCCACAGCAAGGGGGTGTCCGTTTCGGAGGTCCGGGGGGGCCTCCCGGGTGGTCCGGAGGTTATTTGCGGGATCCGCGCCGCTCCCCGGCGCCGCGCTCCCGCCATGGAGCTCAAGACACGGGCGCCGGGAGAACGCGAGTCCCCGGCTTCGGCCTGTGTGGAGGCCGCAACCTGCAAGGGCGGTGAACACCGCTCCCCGGCTCCGCAGCACACACCATAGGGCACAGGGGACACACAGGGAGGGACAGGGAGCCCACAGAAGGAAAATCCAGGGGGTGAGAACTCTGATTTACTGCAGTATATAGCACTGGAGAGAGGAGAGCAGCAGAGACACGTCTGCTCTCTTCTCCAGCCAAGCCACGCACCTCGGATCTTCAATGTTCTAATATACATGATTACATGTTATGTTTACACATGTGCAGTACATTTGGGGGTGACTAAGTCATATGTTACTCTCTCAAAGTTTTTATACCCTGTGGCATTGCCATGGGTTACGGTGATTCCTCAAAGTCTTGTGTCATGGCTGTATGCATTCTGTATGCCCTGGGTAAACTGTGCTCACAGTTCTATGACCCGGCCGTGACCAGGAGGTGAATTATTATAGTGCTCATAAAATATATATTCTGTAAATGTCTGTTGAGTATGAATTGCTAGTCTCAAAACTGTATCTGCATTGTGTAAACTACTTGAACCAAGTGGCGAGGTGTTAACTAACGATCTTTTGAAGGTTTTAACTTCCTTGGAAATAATGTTTGCTTTTCACAGTAGGGGGGCCATTGTTCAAGCTTTGGACAGACAATCTGGCTGTGAGAGTGTCAGCTGAAGTCTTTCATTCACCCTTGCCTGCCATAAACTACTTGCAGGGTGGTAGATCCAATATCCTACCAAAAGGTACAATTATTCAGCCATGTCCCTTTGAGGGCCCATGACCATTTTCCCGTATAGCCCAACATAATTTTCTTGAAGTAATAGAGATGTGACGTAGTGTCTCTGGAGTCACTTAATTTGCATATACAAGGGCCTTGTGAGAACAAAGGAAGCTCTTGCTCAGCCTGGAAAGAGTGGGGGGCTACTGGGAGGAGTGCAACTGTGGAACCATACGGATCAGAAGACCACTCTGAGTGTTCACTCTACAAGGGAGTAGATTCCTGCTAGGAGTGGTCCTCATGTGATCTCCCCCACTCAGATCACCTAAAACCTCACAGTAAGATTATTTAGGTTTATCACTTTTTAGTCCTTTTTTATTTACTGATGTCAATCTGTGCATCTCATAATTGTATGTCTTGCTATTTAACTTTAATTTTTCGTTTGTAACTTAACCCTCAATAAATCCTAAAAATTTATCAGCGTTATCGCTGTGCTCTATGCATTCATATGCCTAGAGAGGCCCATGCTACACAAGTATAATAACTGTGGATTTTTTAGTGTGATGTAAGTGTCTGGCGATCACAAGAGCGCCATTCTAATACTCTTCATGGTGGCAGCTTGAGTAAAATCAATGTCACCTACGTCAGGTTGCCGTATCTGAGCACAGACTGGAGTGCAGTGCTGTGAATTCATATTAAAAGTTATGTTTTAAATATAAAAATTATCATATTGTATAATAGAGTGCCCCACAAAGGATTTCCCTACCCTAACTAGTATTTCTGTTGGTAGGTGGACATTTGGTGACATTCACTGAGTAAAGCGCTCCCTCCAGGCATTCTATGGCATGAAAGGCATCTGCTTGTCAGTTTGCCGAATCAGAAGCAGGTCACGATCATTGTAAGTTAAAATTCATAGATAGTGTGCTTATCTGATATAAGGTCAAAGAGCTACTAGCGCACTGCACCTAATGACTCTGTCTAGCATTGTGTCAATTAACCAGTCTGTAGGATTAATGTAGAGTTGTTTAATGTAAAAATAAGAGACCCATTGTTGTCAAGGTTTCAGATACCAAACACGTCAGATGTCAATGTGTTTTAAAAACTCAGAGATGCACTACTCGGAAGATGTATGTACTAATGGTAAGTACGTGACCCAGCCAGAGGGAGCAAGATACAGGAGAGAGGGAGGGGAGGATGAATGGTATGGATAGTGTACTAGTCCCACTGGGCTGTAGGTGACTCTTAACTGGAGTACCTTCCGTACATTCCTGGTCCTGTGGATGTACGTTCCCCTTAGAGGCTCACATACAGCAATCCGATCTGTCCAATAGTGTGGTCCTCTAATATACGGATCAGTTGTTACCGCACAGAGTGAGTCACAGCAGCCAGTTACGTCTTTTCCCTTCTGTCCAACATACATTCACAGGACCAGGTATGTGCAGAAGGGAAGGTTCTCCAGTTAGGAGCCACCTACACCCCAGAGGGACCAACACAGAACACACCATCCGTAACAATCATCCTGGCCCCCCTTAACTCCTGTATCGTGCTCCTTCGGGCCGGGTCACAAACTTACCATTAGTAAAGACATCTTCATATTGGCATAGACGTATGTGACTACGAGTAGGGCATCTCTGAGTTTTTAAAACACATTAGCATCTGATATGATTAGTTTCTGAAACCTTGACAGCATTGTGTCTCTTGTTTTTAGATTAAACAATTCCACATTAACCCAACAGACTGTTTCATTGACACAATACTGTACTAGACACAGTCAGTAGGTGCAGTGCTCTACTAACTCATTGACCTTACATGACTCTAGGAGACAGGACATCTCCATTCTGAAGCAGCTCCCATCTATATTGATACACGTCCGAGTGCAGGACCAACTACTCTAATCTGCTAATCTATCACCAACTTCTTATCATATCAAATCTCTAAAATGCCAGCAATTTCCCCATAAACTCCAAGGAGCCAATACAAAAGAAATCCACATAAAATCTGCTTACAAGAAGAAAAGATAGCATATATAACAATACTGCACCTTCTTCCTATGGATCCAGTGACTAGGACAGTCAGTGCTAGCACCCCCCACAACAAAAGCTCATAATCCTTATCAAACGAAAAGAATGTAGGCAGTCGCCCAACGTGTTTGTTTTCAGTGGGGCCTGAGCTCTGACCCATGATTTATATAGGACGTACACGCCTGTGGCTCATTATCCAATTAAACAACTTCCAATGGTTTCTCAAATCTCCCATACTCCTCACAGTATCGTATTGGAGCTGACAATATGACCTGTAAAACAACAAAAGAACAGAAATTTATCAGTGTTACCTGTCCACTTATAGCAGGGGTGGCCAACCAGTCAGAAACAAAGAGCCAAAAATGTTGTTAGGCACGTCAAAGAACCGCCATCGAACCGCAGGCGCACATGCAAAAATGGGGTGTGGCCTTGTGCCTGCTAAGCCATGCTTCTGGTATAAAATACATTTCAAAAACCAGATCCACGTATAATACATTTTTAATGCCAGATCCAACATAAAATACATTTAAAAAGCCACTTCCACATAAAACAATTGAGAAAGAAAGATCCACATAAAATATATTGAAAAAGCCAGATCCATATAATACACTTCAGCTCCCCCATGTGTCACTCCAGCCAGTACCCTGCTGTGTCACGTCAGCCAGCTACCTCACGTGTCACTTCAGCCAGCTACCTCATGTGTAGCTCCAGCCAGTACCCTGCTGCGTCTCTTCAGCCAGCTACCTCATGTGTCACTCCTGCTAGCACACTCCTACAATATGTCACTCCAGCCAGCTCCCCCATGAGTCACCCCTGCCAGCACTCTCCTGTGTCACTCCTGCCAGTACCCTCATATGTCACTACAGCCCCCCCCCCCAAAAAAAAAACACAAAACACCTCGTGCCATTGCAGCAGTCCCTTACGTGTCCTCTGTTTGACAGTGGGTGTCTCACCTCAAGTATCTGGCTCTCTCAGTTCTCAGTCCCCATAGTGCTGCTGTTGACTGTCTGGCTGGAGTGCAGCAGTTTCCGGATCTGTTGTGGTCACGTGACTGAGTATCGGGAGTCACATTTGAATAAAGAAAGAGCTGCATGAGGCTCAAGAGCCACAGGTTGGCCACCGCTGACCTATAGTTTCTGGCTAAATGAAGGTGACATGACCCCAAGAGTTCAGTTGGGTGATCACTGCAGTGTGTTCCATAACGGCTGCTGGACAACAGATAAGGCCAAGACCCATTGCTGCTTAAAAGCCCTGGAGGAGGAGAATAAACACAAGATAATAAACACAAGATCCATTGGCATTTTAAAACCCTGGAAGCCGAGAATAAGGATGAGCCCCACAGCCGTTTATAAAATCTTGCTGAAGGAACTCTGAGCCTTAGCTCTCCATGTGAAAGCCCTTCATCATGAGTTGCTGGAGGCCAGACAATATAACCTGTAAAACAGGCATTCCCAACCTCGGTCCTCAAGGCACACCAACAGTGCAGGTTTTAGTGATATCCAGGCTTGAACACAGGTGACTTAATTAATACCTCAGTTATTTTGATTTAACCATCTGTGCTGAAGCCTGGATATCACTAAAACCTGCACTGTTGGTGTGCCTTGAGGACCGTGGTTGGGAATGCCTGGTGTAAATCAACAAAAGAACAAAGGGCCTAATTCAGACCTGATCGCAGCAGCACATTTGTTCTCTAATGGGCAAACCCATGTGCACTACAGGTGAGCATAGGCGTGCGCAGCACATTTTATTAGGGGGTGCACAATTGGAGGGGCGTGTCTAGCACTGCCTATTGTGCCTGACTAACACCACCTATTGGGCGTGTCTAGCATCATATATTGGCACTCAATACAAACTAAATAATACAGGGAATTTGATTAAATAGAGTGTACAGTGAGGGCTGGCAGATAATTATTAAACTCAAAAGCTTGGGACCTCACTGACCAATTCCAATAATTTAAGGACAATGTAATAGGCAAAAACCAGTGCTTTGGGCTTCCCACAATAAAATATGTGGCGAAACAGAAGCCAGTCATGTTGCTGTCCCTCACCACATAATGGAACCTAAGGATGAAATATATATATACATACAATTAACAGTACTTCATATTTTTTTCAAAACTTCTCAATAAGAAACGTTTGGCCTAGGGGGCTGTGAAGAAAATTTTGATACTCTAGGATGCCGTGATTAAAAAAAGTTTGGGAACCATTGGTCGAGGGCATCCATAAATGGGCTCCTGATAAAAAAGGGGAGTAAAGGGCACGCAGATTTATATACATGCACAGATATATTAAATAGATATATATATATATATATATATATATATATATATATATATACAAAGATAACTGGCACACATTAATGGCAGACAGCATGCCCTGGTGCCCCGACTCTCAAACACATGGTGGACAGAAGTATGTCTGGCACCAGGGGACTAATAAGTCAATGAAGCTAAAAAGCCCTTTATTAAGGTCTTGTTAAAGTAATAACACATTATTAATATATATTTTGAGGGGTATAATCTACATTTGTATAATAAAATATACAAATGTAACATATATTAAACAGATTATAGATAGATATAAATCTATTTTTATATATATATATATATATATATATATATATATATATGTGGAAGAAATGAAGGTGGCACTCACGCAGATTATTGCAAAAGTAAAAGTAGTCAGTTTTAATTTACCGACATGTTTCGGGGACTTGCCCCGTCCTCAGGGCATTAACAACCCAAACTGACAACAAGACATACATTTATAACACCACAGAACAAACAATCATGTGCAGATCAATCTCACCTGCTCACCGCCGCCACGTGAAGCGTCTGCGTGAGTGCCACCTTCATTTCTTCCACATCTGTATGAGGTAACCCCTCTGGGAAGGCACCGCAGTAACTTTACTCCGTTAAAAGAGTGCCGGGACTGTCTGTCTATATATATATATATATATATATAGCAAAAATTTCCACTAATGGAAGGTGCACTCTCGCTGCAATGAATGAAGTCCGTTCATAAAAAAGACTTTTATTGGAAAGATCAAAAGCCTTATGTGTCGACGTTTCGGTCCGTGTACCGGACCTTTCTCAAGACTAATTGCTCTTTAGGTTTAACCACGTTCATCTTATACATGTGTCTATAAAACAAACAAAATACAGACATGTTCACATCTACAGGGAACTGAGCCTCCCAGGCCAAATACATCTGATCAAAATTCAAATAGAACAGGTGTAGAACCACCTTAATCCCAAATAGAATGCATATCACCGTGTTGCTTTAAACCGTTGCACCACCGTCACCTGTGACATTATCACTCAAAGTACTATAAATATACTAATATGCACAGCTCACCTAAGATCAGATCAGAAAAATCCAGTTAGATAACTAACATACAGGTAGCGTCCCGGACACAGCCATAAGTATCAGAGATATGCGTCTAAAAATGCGAATATATTCAACAAATAATGTTTAATGTCCAAAGAGAAATATCAGCTATAAGCATAATAACAACGTCACAGCCGTACCTGATCTCACAGATCATGCTACCATGTTGCAGCGACAGGGTCAAACACGTTGAGGTGTGCTGTATAAATAACACCAAAAAATGCATCTGTATATCAATTCAATCAGGTGTCAATGCCAGAAGAAACAAGATATAAGGGAAAAAAGACTCACATGTGTGGAGGGTAAATCCAAGCGTCCCTGTGCTGCATAGCATGTGAACGCACTGGGACTGCTATTTAAATGTTGCGGACCGGAAGTGTCATGTGCAACATCTATGTGGTTCCCCCCTGAAAAAAAACCGCTTCTATGTATCAGCGGGCTCTAAAAAAGCCGCTCAATATCGGCTCACCCACTGCCCAACAGTCTCCGCTGCCCGGAGACAAAACAAAGCCGCTCACCCAGTCCTGGAAGCCGCGCCGGCTGGACGCGAACTACATGCGTTCCATTGGCCGGAAATGCGTTCCACGGGGCGGAAGTGACGTCAGGGCGCACCCGATAAAGCAATACAGCTGGTGATAGCTGGAAACATTGAACCAAAATAGGTTCCATCTCATCTAATGTTCATAAAAGCATAAGTATAACTCAGTGCAGGTATCTAGACCACTAGACTGAGGAAACCTAACAAACGAACTCCATTGGAGTAATGTAAACAACTCGACTAGATGAATCTAGAATCTGGTATACAATGGGTTAAATTCAGATGTCTAGGCCTGGGAGATCGTCCTTACAGACAGCAATCACGTGGTGGGACAATTGTACATAGATAAAGTATACATATATTATCTCATCAAAATCTGAATTCCAAACATGTGAAGTTACTTATGAATCAGTTCAATACTGATATACGGTAACTCAGTGCAAATGAATATGTACATATAATTCATTATATCATTCACAATATAGTCCCCATTTGTATAGAACCCGGAGGAATTCATACATAAAGGTGGTGATATTAATGTTGAACAGTATCACTCGCAGAGAATTCATCAATGAGAACATATGTACACACACAAAAACAATAAAGTAATACAAAAAAAACAACATTACAAAAAAACATTAAAGGGATTAGACTCATTGAGTCCTCTGGGTGAGACCGTGTCCAACCTGTGTATCCAATAGCTTTCGCGTCTCTTCAACAACAGGGATCGATCCCCACCCGTAGGACATGGTGGGATCCAATCAATTAATTTACATTTTAAACTGGCAACTTGATGTTTAGCTGTTATAAAATGCCTAGCCACTGGTTTATCCGTTTTACCTGTGGCCAGTGCAGTATGGATCGAAGATCGATGGTTAGCCATCCGGTCTCGGAATGGCCGTGTGGTGAGGCCAACATATAAAAGCCCACAGGGACACTTGAGGATATAGATGACATGATCTAACCGACAGTGTAAATGATACCTTAGCTTGATTGCTTTGCCCGAATGGGGATGATAAAACACTGGACCAGTCAACATTGATCTACATGTGGTACAACTGCCACAAGAGTAGCTGCCTGGTCTGGACTGCATAACTTGGAAGGGAGTCAATTCCTTCTTTGGAAACATGGTGGGGCGCATCAATAGTTGTCTAAGATTCGCGCCTCTGCGATAAGCCACCATAGGAGTATTCATCTTAGAGAAAGGAAGATTGGCGTCAGTGGCTACTATCGGCCAATGTTTCCTTAATGATTTACGTATGGTGGTAGTGTTGTCGAACTGAGTCGGAAAAATCATCCGATCTGTTTTTTTATTAGATATACTCTGTTGACCTAAAAAGATCTTGGTTGCTCTATTTAAACATTTGGTTAAAGTACTAGGTGAATATCCCCGACTCAAAAATCGGGAGGTCACCTCTGAACATTGTGTGGTTCTACGGTCAGGTTCCGAGTTAATGCGCATGATGCGCAAATATTGAGAAATAGGAAGGCTTTCTTTTAAAGCTGGAGGGTGAAAACTCTCTGCCTGTAACAGCAGATTGCGGTCGGTAGGCTTGCGAAAAACAGTCGAGATAAAACCTGCATCTGCTCTAATGATGGTGACATCGAGGAAATTAATTTCAGTCACTGAAGTGGTATGTGTCAAGCGGATCGGGCTATCCAATGAGTTTAATTCATCGGCCATACAATTAAACTCAGATTCAGTGCCTCGCCAAAGTAAAAATATGTCATCTATAAATCTGCGGTAAAATATTATTTTATGCCCATATGTGGGTAATATATGGGTATTCTCATAGTTAGCCATGTAAAGATTGGCATATGCAGGGGCTAGATTCGACCCCATTGCGGTGCCTGCGATTTGCATAAAATACTTGTCTTTATATAGAAAATGATTTTGAGTCAATATTAGTTCAATAAGTTCCAGTATGAAGTCAATAGGTAATTCAAGATTATTGGCGTTCAACAAATATTTTTTAATAGTGTCTAGCCCTTCTTGATGCGGAATTACCGTGTATAATGAGCTAACATCAAGAGATGCCAAAATCACATTGTCATCATCCACCCGTATTTTATGTAACTGGGTCAAAAAGTCACCCGTGTCTTTAAGATAACTTTCAGTTCTTAATACTAGTGGTTGTAAAATACTGTCCACTAGGATGGCCAGTGGTTGAAGTACAGAACCCTCCGCTGCTATAATTGGCCTTCCTGGTGGACTAACCAGGGTTTTATGTATTTTTGGGAGTGTGTATAGTATAGGACACTTGGGGTGATCAACCTGTAAGAAGTTTTTTAGTTCCTCGCTAATCCATCCCTGTTCATAGCCAAATTTGATGGTGGAATCAACTCTGTTCTTTATTTTAGCCATGGGATTACAATCTAAAGGTCTATAAGTCCCTGAATCCGCTAGTTGGCGTTGGATTTCTTGGTCATAGTCCGCCCAATCCTGGACAACGACCGCTCCCCCTTTATCCGCTGGACGGATAACTATAGAGGTGTTCTCCCTGAGTGCTTTAAGAGCACAACGTTCAGGGGGGGTCAGGTTATCATACATCTTAGGTGTTTTATCAGTCTCGATGTCAGATTGAAACTTGCATTAAACAATGTAGTACATGATAGTACAGGGCCTCTTGTCTAGTTCTTTTCCGGAGTGCACCTACACCAAAAAAATAAAAGAGATCTGCAGGTCATATATACATATGTACATGTTATTCCCCCTGGCTGGCCCCCTCTCTACCCCTCCAGGAGCTGGCACGCAGTTTACGTTGTCACTGTATGAGGTGAGCAGTGACTTACTGTCTCACTCTCAGCTTGCCTGGGGCTGTCTGCTGAATTTGTCCTCCAAGGCTCTAAGGAGCCTAAGGAGCAACGCTGGACTGTGTGTGGAGTTGGTGTGACACCACACCGCCACACGAGAGGAGAGAGAGATAGCGCGGCGGCAGCGAGTGCGGCGGGCGCGCAGGCAGGTGACATCATAACATTACATTGCGGGGAGGAGCCAGGAGGATGTTTGGATGCCGGCCAGGAACGTACGTACGCTCCCTGTCCGGCGGGCACAGCGGAGGAAGGCACAGGAATAAGCAGCGATCACTGTGCTGCAGGTGTGGCGTGTGGGGGGTGCCGAACATTAGGGGGTGCCTGTGCGCACCAGGCACCCCCCGTACGCACGCCTATGCAGGTGAGGCAGATATAACATGTGCAGAGAGAGTTAGATTTGGGTGGGGTGTGTTCAAACTGAAATCTAATCGCAGTGTAAAAATTAGAGATGTGCGGCGGGCACTTTTCGTGTTTTGGTTTTGGATTGGTTTTGCCAAAACCACCCTTTACTGTTTTGGTTTTGGATCTGGATGATTATTGAAAAAAAACATAAAAATGGCTAAAATCACAGAAATTGGGGGTAATTTTGATCCTACGGTGGTATTAACTTCAATAACATTCATTTCCACTCATTTCCAGTCTATTCTGAACACCTCACACCTCACAATATTGTTTTTAGGCCAAAAGGTTCCACCAAGTTGGCTATATGACTAAGCTAAGCAACACAAGTGTGCGGCACAAACACCTGGCCCATCTAGGAGTGGCACTGCAGTGTCAGACAGGAGGGCAGATATAAAGAAAAGGCCCCAAACAGCACTTCATGCAAAGAAGAAAAAAAAAGTGCACCGAGGTTGCTCTATGGTTAAGCTAAGCGACACAACCGCCTGGCCCATCTAGTAGTGGCATGCAGTGGCTGAATGTCGAAAGTGGCCCGCAATTTTTCAGTCCACTGACAGCATCTCCTGCACGGCCCTGTAATTTTTCAAAAATTCTGCAATTGGTGGACTTATACGGCAGTACCCCTGGACTAATACAGCAGTAACCTTGGACTTATACGGCAGTGCAGACAGGATGGCACTTTAAAAAACCATGCCCCAAACAGCACATGATGCAAAGATGAAAAAGAGGTGCACCAAGGTTGCTGTATGACTAAGCTAAGCGACACAAGTGTGCGGCACAAACACCTGGCCCATCTAGGAGTGGCACTGCAGTGTCAGAGAGGAGGGCAGATAAAAAGAAAAGTCCCCAATCAGCACATCATGCAAAGATGTAAAAGAGGTGCAATGAGGTAGCTGTATGACTAAGCTAAGCGACACAAACAAGTGGCCAATCTAGGAGTGGCATTGCAGTATCAGACAGGAGGGCACTTAAAAAAAAAATAGTACCCAAACAGCACATCATGCCAAGAAGTAAAATAGGGCAATGAGGTAGCTGTATGACTAAGCTAAGCGACACTAGTGTGCAGCACAAACACCTGGCCCATCTAGGGTTGGCACTGCAGTCCAACTGCACTAATGGCGGATACTGGATGCACGTCTAGCACCAGCATAGTTGTTATGGCCTCAGTAATCCGCTTTGCAACAGGGTATATATATATATATATATATATATATAATATAATATATACAGGTTGAGTATCCCTTATCCAAAATGCTTGGGACCAGAGGTATTTTGGATATCGGATTTTTCCGTATTTTGGAATAATTGCATACCATAATGAGATATCATGGTGATGGGACCTAAATATAAGCACAGAATGCATTTATGTTTAGTGATGTACACCGGAAATTTTTCGGGTTTTGGTTTTGGGTTCGGTTCCACGGCCGTGTTTTGGATTCGGACGCGTTTTGGCAAAACCTCACCGAAAAATTTTTGTCGGATTCGGGTGTGTTTTGGATTCGGGTGTTTTTTCAAAAAACCCTAAAAAACAGCTTAAATCATAGAATTTGGGGGTCATTTTGATCCCATAGTATTATTGACCTCAATAACCATAATTTCCACTCATTTCCAGTCTATTCTGAACACCTCACAATATTATTTTTAGTCCTAAAATTTGCACCGAGGTCGCTGGATGGCTAAGCTAAGCGGCACAAGTGGCCGACACAAACACCTGGCCCATCTAGGAGTGGCACTGCAGTGTCAGGCAAGATGGCACTTCAAAAAAATAGTCCCCAAACAGCACATGATGCAAAGAAAGAAAGAGGCGCAATGAGGTAGCTGTGTGACTGAGCTAAGCGACCCAAGTGGCCGACACAAACACCTGGCCCATCTAGGAGTGGCACTGCAGTGTCAGACAGGATGGCACTTGAAAAAAATACTCCCCAAACAGCACATGATGCAAAGAAAAAAAGAGGCGCACCAAGGTCGCTGTGTGACTAAGCTAAGTGACACAAGTGGCCGACACAAACACCTGGCCCATCTAGGAGTGGCACTGCAGTGTCACACAGGATGGCCCTTCAAAAAAATACTCCCCAAACAGCACATGATGCAAAGAAAAAAAGAGGCGCAATGAGGTAGCTGTGTGACTAAGATAAGCGACCCAAGTGGCCGACACAAACACCTGGCCCATCTAGGAGTGGCACTGCAGTGTCAGACAGGATGGCACTTCAAAAAAATTGGCCCCAAACAGCACTTGATGCAAAGAAAAATAAAAGAAAAAAGAGGTGCAAGATGGAATTGTCCTTGGGCCCTCCCACCCACCCAAATGTTGTATAAACAGGACATGCACACTTTAACGAACCCATCATTTCAGCGACAGGGTCTGCCACACGACTGTGACTGAAATGACTGGTTGGTTTGGGCCCCCACCAAAAAAGAAGCAATCAATCTCTCCTTGCACAAACTGGCTCTACAGAGGCAAGATGTCCACCTCATCATCATCGTCCGATTCATCACCCCTTTCACTGTGTACATCCCCCTCCTCACAGATTATTAATTCATCCCCACTGAAATCCACCATCTCAGGTCCCCGTGCATTTTCTGAAGGCAATTGCTGCTGGTGAATGTCTCCACGGAGGAATTGATTATAATTAATTTTAATGAACATCATCTTCTCCACATTTTCTGGAAGTAACCTCGTACGCCGATTGCTGACAAGGTGAGCGGCGGCACTAAACACTCTTTCGGAGTACACACTGGAGGGAGGGCAACTTAGGTAGAATAAAGCCAGTTTCTGCAAGGGCCTCCAAATTGCCTCTTTTTCCTGCCAGTATACGTACGGACTGTCTGACGTGCCTACTTGGATGCGGTCACTCATATAATCCTCCACCATTCTTTCAATGGTGAGAGAATCATATGCAGTGACAGTAGACGACATGTCAGTAATCGTTGGCAGGTCCTTCAGTCCGGACCAGATGTCAGCACTCGCTCCAGACTGCCCTGCATCACCGCCAGCGGGTGGGGTCGGAATTCTTAGCCTTCTCCTCGCACCCCCAGTTGCGGGAGAATTTGAAGGAGGAGCTGTTGACGGGTCACGTTCCGCTTGACTTGACAATTTTCTCACCAGCAGGTCTTTGAACCCCTGCAGACTTGTGTCTGCCGGAAAGAGAGATACAACGTAGGTTTTAAATCTAGGATCGAGCACGGTGGCCAAAATGTAGTGCTCTGATTTCAACAGATTGACCACCCGTGAATCCTGGCTAAGCGAATGAAGGGCTCCATCCACAAGTCCCACATGCCTAGCGGAATCGCTCTGTTTTAGCTCCTCCTTCAATGTCTCCAGCTTCTTCTGCAAAAGCCTGATGAGGGGAATGACCTGACTCAGGCTGGCAGTGTCTGAACTGACTTCACGTGTGGCAAGTTCAAAGGGTTGCAGAACCTTGCACAACGTTGAAATCATTCTCCACTGCGCTTGAGTCAGGTGCATTCCCCCTCCTTTGCCTATATCGTGGGCAGATGTATAGGCTTGAATGGCCTTTTGCTGCTCCTCCATCCTCTGAAGCATATAAAGGGTTGAATTCCACCTCGTTACCACCTCCTGCTTCAGATGATGGCAGGGCAGGTTCAGGTGTGTTTGGTGGTGCTCCAGTCTTCTGTACGCGGTGCCTGAACGCCGAAAGTGGCCCGCAATTCTTCGGGCCACCGACAGCATCTCTTGCACGCCCCTGTCGTTTTTTAAATAATTCTGCACCACCAAATTCAAGGTATGTGCAAAACATGGGACGTGCTGGAATTTGCCCAGATGTAATGCACGTACAATATTGCTGGCGTTGTCCGATGTCACAAATCCCCAGGAGAGTCCAATTGGGGTAAGCCATTCTGCGATGATCTTCCTCAGTTGCAGTAAGAGGTTTTCAGCTGTGTGCGTATTCTGGAAAGCGGTGATACAAAGCGTAGCCTGCCTAGGAACGAGTTGGCGTTTGCGAGATGCTGCTACTGGTGCCGCCGCTGCTGTTCTTGCAGCGGGAGGCAATACATCTACCCAGTGGGCTGTCACAGTCATATAATCCTGAGTCTGCCCTGCTCCACTTGTCCACATGTCCGTGGTTAAGTGGACATTGGGTACAACTGCATTTTTTAGGACACTGGTGACTCTTTTTCTGAGGTATGTGTACATTTTCGGTATCGCCTGCCTAGAGAAATGGAACCTAGATGGTATTTGGTACCGGGGACACAGTACCTCAATCAAGTCTATAGTTGGCTCTGAAGTAACGATGGATACCGGAACCACGTTTCTCACCGCCCAGGCTGCCAAGGCCTCAGTTATCCGCTTTGCAGCAGGATGACTGCTGTGATATTTCATCTTCCTCGCAAAGGACTGTTGGACAGTCAATTGCTTACTGGAAGTAGTACAAGTGGTCTTCCGACTTCCCCTCTGGGATGCCGATCGACTCCCAGCAGCAACAACAGCAGCAGTAGGCGTTACACTCAAGGATGCATCGGAGGAATCCCAGGCAGGAGAGGACTCGTCAGACTTGCCAGTGACATGGCCTGCAGGACTATTGGCTTTCCTGGGTAAGGAGGAAATTGACACTGAGGGAGTTGGTGGTGTGGTTTGCGGGAGCTTGGTTACAAGAGGAAGGGATTTAGTGGTCAGTGGACTGCTTCCGCTGTCGCCCAAAGTTTTTGAACTTGTCACTGACTTATGATGAATGCGCTGCAGGTGACGTATAAGTGAGGATGTTCCGAGGTGGTTAACGTCCTTACCCCTACTTATTACAGCTTGACAAAGGCAACACACGGCTTGACACCTGTTGTCCGCATTTGTGTTGAAATAATTCCACACCGAAGAGCTGATTTTTTTTGTATTTTGACCAGGCATGTCAATGGCCATATTCGTCCCACGGACAACAGGTGTCTCCCCGGGTGCCTGACTTAAACAAACCACCTCACCATCAGAATCTTCCTTGTCAATTTCCTCCCCAGCGCCAGCAACACCCATATCCTCATCCTGATGTACTTCAACACTGACATCTTCAATTTGACTATCAGGAACTGGACTGCGGGTGCTCCTTCCAGCACTTGCAGGGGGCGTGCAAATGGTGGAAGGCGCAAGCTCTTCCCGTCCAGTGTTGGGAAGGTCAGGCATCGCAACCGACACAATTGGACTCTCCTTGGGGATTTGTGATTTCGAAGAACGCACAGTTCTTTGCTGTGCTTTTGCCAGCTTAAGTCTTTTCTTTTTTCTAGCGAGAGGATGAGTGCTTCCATTCTCATGTGAAGCTGAACCACTAGCCATGAACATAGGCCAGGGCCTCAGCCGTTCCTTGCCACTCCGTGTCGTAAATGGCATATTGGCAAGTTTACGCTTCTCCTCAGACGCTTTTAATTTTGATTTTTGGGTAATTTTACTTATCTTTTGTGTTTTGGATTTTACATGCTCTGTACTATGACATTGGGCATCGGCCTTGGCAGACGACGTTGATGGCATTTCATCGTCTCGGCCATGACTAGTGGCAGCAGCTTCAGCACGAGGTGGAAGTGGATCTTGATCTTTCCCTATTTTTTTAACCTCCACATTTTTGTTCTCCATATTTTAATGCGCACAACTAAAAGGCACCACAGGTATATAATGTAGATGGATGGATAGTATACTTTATGGATGACGAGTGACGACACAGAGGTAGGTACAGCAGTGGCCTACCGTACTGCTATATACAGTATAATGTACCTGGTGGACACTGTCAGCAGACTGCGTTTATAGTATAAAAAAAAAAAGACACCACAGGTATACAATGTAGATGGATGGATAGTATACTTATGGACGACGAGTGATGACACAGAAGTAGGTACAGCAGTGGCCTACCGTACTGCTATATACAGTATAATGGACCTGGTGGACACTGTCAGCAGACTGCGTTTATAGTATAAAAAAAAAGACACCACAGGTATACAATGTAGATGGATGGATAGTATACTTATGGGCGACGAGTGACGACACAGAGGTAGGTACAGCAGTGGCCTACCGTACTGCTATATACAGTATAATGGACCTGGTGGACACTGTCAGCAGACTGCGTTTATAGTATAAAAAAAAAAGACACCACAGGTATACAATGTAGATGGATGGATAGTATACTTATGGACGACGAGTGTTGACACAGAAGTAGGTACAGCAGTGGCCTACCATACTGCTATATACAGTATAATGGACCTGGTGGACACTGTCAGCAGACTGCGTTTATAGTATAAAAAAAAAAGACACCACAGGTATACAATGTAGATGGATGGATAGTATACTTATGGACGACGAGTGACGACACAGAGGTAGGTACAGCAGTGGCCTACCGTACTGCTATATACAGTATAATGGACCTGGTGGACACTGTCAGCAGACTGCGTTTATAGTATAAAGAAAAAAAGACACCACAGGTATACAATGTAGATGGATGGATAGTATACTTATGGACGACGAGTGACGACACAGAGGTAGGTACAGCAGTGGCCTACCGTACTGCTATATACAGTATAATGGACCTGGTGGACACTGTCAGCAGACTGCGTTTATAGTATAAAAAAAAGACACCACAGGTATATAATGTAGATGGATGGATAGTATACTTATGGACGATGAGTGACGACACAGAGGTAGGTACAGCAGTGGCCTACCGTACTCCTATATACAGTATAATGGACCTGGTGGACACTGTCAGCAGACTGCGTTTATAGTATAAAAAAAAAGACACCACAGGTATACAATGTAGATGGATGGATAGTATACTTATGGACGACGAGTGACGACACAGAGGTAGGTACAGCAGTGGCCTACCGTACTGCTATATACAGTATAATGGACCTGGTGGACACTGTCAGCAGACTGCGTTTATAGTATAAAAAAAAAAGACACCACAGGTATACAATGTAGATGGATGGATAGTATACTTATGGACGACGAGTGTTGACACAGAAGTAGGTACAGCAGTGGCCTACCATACTGCTATATACAGTATAATGGACCTGGTGGACACTGTCAGCAGACTGCGTTTATAGTATAAAAAAAAAAAGACACCACAGGTATACAATGTAGATGGATGGATAGTATACTTATGGACGACGAGTGACGACACAGAGGTAGGTACAGCAGTGGCCTACCGTACTGCTATATACAGTATAATGGACCTGGTGGACACTGTCAGCAGACTGCGTTTATAGTATAAAGAAAAAAAGACACCACAGGTATACAATGTAGATGGATGGATAGTATACTTATGGACGACGAGTGACGACACAGAGGTAGGTACAGCAGTGGCCTACCGTACTGCTATATACAGTATAATGGACCTGGTGGACACTGTCAGCAGACTGCGTTTATAGTATAAACAAAAAAAGACACCACAGGTATACAATGTAGATGGATGGATAGTATACTTATGGACGACGAGTGACGACACAGAGGTAGGTACAGCAGTGGCCTACCGTACTGCTATATACAGTATAATGGACCTGGTGGACACTGTCAGCAGACTGCGTTTATAGTATAAACAAAAAAAGACACCACAGGTATACAATGTAGATGGATGGATAGTATACTTATGGACGACGAGTGACGACACAGAGGTAGGTACAGCAGTGGCCTACCGTACTGCTATATACAGTATAATGGACCTGGTGGACACTGTCAGCAGACTGCGTTTATAGTATAAAAAAAGACAACACAGGTATACAATGTAGATGGATGGATAGTATACTTATGGACGACGAGTGACGACACAGAGGTAGGTACAGCAGTGGCCTACCGTACTGCTATATACAGTATAATGGACCTGGTGGACACTGTCAGCAGACTGCGTTTATAGTATAAAGAAAAAAAGACACCACAGGTATACAATGTAGATGGATGAATAGTATACTAATGGACGACGAGTGACGACACAGAGGTAGGTACAGCAGTGGCCTACCGTACTGCTATATACAGTATAATGGACCTGGTGGACACTGTCAGCAGACTGCGTTTATAGTATAAAAAAAAGACACCACAGGTATACAGTGTAGATGGATGGATAGTATACTTATGGACGACGAGTGACGACACAGAGGTAGGTACAGCAGTGGCCTACCGTACTGCTATATACAGTATAATGGACCTGGTGGACACTGTCAGCAGACTGCTTTTATAGTATAAACAAAAAAAGACACCACAGGTATACAATGTAGATGGATGGATAGTATACTTATGGACGACGAGTGACGACACAGAGGTAGGCACAGCAGTGGCCTACCGTACTGCTATATACAGTATAATGGACCTGGTGGACACTGTCAGCAGACTGCGTTTATAGTATAAAAAAAAAGACACCACAGGTATACAATGTAGATTGATGGATAGTATACTTATGGACGACGAGTGACGACACAGAGGTAGGTACAGCAGTGGCCTACCGTACTGCTATATACAGTATAATGGACCTGGTGGACACTGTCAGCAGACTGCGTTTATAGTATAAAGAAAAAAAGACACCACAGGTATACAATGTAGATGGATGGATAGTATACTTATGGACGACGAGTGACGACACAGAGGTAGGTACAGCAGTGGCCTACCGTACTGCTATATACAGTATAATGGACCTGGTGGACACTGTCAGCAGACTGCGTTTATAGTATAAAAACAAGACACCACAGGTATACAATGTAGATGGATGGATAGTATACTTATGGACGATGAGTGACGACACAGAGGTAGGTACAGCAGTGGCCTACCGTACTGCTATATACAGTATAATGGACCTGGTGGACACTGTCAGCAGACTGCGTTTATAGTATAAAAAAAAAAGACACCACAGGTATACAATGTAGATGGATGGATAGTATACTTATGGACGACGAGTGACGACACAGAGGTAGGTACAGCAGTTGCCTACCGTACTGCTATATACAGTATAATGGACCTGGTGGACACTGTCAGCAGACTGCGTTTATAGTATAAAAAAAAAGACACCACAGGTATACAATGTAGATGGATGGATAGTATACTTATGGACGACGAGTGACGACACAGAGGTAGGTACAGCAGTGGCCTACCGTACTGCTATATACAGTATAATGGACCTGGTGGACACTGTCAGCAGACTGCGTTTATAGTATTAAAAAAAAAGACAACACAGATATACAATGTAGATGGATGGATAGTATACTTATGGACGACGAGTGACGACACAGAGGTAGGTACAGCAGTGGCCTACCGTACTGCTATATACAGTATAATGGACCTGGTGGACACTGTCAGCAGACTGCGTTTATAGTATAAAAAAAAAAGACACCACAGGTATACAATGTAGATGGATGGATAGTATACTTATGGACGACGAGTGACAACACAGAGGTAGGTACAGCAGTGGCCTACCGTACTGCTATATACAGTATAATGGACCTGGTGGATACTGTCAGCAGACTGCGTTTATAGTATAAAGAAAAAAAGACACCACAGGTATACAATGTAGATGGATGGATAGTATACTTATGGACGACGAGTGACGACACAGAGGTAGGTACAACAGTGGCCTACCGTACTGCTATATACAGTATATTGAACCTGGTGGACACTGTCAGCAGACTGCGTTTATAGTATTAAAAAAAAAGACACCACAGGAGTGTTTTTCAGGCAGACAAACGTATACTGGTGGTCACTGTCAGCAAAACTGTGCACTGTACTCCTGCTATAGCTGCTCCCCAGTCCCCACAATTAAGCAGTGTGAGCAATCAGCAAAGATATATCATGCAGCACACTGAGCACAGATATGGTATGGAGCGTTTTTTTCAGGCAGAGAACGGATAAAAAATTGGTGGTCACTATTAGCAAAACTCTGCACTGTACTCCTCCTAACAGCTGCTCCCCAATCCTCCCCACAATAAGCCAAGCAATCAGATCAACTGTGTAGTATATAACTATATAAACGGAGAGGACGCCAGCCACGTCCTCTCCCTATCAATCTCAATGCACGTGTGAAAATGGCGGCGACGCGCGGCTGCTTATATAGAATCCGAATCTCGCGAGAATCCGACAGCGGGATGATGACGTTCGGGCGCGCTCGGGTTAACCGAGCCATACAGGAGAATCCGAGTATGGCTCGGACCCGTCTAAAAAGGGTGAAGTTCGGGGGGGTTCGGTTTCTCGGAAACCGAACCCGCTCATCACTATTTATGTTACATATACACATTATACACACAGCCTGAAGGTCATTTTAGACCATATTTTTTTATAACTTTGTGCATTAAACAAAGTATATCTACATTCACACAAATCATTTATGTTTCATATACACCTTATACACACAGCCTGAAGGTCATTTTAGCCAATATTTTTAATAACTTTGTGCATTAAGCAAAGGTGTGTACATTCACACAATTCATTTGTTTCATATACACCTTATACACACAGCCTAAAGGTAATTTAATACAATATTTTTAATAACTTTGTGTATTAAACAAAGTTTGTGTACATTGAGCCATCAAATAACAAAGGTTTCACTATCTCACTCTCACTCAAAAAATTCCGTATTTCGGAATATTTGGATATGGGATACTCAACCTGTATGTGTGTATATATATATATATATATATATATGTATATATGGCAGTATCACTGGAATTAAATGGCAGTACCACTGGACATATACGGCAGGATCACTGGACTTCTACACCAGTACCACTGGAATTATACGGCAGTACCGCTGGACATATACAGCAGTATCACTGGACATATACAGCAGTATCACTGGACATATACAGCAGTATCACTGGACATATACGGCGGCATCACTGGACTGGACTTATACGCCAGTACCACTGGAATTAGGTCTAAGGATCGCACTGCACTAATGGCGGATACCGGATGCACGTCTAGCACCAGCATAGTAGTTACGGCCTCCGTAATCCACTTTGCAACAGGGTGTGTGTGTATATATATATATATATATATATCAGTATCACTGGACATTTACGGCAGTATCACTGGACTAAACTTATACACCAGTACCACTGGAATTATTCGGCAGGATCACTGGATTTATACGGCAGTATCGCTGGACATATACGGCAGTACCACTGGATTTATACGCCAGTACCACTGGAATTAAATGGCAGGATCACTGGACATATACGGCAGTATCACTGGACTGGACTTATACGCCAGGATCGCTGGAATTATAAGGCAGGATCACTGGATTTATACGGCAGTACTGCTGGACATATACGGCAGTATCAATGGACATATGCGGCAGTATCACTGGACTGGATTTATATGGCAGGATCACTGGAATTATACAGCAGGATCACTGGATTTATATGGCAGTACCACTGGACATATACGCCAGTATCAATGGACTAATGCGGCAGTATCACTGGACTGGATTTATATGCCAGTACCACTGGAATTATATGGCAGGATCACTGGACATATACGGCAGTATCACTGGACATATACGGCAGTATCACTGGATTGGATTTATACGGCAGTACCACTGGAATTATACGTCAGGATCACTGGAATTATATGGCAGGATCACTGGATTTGTACGGCAGTACCGCTGGACATATATGGCCGTATCACTTGACTGGATTTATACGCCAGTACCACTGGCCATATACGGCAGTATCACTGGACATATACGGCAGTATCACTGGACTGGAATTATTAGGCAGGATCACTGGATTTATACGCCAGTACCACTGGACTTGTACACCAGTACCACTGGACTTGTACGCCAGTACCACTGGAATTATACGGCAGGATCACAAGTTTTATACTCCAGTACCACTGGAATTATACGGCAGGATCGCTGGATTTATATAGTAGTACCGCTGGAATTATACGGCAGGATCACTGGAATTATACAGTAGGATCACTGGACTGGACTTATACGCAAGTACCACTGGAATTATATGGCAGGATCACTGGATTTATACGCCAGTACCACTGGAATTATACGGCAGGATCACTGAATTTATATGGCAGTGCCGCTGGACATATACGGCAGTATCAATGGACATATATGGCAGTATCACTGGACTGGACTTATACGCCAGTACCACTGGAATTATACGGCAGGATCACTGGATTTATACGCTAGTACCACTGGAATTATACAGCAGGATCACTGGACATATACGGCAGTACTGCTGGACATATGCAGCAGTATCACTGGACATATACAGCAGCACAGGGACACCACCACTGGACTGATGAAGGACAACATAGCACCACTGCAATGGACTGGACTTATACAGCAGCACTGGATATATGGCAGCAGAGGACACCACCACTGTGACTGGACAGATGCAGCACAAGACACCACCACTAGACTGATGCAGCACAACACAGCACCACTGGACTGGACTTATACAGCAGCACTGGACATATGGCAGCACAAGACACTACCACTGAGGACGGAGACACTTCCTCTCTCTATACTCTCCAATGCCGGAGTGAAAATGGCGGGGGTGCGTGGCTCCTTATATGAAATCCAAACCCTGCGAGAATCCGACAGCGGGATGATGACATTTTGCCTCGTTCTGGTTTCCGAGTCAGGCAGGAAAACCCGAACCGGGCTCGGGTGGTGAAGTTCGGGGGGGGGGGGGGGGTTTGGTTCCCTGAGAACCGAACCCGCTCATCTCTAGTAAAAAATAAAGCATCCAGTATTTACCCTGCACAGAAACAATATAACCCACCCAAATCTAATTCTCTGCACATGTTATATCTGCCCTACCTACACTGCACATGGGGGGTAATTCTGAGTTGATCGCAGCAGGAACTTTGTTAGCAGTTGGGCAAAACCATGTGCACTGCAGGGGAGGCAGATGTAACATGTGCAGAGAGAGTTAGATTTGGGTGGGTTATTTTGTTTCTGTGCAGGGTAAATACTGGCTGCTTTATTCTTACACTGCAATCTAGATTCCAGTTTGAACACACCCCACCCAAATCTAACTCTCTCTGCACAGGTTATTTCTTTTTCATCCACTAGGGGTCACTGGAGTACTCTTGAGGTGAGGAGGCCCGACCACTGTGCAAGCACATTCAGTTGAAATGGACGCGAGTGAAATCTTCCGAACTGAAGCGCTTCGAAAGCTGCCACCATTGTGCCTAAGAGGCGAATGCACAAATGTACAGACACTGTGCGTGGCTTGAGCACTAATTGTACTAGATGGCGTAGAATCTGTACTTTCTGTTGTGGTAGGTAAATTCTTTGATTGACCGTATCGAGAATCATACCTAGGAATTGAAGGCGTTGAGACGGAATTAGATGTGATTTCTTGAAGTTGACAATCCAACCGTGGTGAACTAGTACATTGTACGTTAGCAGCGCATGTTGGAGAAGCATGTGTTGAGACGGAGCTTTGATGAGCAGATCGTCTAAATACGGAACTATTGTCACTCCCAGGGATCTGAGATGAGCTATCATCACAGACATCACTTTGGTGAATACCCGAGGCGCTGACGACAGACCAAACGGTAGAGCCTGAAACTGGTAATGGTTCTGGCGTATTGCAAACCGCAAGAATCTCTGATGAGGCTGCCAAATCGGAATGTGTAAGTACGCATCCTTGAGATCTAGCGCAATCATAAATTCCTTTGGCTCTAAACCCGCAATCACGGAACGCAGAGATTCCATCTTGAATCTGTAGTAAGTTACGTACTGATTGAGACCCTTTAAGTTCAATATTGGCCTGACTGAGCCATCCGGCTTCGGTACCACAAACAGACTGGAATAATAACCCTGACCCTGTTGATGTACAGGGACCGGAAACAAAACTGCTGACTCCAGTAGGGACTGAATGGCAATTTGCAGAACCGCCCTCTTGTCGTCCGACAGAGGCAATCCTGTCTTGAAAAACCGCAGAGGCGGAAGACAGTCGAACTCTATTTTGTAACCTTTTAACACTAAATTGCGGATCCACCCATCCGCGGATGTGTGGTACCACGCCAAATGGAACGTCTGAAGGCGTGCTCCCACAATCGGAGAACCGAGATGGGCTGGTAGCCCGTCATGCCACTGGTTTGTCGGTAACCTTAGCGTCCTGGCGACTTGTGTTGGTTTGTTGGAATCCACGACCACGTCTAGCAGGCGTGGCTGTTCCTCTGCCACGTCCTCGAAAGGACTGAGGTCTAAAGGATTTGAACGAAGGTCCAGCGTACCTCCTTCTTGGTACCGGTGGAGGCAATGGTAAGAAAACCGACTTACCTCCCGTAGCCTCGGCAATCCATGCGTCCAATTCAAGGCCAAACAACTTCTTGCCATCGTAAGGCAACGCCTCTATACCTCGTTTGACCTCTGCCTCCGCTTGATAAGCACGCAGCCAGAGTGCTCGTCGTGCCGTAACTAGCGACGATGAAATAAGAGAAGTGAGCTGACAGACGTCAGTAGACGCTGTACAGAGATACTCTGCAGCCTCACACATTTGATTTGCAAGAAGTATCAGGTTTTCGTCATGTAAGGCAGATTTGAGTTCTGTAATCCATATTATGAGCGCCTTAGTGACCCAGATGCCAACCAAGCCAGGTCTCAGCATCACTCCTGCTGCTACATACATGGACTTTAGCATAGTTTCTATCTTGCGATCTGAAGGGTCTTTCAGCGTAGTAGCCGCTGGCACTGGTATGGTTAATTTCTTGGTAAGCTTTGACACTGACGAATCAACTATTGGTGGATTCTCCCATGTACATGTTACAGAGTCTGGAAACGGGTAACTAGACTTAAATCTGCGAGGTATAGAAAACCGTTTATCTGGATTCTGTCGTGTTTCTACTAACATCTGATTAAGAGATTCCGAGACAGGAAAACTTATTGGAGTTCTTTGTCGTTTAGTAAATACAACCTGATCATTTGTGAGAGGCTCCTCAGTTTCAGTAAACCTCAGAGACTGACGCACCGCTCTGATGAGATTATCAATGCCGGAGCTGTTAAAATCCTCACTCTCTGACTCCACTTCGCCCTCCTCACCTCAAGAGTACTCCAGTGCCCCTTATGGATTCAAAGAAAAGGATTTACCTGGTAAGTACCAAAATCCTATTATCTGCCCCTCCTGCAGTGCACATGGGCCCTCATTCCGAGTTGTTCGCTCGCAAGCTGCTTTTAGCAGCTTTGCACACGCTAAGCCGCCACCTACTGGGAGTGAATCTTAGCTTAACAAAATTGCGAACGAAAGATTCGCAATATTGCGAAAAGACTTCTCTGTGCAGTTTCTGAGTAGCTCGAGACTTACTCTGCCAGTGCGATCAGTTCAGTGCTTGTCGTTCCTGGTTTGACGTCACAAATAGAGATGAGCGCCGGAAATTTTTCGGGTTTTGTGTTTTGGTTTTGGGTTCGGTTCCGCGGCCGTGTTTTGGGTTCGACCGCGTTTTGGCAAAACCTCACCGAATTTTTTTTGTCGGATTCGGGTGTGTTTTGGATTCGGGTGTTTTTTTCAAAAAACCCTAAAAAACAGCTTAAATCATAGAATTTGGGGGTCATTTTGATCCCAAAGTATTATTAACCTCAAAAACCATAATTTACACTCATTTTCAGTCTATTCTGAATACCTCACACCTCACAATATTATTTTTAGTCCTAAAATTTGCACCGAGGTCGCTGTGTGAGTAAGATAAGCGACCCTAGTGGCCGACACAAACACCGGGCCCATCTAGGAGTGGCACTGCAGTGTCACGCAGGATGTCCCTTCCAAAAAACCCTCCCCAAACAGCACATGACGCAAAGAAAAAAAGAGGCGCAATGAGGTAGCTGTGTGAGTAAGATAAGCGACCCTAGTGGCCGACACAAACACCGGGCCCATCTAGGAGTGGCACTGCAGTGTCACGCAGGATGTCCCTTCCAAAAAACCCTCCCCAAACAGCACATGACGCAAAGAAAAAAAGAGGCGCAATGAGGTAGCTGACTGTGTGAGTAAGATAAGCGACCCTAGTGGCCGACACAAACACCGGGCCCATCTAGGAGTGGCACTGCAGTGTCACGCAGGATGGCCCTTCCAAAAAACCCTCCCCAAACAGCACATGACGCAAAGAAAAAAAGAGGCGCAATGAGGTAGCTGACTGTGTGAGTAAGATAAGCGACCCTAGTGGCCGACACAAACACCGGGCCCATCTAGGAGTGGCGCTGCAGTGTCACGCAGGATGGCCCTTCCAAAAAACCCTCCCCAAACAGCACATGACGCAAAGAAAAAAAGAGGCGCAATGAGGTAGCTGACTGTGTGAGTAAGATAAGCGACCCTAGTGGCCGACACAAACACCGGGCCCATCTAGGAGTGGCACTGCAGTGTCACGCAGGATGGCCCTTCCAAAAAACCCTCCCCAAACAGCACATGACGCAAAGAAAAATAAAAGAAAAAAGAGGTGCAAGATGGAATTGTCCTTGGGCCCTCCCACCCACCCTTATGTTGTATAAACAGGACATGCACACTTTAACCAACCCATCATTTCAGTGACAGGGTCTGCCACACGACTGTGACTGATATGACGGGTTGGTTTGGACCCCCCCCAAAAAAGAAGCAATTAATCTCTCCTTGCACAAACTGGCTCTACAGAGGCAAGATGTCCACCTCATCATCATCCTCCGATATATCACCGTGTACATCCCCCTCCTCACAGATTATCAATTCGTCCCCACTGGAATCCACCATCTCAGCTCCCTGTGTACTTTGTGGAGGCAATTGCTGCTGGTCAATGTCTCCGCGGAGGAATTGATTATAATTCATTTTAATGAACATCATCTTCTCCACATTTTCTGGATGTAACCTCGTACGCCGATTGCTGACAAGGTGAGCGGCGGCACTAAACACTCTTTCGGAGTACACACTTGTGGGAGGGCAACTTAGGTAGAATAAAGCCAGTTTGTGCAAGGGCCTCCAAATTGCCTCTTTTTCCTGCCAGTATAAGTACGGACTGTGTGACGTGCCTACTTGGATGCGGTCACTCATATAATCCTCCACCATTCTTTCAATGTTGAGAGAATCATATGCAGTGACAGTAGACGACATGTCCGTAATCGTTGTCAGGTCCTTCAGTCCGGACCAGATGTCAGCATCAGCAGTCGCTCCAGACTGCCCTGCATCACCGCCAGCGGGTGGGCTCGGAATTCTGAGCCTTTTCCTCGCACCCCCAGTTGCGGGAGAATGTGAAGGAGGAGATGTTGACAGGTCGCGTTCCGCTTGACTTGACAATTTTCTCACCAGCAGGTCTTTCAACCCCAGCAGACTTGTGTCTGCCGGAAAGAGAGATCCAAGGTAGGTTTTAAATCTAGGATCGAGCACGGTGGCCAAAATGTAGTGCTCTGATTTCAACAGATTGACCACCCGTGAATCCTTGTTAAGCGAATTAAGGGCTCCATCCACAAGTCCCACATGCCTAGCGGAATCGCTCCGTGTTAGCTCCTCCTTCAATGTCTCCAGCTTCTTCTGCAAAAGCCTGATGAGGGGAATGACCTGACTCAGGCTGGCAGTGTCTGAACTGACTTCACGTGTGGCAAGTTCAAAGGGCATCAGAACCTTGCACAACGTAGAAATCATTCTCCACTGCACTTGAGACAGGTGCATTCCACCTCCTATATCGTGCTCAATTGTATAGGCTTGAATGGCCTTTTGCTGCTCCTCCAACCTCTGAAGCATATAGAGGGTTGAATTCCACCTCGTTACCACTTCTTGCTTCAGATGATGGCAGGGCAGGTTCAGTAGTTTTTGGTGGTGCTCCAGTCTTCTGTACGTGGTGCCTGTACGCCGAAAGTGTCCCGCAATTCTTCTGGCCACCGACAGCATCTCTTGCACGCCCCTGTCGTTTTTTTAAAAATTCTGCACCACCAAATTCAAGGTATGTGCAAAACATGGGACGTGCTGGAATTTGCCCATATTTAATGCACACACAATATTGCTGGCGTTGTCCGATGCCACAAATCCACAGGAGAGTCCAATTGGGGTAAGCCATTCTGCGATGATCTTCCTCAGTTGCCGTAAGAGGTTTTTAGCTGTGTGCGTATTCTGGAAAGCGGTGATACAAAGCGTAGCCTGCCTAGGAAAGAGTTGGTGTTTGCGAGATGCTGCTACTGGTGCCGCCGCTGCTGTTCTTGCGGCGGGAGTCCATACATCTACCCAGTGGGCTGTCACAGTCATATAGTCCTGACCCTGCCCTGCTCCACTTGTCCACATGTCCGTGGTTAAGTGGACATTGGGTACAACTGCATTTTTTAGGACACTGGTGAGTCTTTTTCTGACGTCCGTGTACATTCTCGGTATCGCCTGCCTACAGAAGTGGAACCTAGATGGTATTTGGTAACGGGGGCACACTGCCTCAATAAATTGTCTAGTTCCCTGTGAACTAACGGCGGATACCGGACGCACGTCTAACACCAACATAGTTGTCAAGGCCTCAGTTATCCGCTTTGCAGCAGGATGACTGCTGTGATATTTCATCTTCCTCGCAAAGGACTGTTGGACAGTCAATTGCTTACTGGAAGTAGTACAAGTGGGCTTACGACTTCCCCTCTGGGATGACCATCGACTCCCAGCAGCAACAACAGCAGCGCCAGCAGCAGTAGGCGTTACACGCAAGGATGCATCGGAGGAATCCCAGGCAGGAGAGGACTCGTCAGAATTGCCAGTGACATGGCCTGCAGGACTATTGGCATTCCTGGGGAAGGAGGAAATTGACACTGAGGGAGTTGGTGGGGTGGTTTGCGTGAGCTTGGTTACAAGAGGAAGGGATTTACTGGTCAGTGGACTGCTTCCGCTGTCGCCCAAAGTTTTTGAACTTGTCACTGACTTATTATGAATGCGCTGCAGGTGACGTATAAGGGAGGATGTTCCGAGGTGGTTAACGTCCTTACCCCTACTTATTACAGCTTGACAAAGGGAACACACGGCTTGACAAATGTTGTCCGCATTTCTGGTGAAATACTTCCACACCGAAGAGCTGATTTTTTTGGTATTTTCACCAGGCATGTCAACGGCCATATTCCTCCCACGGACAACAGGTGTCTCCCCGGGTGCCTGACTTAAACAAACCACCTCACCATCAGAATCCTCCTGGTCAATTTCCTCCCCAGCGCCAGCAACACCCATATCCTCCTCATCCTGGTGTACTTCAACACTGACATCTTCAATTTGACTATCAGGAACTGGACTGCGGGTGCTCCTTCCAGCACTTGCAGGGGGCGTGCAAATGGTGGAAGGCGCATGCTCTTCACGTCCAGTGTTGGGAAGGTCAGGCATCGCAACCAACACAATTGGACTCTCCTTGTGGATTTGGGATTTCGAAGAACGCACAGTTCTTTGCGGTGCTTTTGCCAGCTTGAGTCTTTTCAGTTTTCTAGCGAGAGGCTGAGTGCTTCCATCCTCATGTGAAGCTGAACCACTAGCCATGAACATAGGCCAGGGCCTCAGCCGTTCCTTGCCACTCCGTGTGGTAAATGGCATATTGGCAAGTTTACGCTTCTCCTCCGACAATTTTATTTTAGGTTTTGGAGTCCTTTTTTTACTGATATTTGGTGTTTTGGATTTGACATGCTCTGTACTATGACATTGGGCATCGGCCTTGGCAGACGACGTTGCTGGCATTTCATCGTCTCGGCCATGACTAGTGGCAGCAGCTTCAGCACGAGGTGGAAGTGGATCTTGATCTTTCCCTAATTTTGGAACCTCAACATTTTTGTTCTCCATATTTTAATAGGCACAACTAAAAGGCACCTCAGGTAAACAATGGAGATGGATGGATACTAGTATACAATTATGGATGGACTGCCGAGTGCCGACACAGAGGTAGCTACAGCCGTGGACTATTGTACTGTACTGTGTCTGCTGCTAATATAGACTGGATGATAATGAGATGTAGTATGTATGTATAAAGAAGAAAGAAAAAAAAACCACGGGTAGGTGGTATACAATTATGGATGGACTGCCGAGTGCCGACACAGAGGTAGCTACAGCCGTGGACTACTGTACTGTGTCTGCTGCTAATATAGACTGGTTGATAAAGAGATGTAGTATGTATGTATAAAGAAGAAAGAAAAAAAAACCACGGGTAGGTGGTATACAATTATGGATGGACTGCCGAGTGCCGACACAGAGGTAGCTACAGCCATGGACTACTGTACTGTGTCTGCTGCTAATATAGACTGGTTGATAAAGAGATGTAGTATGTATGTATAAAGAAGAAAGAAAAAAAAACCACGGGTAGGTGGTATACAATTATGGATGGACTGCCGAGTGCCGACACAGAGGTAGCTACAGCCGTGGACTACCGTACTGTGTCTGCTGCTAATATAGACTGGTTGATAATGAGATGTAGTATGTATAAAGAAGAAAGAAAAAAAAAACCACGGGTAGGTGGTATACAATTATGGACGGACTGCCGAGTGCCGACACAGAGGTAGCTACAGCCGTGGACTACCGTACTGTACTGTGTCTGCTGCTAATATAGACTGGATGATAATGAGATGTAGTATGTATAAAGAAGAAAGAAAAAAAAACCACGGGTAGGTGGTATACAATTATGGATGGACTGCCGAGTGCCGACACAGAGGTAGCTACAGCCGTGGACTACCGTACTGTGTCTGCTGCTAATATAGACTGGTTGATAATGAGATGTAGTATGTATAAAGAAGAAAGAAAAAAAACCACGGGTAGGTGGTATACAATTATGTACTGTGTCTGCTGCTAATATAGACTGGTTGATAAAGAGATGTAGTATGTATGTATAAAGAAGAAAGAAAAAAAAACCACGGGTAGGTGGTATACAATTATGGATGGACTGCCGAGTGCCGACACAGAGGTAGCTACAGCCGTGGACTACTGTACTGTGTCTGCTGCTAATATAGACTGGTTGATAAAGAGATGTAGTATGTATGTATAAAGAAGAAAGAAAAAAAAACCACGGGTAGGTGGTATACAATTATGGATGGACTGCCGAGTGCCGACACAGAGGTAGCTACAGCCGTGGACTACCGTACTGTGTCTGCTGCTAATATAGACTGGTTGATAATGAGATGTAGTATGTATAAAGAAGAAAGAAAAAAAAAACCACGGGTAGGTGGTATACAATTATGGACGGACTGCCGAGTGCCGACACAGAGGTAGCTACAGCCGTGGACTACCGTACTGTACTGTGTCTGCTGCTAATATAGACTGGATGATAATGAGATGTAGTATGTATAAAGAAGAAAGAAAAAAAAACCACGGGTAGGTGGTATACAATTATGGATGGACTGCCGAGTGCCGACACAGAGGTAGCTACAGCCGTGGACTACCGTACTGTGTCTGCTGCTAATATAGACTGGTTGATAATGAGATGTAGTATGTATAAAGAAGAAAGAAAAAAAACCACGGGTAGGTGGTATACAATTATGGACGGACTGCCGAGTGCCGACACAGAGGTAGCTACAGCCGTGGACTACCGTACTGTGTCTGCTGCTAATATAGACTGGTTGATAATGAGATGTAGTATGTATAAAGAAGAAAGAAAAAAAAAACCACGGGTAGGTGGTATACAATTATGGATGGACTGCCGAGTGCCGACACAGAGGTAGCTACAGCCGTGGACTACTGTACTGTGTCTGCTGCTAATATAGACTGGTTGATAAAGAGATGTAGTATGTATGTATAAAGAAGAAAGAAAAAAAAACCACGGGTAGGTGGTATACAATTATGGACGGACTGCCGAGTGCCGACACAGAGGTAGCTACAGCCGTGGACTACCGTACTGTACTGTGTCTGCTGCTAATATAGACTGGTTGATAAAGAGATGTAGTATGTATGTATAAAGAAGAAAGAAAAAAAAACCACGGGTAGGTGGTATACAATTATGGATGGACTGCCGAGTGCCGACACAGAGGTAGCTACAGCCGTGGTCTACTGTACTGTGTCTGCTGCTAATATAGACTGGTTGATAAAGAGATGTAGTATGTATGTATAAAGAAGAAAGAAAAAAAAACCACGGGTAGGTGGTATACAATTATGGACGGACTGCCGAGTGCCGACACAGAGGTAGCTACAGCCGTGGACTACCGTACTGTACTGTGTCTGCTGCTAATATAGACTGGTTGATAAAGAGATGTAGTATGTATGTATAAAGAAGAAAGAAAAAAAAACCACGGGTAGGTGGTATACAATTATGGATGGACTGCCGAGTGCCGACACAGAGGTAGCTACAGCCGTGGACTACTGTACTGTGTCTGCTGCTAATATAGACTGGTTGATAAAGAGATGTAGTATGTATGTATAAAGAAGAAAGAAAAAAAAACCACGGGTAGGTGGTATACAATTATGGACGGACTGCCGAGTGCCGACACAGAGGTAGCTACAGCCGTGGACTACCGTACTGTACTGTGTCTGCTGCTAATATAGACTGGTTGATAAAGAGATGTAGTATGTATGTATAAAGAAGAAAGAAAAAAAAACCACGGGTAGGTGGTATACAATTATGGATGGACTGCCGAGTGCCGACACAGAGGTAGCTACAGCCGTGCTGTGTCTGCTGCTAATATAGACTGGTTGATAAAGAGATGTAGTATGTATGTATAAAGAAGAAAGAAAAAAAAACCACGGGTAGGTGGTATACAATTATGGATGGACTGCCGAGTGCCGACACAGAGGTAGCTACAGCCGTGAACTACCGTACTGTGTCTGCTGCGACTGGATGATAAATAATGATATAAAAAATATATATATATCACTACTGCAGCCGGACAGGTATATATTATATAATGACGGACCTGCTGGACACTGTCTGTCAGCAGAATGAGTTTTTTATAGAATTAAAAAAAAAACACCACACAAGTCACACGACGAGTGTTTAACTTTTTCAGGCAATCACAATATAGTATACTACTAACTATACTGGTGGTCAGTGTGGTCAGGTCACTGGTCAGTCACACTGGCAGTGGCACTCCTGCAGCAAAAGTGTGCTCTGTTTAATTTTAATAATATGTACTCCTGGCTCCTGCTATAACCTATAACTGGCACTGCTCCCCAGTCTCCCCCACAATTATAAGCTGTGTGAGCACAGTCAGATATATACATAGATGATGCAGCACACTGGGCTGAGCAGTGCACACAGATATGGTATGTGACTGAGTCACTGTGTATCGTTTTTTTTCAGGCAGAGAACGGATTATATTAAATAAAACTGCACTGTCTGGTGGTCACTGTGGTCAGTCACTACTAAACTCTGCACTCTCTACAGTACTCCTAAGCTCCAGTAAATCAAGTGTCTCTGTCTCAAATCAATCTCACTCTCTCTCTTCTAATCTAAATGGAGAGGACGCCAGCCACGTCCTCTCCCTATCAATCTCAATGCACGTGTGAAAATGGCGGCGACGCGCGGCTCCTTATATAGAATCCGAGTCTCACGAGAATCCGACAGCGTCATGATGACGTTCGGGCGCGCTCGGGTTAACCGAGCAAGGCGGGAAGATCCGAGTCGCTCGGACCCGTGAAAAAAAACATGAAGTTCGGGCGGGTTCGGATTCCGAGGAACCGAACCCGCTCATCTCTAGTCACAAACACACCCAGCGTTCACCCAGACACTCCTCCGTTTCTCCAGCCACTCCCGCGTTTTTCCCAGAAACGGTAGCGTTTTTTCAAACACTCCCATAAAACGGACAGTTTCCGCCCCGAAACACCCACTTCCTGTCAATCACATTACGATCACCAGAACGAAGAAAAAACCTCGTAATTGAGTAAAATACCAAACTTCATAGCAAATTTACTTGGCGCAGTCGCAGTGCGAACATTGCGCATGCGCAATAAGCGGAAAGTCGCTGCGATGCAAAGAAAATTACCGAGCGAACAACTCGGCATGACCACCATGGTTTTGCCCAACTGCTAAAAAATGTCCTGCTGCGATCAACTCAGAATTACCCCCATGGTTTTTCCCATTAGAGAACAATTTTGCTGTTGCAATCAGGTCTGAATTAGGCCCACAAATTCATCAAACATTAATCATTTTCTTTATATATGGACAATATGACATGTAAAACAACAAAATAACAGAAATTCATCAAACATTAATAATTTTATTTATATTCAGACAATATGACCTGTAAAACAACAAAACAACAGACATTCATCATTGTTACTGGTCCATCTGTAGTTTCTGGCTAATACCCCTTTTCCACTTGCTAGCACGGGTCGCAACCGGGAGCCTGACACGGCTGCGACCCGTGCTAGAGCCCCTTTCTACACTGAGCTCACCAACCCGGCATATTGCCGGGTTGGTGACGCTGCTGCTGCGGACGCAGCAAGGGCGGCACTGGGAGATCACATGATCTCCCAGCGCCGCCCTTCCATACACCGTGAACAGGAGCCGTGTTGCATCGACACGGCTTCCGTTCACACTACACAGCTTACCGGGTTGATCACGTGTTCAACCCGGCAAGCTACCCGGGTACGATTCCCGGATCACTTGATCCGGGAATTTGCAAGGGGAGGCGTTTCCACTAGAAAAAAACAGAGCTACTGGAAAAGGGGTATAAAGGGGTATAAATGAAGATGACTCTGAGAGTGCAGTTGGGTGATTACTGCAGCGTGTTCCGTAACAGAACCGGCTCCTACCAATAAGGCCAAGACCCATTGCCGCTTAAAAGCCCTGGAGGAGAATAAACACAAGATACATTGCCATTTAAAAACCCTGGAAGCAGAGTATAAGGACGAGCACCACAGCCATTTGAGGGCCCTGCAACCACGTAATAAAATCTTGATGGAACTTTGTGCCTTAGATCTCCAGGTGGAAGCCCTTCATTATGAGTTGATGGAGTCCAGACAATACAGTGCATCACTTTTTCCACATTTTGTTATGTTACAGCCTTATTCTAAACTGGAATAAATAAAATTTTCCCTCAAAATTCTACACACAATAACCCATAATGACAGCGGTTTTTGCTAATTTATTAAAATAAAAAACTAAGAAATCACAAGTACATAAGTATTCACAGCCTTTGCCATGAAGCTCAAAATTGAGCTCAGGTGCATCCTGTTTCCACTGATCATCCTTGAGATGTTCCTGCAGCTTAACTGGAGTCCACCTGTAGTAAATTCAGTTGATTGGACATGATTTGGAAAGACACACACCTTTCTATATTAGACCCCCCGAACTTTGCCTTCCAAGTCCGGAACCGAGCCAGGCTCGGATTTTCCCTCTTGACTCGGAAACCCGAACTCGGCAAAACGTCATCATCCTGCTGTCGGATTCTCGCGGGATTTGGATTCCATATAAGGAGCAGCGTGTCGCGACCATTTTCACTCCAGTCTCGGAGAGTGAGAGGACGTGTATTCAGTGTGCTCAGTGTCTGTTTATTGTGGCGGGAAAGTGGGGTGACAAGTGTTGTGCTGCTCAGTCCAGTCCATATATCCAGTGTAGCTGTAAAGTGATGCCTATTTTTTAAATCTGCCATCCTGTCTGTAACTGCAGTTTCACTCCTAGATGGGCCAGGTGTTTGTGCCGCGCACTTGTGTCGCTTAGCTTGGCCATCCAGCTACCTAATTGCACCTCTTTTTCTTCTTTGCATCATGTGCTGTTTTTGGACTAGTTTTTGAATAGTGCCATCTTGTCTGCAACTGCATTGCTACTCCTAGATGGGCCAGGTGTTTGTGCTGCACACCTGTGTCGCTTAGCTTAGTCATACAGCCACCTCGGTGCAACTTTTAGGCCTAAAAACAATATTGTGAGGTGTTTAGAATAGACTGGAAATTAGTGGAAATGATTGTTATTGAGGTTAATAATACTGTAGGAGCAAAATTACCCCCCAATTCTGTGATTTTAGCTGTTTGTATGTTTTTTAAAAAAAATCATCCAGATCCAAAACCAAAACACGAAAGGGTGGTTTTGGCAAAACTAAGCCAAAACCAAAACACGAAAATGGAAATAGAACCAAAATACAAAACACAAAAAGTGCCAGCCGCATATCTCTAGTCTATATAAGGTCTCACACTTGACAGTGCATGTCTGAGCACAAACCTAGCATGAAGTCAAAGGAATCATCTGTAGACCTCCGAGACAGGATTATCTTGAGGCACAAATCTTGGGGAAGTGTACAGAAAAATATCTGCTGCTTTGAAGGTCCCAATTATGGGGTATTGTGTGTAGAATTTTGAGGGGGAAAAATGTAATTTATTCTTTTCTAGAATAAGGCTGTAACATAACATAACAAAATGTGGAAAAAGTGAAGCGCTGTGAATACTTTCCGGATGCACTGTATATAGATGAGGGGACCATACAATGATATATGAGGGGGATAACACAGCTCCCTCAGCTTGGATGGGACCCGCTTGGCCACTATGTGTGGCCCCAGAGCCGGCCCTAACCAATATGATGCCCTAGCCAAGATTTTGGCTGGTGCCCCCTAGCACCACCGCTGGTTCCACCTCTGACAGTGCACCTCTTTCCCATCACCATCACCCCTCACCCATAGCAGTCCTTATTTTGGTGTTTGTACCCCCTATATTTTTAATAGGAACAGTTCGCACATTTGGCGCACAGCCCAAAGGGGTGTGTTTTTGCTGGCAAGGGGCATGGCCACACAATAGTAACCCCAATTACAATTACGCCACACAGTACTGCAACTTTATTCACATTTGATCATGCGATAGTGTCCATAATTCATATTACATCCCACAGTACTATTACTTTACCTTATAAACATTACTCCTCACAGTAGAGCCCCTTAGTCACATTACATCACACTGAATTGCTCCTTATTCACATTACACCACACCCTATTGCCCTTTCTATACGCAACGCCACATAGTAGAGCACCTTATACACATAATGCCACACATTAGTAATGCATTTATACACATAATTCCACACAGTAATGCCCCTAACACATTATTAATGTCCTTATAAACATAATGCGCCTTACACATTATGACAACCTTTATTAATGCCCTTTTACACATAATGTCCCTTACATATATGCCGCACATTATTAATGCCCTTATACACATAATGACACACATAGTGCCCCCTACACATTTGCTGCACATTATTAGTGCCCCTATACACATAATGACACACATACAGTAGTACGCTGTTACACATATGCCGCACATTATTAATGCCCTTATACACATAATGACACACATAGTGCCCCTTACACATATGTTGCACATTAATGCATTTTTACATGACACACATAATGCTCCTTACACATATTCCAAACACTACTGCACAACCAACCCACCCGCACACAGCACTCACACTGCCACTAACACTGTGACCTCTGCCTCTGCTTGGATACAGATGTGTCCTCATAAATCTTGCCTCAATGCTAACGTCAGGCACCTTTTTTTTATGAAAATGCATCTTATTTGCATTGCTATGTGGCTAGGATGCACAAGCAGATTCTGCTGATTAAAATTATATGCAGCATGCCTATATACTGTGTGAGACTGTGGCTGTATTTGCATAAGAAATGCTCCACACAGAATATAGGCATGCCGCATATCATTTTAATCAGCAGAAGCTGCTGATGCCCCTAGGCATACCAAATGCCCTAGGCAATTGCCTAGTTTGCCTATGCCTATGGCCGACTCTGTGTGGCCCTAGCCCAGGGGTGGGGAACCGAGGGCCCGAGGGCCGTATAAGGCCCTCAAAGCCACTTGATCCGGCCCGGCCAGGCTCACCTAAACGAGAGGAGATGTCGAGCGCCTGCTGAGATTTTACCACCAGCGGGCGCCCAGCTCAGCAGCAGCCGGAGGCAGGAGCTCACTCCTGAGCTCCAGCTTCTGGCTCAGGCAGTGTACGTGTGGCTGTGCGGCACTATGGGAGAGACGTCATGACATCTCTCCCATAGTTCCGAGGAGAGGGAGGGCAGCGGTCCGGAAGTAGGAGCAGGGCTGGTGAGCATTGTGGGTTTTTTTCCCTTTCAATGTTTTTGTGTGTAAGTGGCGCTACTAGGGGGCATATTTAATGGGGCATATCTAATGGGGCATAACTACAGGGGGCATATTTAATGGGGCATAACAACTGACGGGGCATATCTAATGGGCCAAAACAACTGACAGTGGGCATATCCAATGGGGCATAACAACTGACTGGGGGCAAATCTAATCGGGCATAACAAGAGACTGGGGGCATAACTGCTGACTGGGGGCAGGCTAATTTTTAAAATGATAATTTTTGTATGGCCCCCGAAGGATTTTTATAAATATCCAAATGGCCCTTGGTAGAAAAAAGGTTCCCCACCCCTGCCCTAGCCATACAGAAAAGTTACTACCAACTTTGTAAGCAAACTTTGTCCTAAAAAAAAAGTGTAAGTGTGAAATCTTATCAGTTTATTTGACTACTGTTACCCTATAGACAGTTGTTCTAAACTATCAAATTGTATCCAGTAGTTCAGTAGTTCTCAGGGGCGGATCCAGAAAAAAATTACAGGGGGGGCACCATAAGGGGCGTGGCTTCGTTGGAATGGGCGTGGCTTCGTTGGAATGGGCGTGGTATTGCAGGAAAAGACTACCTTATACCCCAGTTTTGCAACCTGCACGCCCAGACGTTGGCCACCACAGGAAAGAAAAATAATCCTGATTCATGCCCCTTACATTATTTGTCATTTTTCCTCCTTATAGTAATGCCCAGTATACATTATGCCACATACTGCAATGGCCCTTAGACATTATGCCACACACAATAATGCACATGACACAGTATGCACACACCGTAATGCCCCCGACACATTATGCCACACACCGTAATGCCCCCGACACATTATGCCACACACTATAATGCCTGTGACACATTATGACAGGAATTGCAATGCCCGTTATACATTATGCTACACACTGCACTGCCCCTGATACATTATAGCACATACAATGTCTGTGACACATTATGACACACACTGCAATGTCCGTGATACATTATACCACACACTGCAATGCCCGATACATTATAGCACATACAATGCCTGTGACACATTATGCCACACACTGCAATGACCTTGAGACATTATACCACAATGCCCGTGATATAGTATACCATACACCGTAATGCCTGTGACACATACCGCAATGCCCGTTATACCCTATGCCACACACCGCAATGCCCGTTATACATTATGCCACACTGCAATGACCCTGAGACATTATACCACATATCACAATGCCAGCGATATAGTATACCATACACCGTAATGCCTGTGACACATTATGACACACACCGCAATGTCCGTGATACATTATGCCACACACCGTAATGCCCATTACAAATTAAGTCCTACAGTAAGGCTTCTAATTACTTTTCAAATACCTGCTCGTTGTCAGGGGTTTCATGCACTGGGTGTCATGCTCGTTGCCAGGGGTTTCATGCTCTTGGTTCCATGCACGGTGCCAGGGGTTTTCATGCTCAGGGTGTCATGCTCGTTGCCAGGGGTTTCATGCACTGGGTGTCATGCTCGTTGCCAGGGATTTCATGCACTGGGTGTCATGCTCGTTGCCAGGGGTTTCATGCTCTTGGTTCCATGCACGGTGCCAGGGGTTTTCATGCTCAGGGTGTCATGCTCGTTGCCAGGGGTTTCATGCACTGGGTGTCATGCTCGTTGCCAGGGGTTTCATGCACTGGGTGTCATGCTCGTTGCCAGGGGTTTCATGCGCTGGGTGTCATGCTCGTTGCTAGGAGGTAGTCCTTGTTGCTAGGGCTGTGCTCCCAGTGCCACATATGTCCCCAGTGCCAGATATTCCCCCACGGTGCCAGGTACTCACATGCCCCCAGTGCCAAATATAGCCCCCCCCCATGTGCCAGGTACACATATACCCCCCCAGTGCCACATATGCCCCCAGTGCCAGATATTCCCCGACAGTGCCACATATGCCCCCAGTGCCAGATATCCCCCCCAGTGCTATATATGCCCCCAGTGCCACATATGCCCCAGTGCCAGATATTCCCCCCCAGTGCCACATATGCCCCCAGTGCCAGATATTCCCCCCCCCAGTGCCACATATGCCCCCAGTGCCAGATATTCCCCCCCCCAGTGCCATATATGCCCCCAGTGCCAGATATTCCCCCCAGTGCCATATATGTCCTCAGTGCCAGATATTCTCCCCCCCCTCCCCTCCCTCCCTGCCAAATATGCCCCCAGTGCCAGATATTCCCCCCCAGTGCCAGATATGCCCCCTCAGTGCGTCCCCCCCACTTCCTCCGCCGCCGCCGCTCCCCCCGCTCCCCTGCTGTTAGGAGGGACACGGAGGGCACAGTGCACGCCTCTCTGTGTCCCTCCTGTGTCTCCGGCGGCCGCGGGTTACTCTAATAAAGGAAGTGCTCACGAACGGCACTTCCTTTATGAGACCCGCGGCCGCCGGAGACCCAGGAGGGACACAGGGAGGCGTGCACTGTGCCCTCCGTGTCCCTCCTAACAGCAGGGGAGGAAACGAGACCGCAGACTGACATGCAGACGCTCGTCCGCATGTCAGTCTGCACTAAATCAGTGGCGCCCCCGCACTGCCCGCAGCAATACAAAAATCAACTAAAAATGACAGGGGGGGCACGTGCCTTGGTGCCCCCCCCTAAATTCGCCACTGGTGGTTCTCAAACTTGGCCCTCAGGACCCCACACAGTGCATGTTTTGCAGGTAACCCAGCAAATGCACAGGTGTATTAATTACTCACTGACACATTTTAAAAGGTCCACAGGTGGAGCTAATTATTTCACTTGTGATTTTGTGAGGAGACCTGCAAAACATGCACCGTGTGGGGTCCTGAGGACCGAGTTTGAGAACCTGTGCAGTAGTTCATAGGTTCTCAAACTCTGTCCTCAGGACCCCACACAGTGCATGTTTTGCAGGTCTCCTCACAGAATCACAAGTGAAATAAGTAGTGATGTGCACCGGACATTTTTCGGGTTTTGTGTTTTGGTTTTGGATTCGGTTCCGCGGCCGTGTTTTGGATTCGGACGCGTTTTAGCAGAACCTCACCGAAATTTTTTTGTCGGATTCGGGTGTGTTTTGGATTCGGGTGTTTTTTACAAAAAACCCTAAAAAACAGCTTAAATCCAAACAGGGAACATTAACTCATGACCCTGACCACATTTTGGGTGAATTTGAGGAATTTTATAAATCATTATATAACACGGAAGCGGCCCCTTCATCATCATCACCGAGATTCAATGAGGGGATTGAATCCCTCTTAGACAAATGTAACCTACCATCCCTGAGTAGCTCGACAGTCTCTCAGTTAGGCTCAGATATAACTATGGAGGAAATAGATAATGCACTTAAAACTCAGAAATCAGGTAAGGCCCCTGGTCCTGATGGGATGTCAATTATGTATTACAAGAAATTTAAGGGGATCCTATTACCCCACCTTTGTAGGCTTTTTAATGGTTTCCTCAGAGGTAACCCTCTGTCGCCCCGTACACTGGAGGCACGAATAGTTTTAATCCATAAACCTGGGAAGGACCCCAACTCCTGTGCTAGTTACCGCCCCATCTCGTTACTAAATAACGATATTAAACTCTTTGCCAAAATCCTAGCCTTGAGACTAAACTCAGTTCTCCCGCGTTTGATACACGCTGATCAGGTGGGCTTCGTCCCAGGCCGACAAGCTAGAGACAACACCCGCAGAACCATTGATTTAGTCCATCTTATTAACAAAGCTAGATTACCTTCTCTCCTTCTCTCGCTTGATGCAGAGAAGGCTTTTGATAAAATACTTTGGCCCTTCATGTTCGCCACTCTGCGTAGGTTCGGCCTGGGGGGAAGCCTACTCCAGGGTATTCAGGCACTCTACTCCAACCCCTCCGCCAGGGTTCGGGTTAATGGCAAGGACTCTCACCTCTTCCACATCAACAACAGTACACGTCAGGGGTGTCCCCTGTCACCGTTAATTTTTGCTATGACCATCGAACCCCTGGCGTGTATGGTTAGGGCCAACCCCGATATTAAGGGTATCTCTGTTGGTGACGAGGAGTTTAAACTGTCATTATTTGCAGATGATGTTCTGTTAACTCTCTCCTCCCCCAATATATCTATCCCCAACCTATTTAAAACCCTATCTTCATACTCTCACTATTCGGGATATCGTATCAATTATTCCAAATCGGAGGCCCTCCCCTTGCATCTTAATGAGGATACCAGATCTCTCCTAGCTGCTAACTTTAATTTTTCTTGGCCCTCCAAGAAAATTAAATACTTGGGCGTGTTCATCACAAACTCCTACGACTCTCAATACTCTGAAAATTTTCCAGCAATATTTAAGTGTATAGAGTCGGACCTTCGTGCTTGGGACAAACAGATTATAGCCTGGTTCGGACGGATTGTCTGAGTAAAGATGAACATCCTACCCAGGCTCTTGTATCTGATTCAAACAATCCCCATAAGCATCCCCGCTGAGGCTTTATGTCAAATGCAGAGACTCTTCCTAAAATTTGTATGGGCTGGTAAGCCTCCTAGAATTAGGACCTCCACCCTGGTGCGTGACCCACTAGCTGGAGGCAGAGGATTGCCGGACATTCGTAAATATTATCATGCAACTCACCTGAGCCAGGCTATTGCCAGGTTCTCTCCAGCGCCCCATCTACCCTGGATCCGGATTGAGCGTCTGGCGGCCGGGGTTTCCACTTTGGTCTCCCTACTCACGCCGGCAAAGCCAATACGGCCAATACAAGCGTGTGTCCCCTCCACTAAATTCACCTGCTCCCTGTGGCATTTCTGCATTCGGCATTATGGTCTATCCACTTTCCCTTCGCCCATCACTTCCATTTGGGATAATCAGGATTTCCCCCCTGGTTCCACCCTAAGGTCCCATTCGTGGCTTCACCTGAATCCGCGTCCGGGACTGGTGTTCGATTTTATAGAAGGTTCCTCCTGGCGCTCCCTACATTCTCTGTGTGACAAATATGACATCTCCCAACCTGTATTTTACGAATATTTACAAATCCGCTCCTTCTTTAGCTCCCTTCCTAAATCCCAGGTTATTCGGCAACTCACCCCTTTGGAGCGTCTTTGTATTTATTCTCCTATGCGGCAGGGTATTATTTCTATACTTTATGGTTTACTACGTTCTTTGAAGGCAGCGAACATACTTCCCCATGAGCGTAAATGGGAACAGGACCTTGGCCCCCCCCCTGCAGAGGACTCATGGGAAACCATTAGACAAAATGTAGCCCAGTCCTCAATCTCCTCCTTAGTGAAAGAAAACTCCTATAAAGTCTATACAAGATGGTATCGGGTCCCTGCAACACTACATAGGATTTTTCCCGGGTCCTCCCCATTGTGTTGGCATGGGTGCGGCCAAGTTGGAGATTTTAAACACATCTGGTGGTCATGCCCCAAAATACGCACGTTCTGGGCTTGGGTGGAAACCCTTATTGGATCTATTTTCTGTTCGCTGATAACCTTGGGCCCCTGGTCGGCCCTACTGGGTCTACCTTTGTCCAATCTAGACAACCAGGCGAACAGCCTGGTACTCCAAATTTTACATGCCGCCAGATGTGTGATAGCTAAAAATTGGAAAAAAACCAATACCCCCCCTAGGAGCATGCTAATAGCTAAAATATGGCATATTTCCATGATGGAGAAAATCACAGCTGCCTTGCGGGACAGGTCAGAGAAATATAGGAGGATCTGGGAACCCTGGTTCACCTATACTATGCCCTCTAATGCCGGGGTGTGATATTCTATGTCAAATGGGTCCCAATAAACAAAAGAGGTACTATACTGTCCACAGTTGTAAAGATGGTAAAGATTGCAGCTAGGGGGTGCTACTCCCCACGGCATGACTCTACCTTGTATGTTCCTGGGATGATCCCCCACTCTCCCCTCCCCCCCTCCCCTTTCTCTCTCTCTCTCTTCTTCTCTTCATCTTTGATTTTCTCTTCTTATCCTTCTCTTTACTTTTCGTTCAAACACAGAAAAACTGTTGTCGATATATATATATGATATTGATGATGTACTACCCTGTTGTTGTTACATTTGGTTATTCCCCACGGGATAACATGTATGTGATTTTGAATTTATTTGGAGTCATCATCTCCTGTTTGATTTGTAGCAGCTTATTCGACTCCTCTTCAATAAAAATATTGCATTAAAAAAAAATAAAAAAACCCAGCTTAAATCATAGAATTTGGGGGTCATTTTGATCCCATAGTTTTATTAACCTCAATAACCATAATTTCCACTCATTTCCAGTCTATTCTGAACACCTCACACCTCACAATATTATTTTTAGTCCTAAAATTTGCACCGAGGTCGCTGAATGGCTAAGCTAAGCGACACAAGTGGCCGACACAAACACCTGGCCCATCTAGGAGTGGCACTGCAGTGTCAGGCAGGATGGCACTTCAAAAAAATAGTCCCCAAACAGCACATGATGCAAAGAAAAAAAGAGGCGCACCAAGGTCGCTGTGTGACTAAGCTAAGCGACACAAGTGGCCGACACAAACACCTGGCCCATCTAGGAGTGGCACTGCAGTGTCAGGCAGGATGGCACTTCAAAAAAATTGTCCCCAAACAGCACATCATGCAAAGAAAAATTAAAGAAAAAAGAGGTGCAAGATGGAATTGTCCTTGGGCCCTCCCACCCACCCTTATGTTGTATAAACAGGACATGCACACTTTAACAAACCCATCATTTCAGCGACAGGGTCTGCCACACGACTGTGACTGAAATGACTGGTTGGTTTGGGCCCCCACCAAAAAAAGAAGCAATCAATCTCTCCTTGCACAAACTGGCTCTACAGAGGCAAGATGTCCACCTCATCATCATCCTCCGATTCCTCACCCCTTTCACTGTGTACATCCCCCTCCTCACAGATTATTAATTCGTCCCCACTGGAATCCACCATCTCAGGTCCCTGTGTACTTTGTGGAGGCAATTGCTGCTGGTGAATGTCTCCATGGAGGAATTGATTATAATTCATTTTGATGAACATCATCTTCTCCACATTTTCTGGAAGTAACCTCGTACGCCGATTGCTGACAAGGTGAGCGGCTGCACTAAACACTCTTTCGGAGTACACACTGGAGGGAGGGCAACTTAGGTAGAATAAAGCCAGTTTGTGCAAGGGCCTCCAAATTGCCCCTTTTTCCTGCCAGTATACGTACGGACTGTCTGACGTGCCTACTTGGATGCGGTCACTCATATAATCCTCCACCATTCTTTCGACATGTCAGTAATCGTTGGCAGATCCTTCAGTCCGGACCAGATGTCAGCACTCGCTCCAGACTGCCCTGCATCACCGCCAGCGGGTGGGCTCGGAATTCTTAGCCTTTTCCTCGCACCCCCAGTTGCGGGAGAATGTGAAGGAGGAGATGTTGACGGGTCAAGTTCCGCTTGACTTGCCAATTTTCTCACCAGCAGGTCTTTGAACCTCTGCAGACTTGTGTCTGCCGGAAAGAGAGATACAACGTAGGTTTTAAATCTAGGATCGAGCACGGTGGCCAAAATGTAGTGCTCTGATTTCAACAGATTGACCACCCGTGAATCCTGGTTAAGCGAATTAAGGGCTCCATCCACAAGTCTCACATGCCTAGCGGAATCGCTCTGTTTTAGCTCCTCCTTCAATGTCTCCAGCTTCTTCTGCAAAAGCCTGATGAGGGGAATGACCTGACTCAGGCTGGCAGTGTCTGAACTGACTTCACGTGTGGCAAGTTCAAAGGGTTGCAGAACCTTGCACAACGTTGAAATCATTCTCCACTGCGCTTGAGTCAGGTGCATTCCCCCTCCTTTGCCTATATCGTGGGCAGATGTATAGGCTTGAATGGCCTTTTGCTGCTCCTCCATCCTCTGAAGCATATAGAGGGTTGAATTCCACCTCGTTACCACCTCTTGCTTCAGATGATGGCAGGGCAGGTTCAGGAATGTTTGGTGGTGCTCCAGTCTTCTGTACGCGGTGGCTGAATGCCGAAAGTGGCCCGCAATTCTTCGGGCCACCGACAGCATCTCTTGCACGCCCCTGTCGTTTTTTAAATAATTATGCACCACCAAATTCAATGTATGTGCAAAACATGGGACGTGCTGGAATTTGCCCAGATGTAATGCACGCACAATATTGCTGGCGTTGTCCGATGTCACAAATCCCCAGGAGAGTCCAATTGGGGTAAGCCATTCTGCGATAATGTTCCTCAGTTTCCGTAAGAGGTTGTCAGCTGTGTGCCTCTTCTGGAAAGCGGTGATACAAAGTGTAGCCTGCCTAGGAACGAGTTGGCGTTTGCGAGATGCTGCCACTGGTGCCGCCGCTGCTGTTCTTGCTGCGGGAGGCAATACATCTACCCAGTGGGCTGTCACAGTCATATAGTCCTGAGTCTGCCCTGCTCCACTTGTCCACATGTCCGTGGTTAAGTGGACATTGGGTACAACTGCATTTTTTAGGACACTGGTGAGTCTTTTTCTGAGGTCTGTATACATTTTCGGTATCGCCTGCCTAGAGAAATGGAACCTAGATGGTATTTGGTACCGGGGACTAGTTGGCTCTGAATTAACGGTGGATACCGGAACCACGTTTCTCACAGCCCAGGCTGCCAAGGCGATGTTTCATCTTCCTCGCAAAGGACTGTTGGACAGTCAATTGCTTACTGGAAGTAGTACAAGTGGTCTTCCGACTTCCCCTCTGGGATGACGATCGACTCCCAGCAGCTACAACAGCAGCGCCAGCAGCAGTAGGCGTTACACTCAAGGATGCATCTGAGGAATCCAAGGCAGGAGAGGACTCGTCAGACTTGCCAGTGACATGGCCTGCAGGACTATTGGCTTTCCTGGGTAAGGAGGAAATTGACACTGAGGGAGTTGGTGGTGTGGTTTGTAGGAGCTTGGTTACAAGAGGAAGGGATTTAGTGGTCAGTGGACTACTTCCGCTGTCACCCAAAGTTTTTGAACTGGTCACTGACTTATGATGAATGCGCTGCAGGTGACGTATAAAGGAGGATGTTCCGAGGTGGTTAACGTCCTTACCCCTACTTATTACAGCTTGACAAAGGCAACACACGGCTTGACACCTGTTGTCCGCATTTGTGTTGAAATAATTCCACACCGAAGAGCTGATTTTTTTTGTATTTTGACCAGGCATGTTAATGGCCATATTCGTCCCACGGACAACAGGTGTCTCCCCGGGTGCCTGACTTAAACAAACCACCTCACCATCAGAATCCTCCTTGTCAATTTCCTCCCCAGCGCCAGCAACACCCATATCCTCATCCTGGTGTACTTCAACAGTGACATCTTCAATTTGACTATCAGGAACTGAACTGCGGGTGCTCCTTCCAGCACTTGCAGGGGGCGTGCAAATGGTGGAAGGCGCAAGCTCTTCCCGTCCAGTGTTGGGAAGGTCAGGCATCGCAACCGACACAATTGGACTCTCCTTGGGGATTTGTGATTTAGAAGAACGCACAGTTCTTTGCTGTGCTTTTGCCAGCTTAAGTCTTTTCATTTTTCTAGCGAGAGGATGAGTGCTTCCATCCTCATGTGAAGCTGAACCACTAGCCATGAACATAGGCCAGGGCCTCAGCCGTTCCTTGCCACTCCGTGTCGTAAATGGCATATTGGCATGTTTACGCTTCTCCTCAGACGCTTTTAATTTTGATTTTTGGGTCATTTTACTGAACTTTTGTTTTTTGGATTTTACATGCTCTCTACTATGACATTGGGTATCGGCCTTGGCAGACGACGTTGACGGCATTTCATCGTCTCGGCCATGACTAGTGGCAGCAGCTTCAGCACGAGGTGGAAGTGGATCTTGATCTTTCCCTATTTTAACCTCCACATTTTTGTTCTCCATTTTTTAATGTGTGGAATTATATGCCAGTAACTATCAATAGCAATGGCCTACTACTATATATACTGCGCACAACTGAAATGCACCACAGGTATGGATGGATAGTATACTTGACGACACAGAGGTAGGTAGAGCAGTGGCCTTCCATACCGTACTGCTATATATAGTATACTGGTGGTCACTGTGTCAGCAAACTGCAAAACTAACATGCACCACAGGTATAGAATGTAGATGGATAGTATACTTAATGACGACACAGAGGTAGGTACAGCAGTGGCCTTCCGTACTGCTATATATAGTATACTGGTGGTCACTGTGTCAGCAAACTGCAAAACTAAAATGCACCACAGGTATAGAATGTAGATGGATAGTATACTTAATGACAACACAGAGGTAGGTACAGCAGTGGCCTTCCGTACCGTACTGCTATATATAGTATACTGGTGGTCACTGTGTCAGCAAACTGCAAAACTAAAATGCACCACAGGTATAGAATGTAGATGGATAGTATACTTAATGACGACACAGAGGTAGGTACAGCAGTGGCCTTCCGTACTGCTATATATAGTATACTGGTGGTCAATGTGTCAGCAAACTGCAAAACTAAAATGCACTACAGGTATAGAATGTAGATGGATAGTATACTTAATGACGACACAGAGGTAGGTACAGCAGTGGCCTTCCGTACTGCTATATATAGTATACTGGTGGTCACTGTGTCAGCAAACTGCAAAACTAAAATGAACCACAGGTATAGAATGTAGATGGATAGTATACTTAATGACGACACAGAGGTAGGTACAGCAGTGGCCTTCCGTACTGCTATATATAGTATACTGGTGGTCACTGTGTCAGCAAACTGCAAAACTAAAATGCACCACAGGTATAGAATGTAGATGGATAGTATACTTAATGACAACACAGAGGTAGGTACAGCAGTGGCCTTCCGTACTGCTATATATAGTATACTGGTGGTCACTGTCAGCAAACTGCAAAACTGAAATGCTCCACAGGTATAGAATGTAGATGGATAGTATACTTAATGATGACACAGAGGTAGGTACAGCAGTGGCCTTCCGTACTGCTATATATAGTATACTGGTAGTCACTGTGTCAGCAAACTGCAAAACTAAAATGCACCACAGGTATAGAATGTAGATGGATAGTATACTTAATGACGACACAGAGGTAGGTACAGCAGTGGCCTTCCATACTGCTATATATAGTACACTGGTGGTCACTGTGTCAGCAAACTGCAAAACTAACATGCACCACAGGTATAGAATGTAGATGGATAGTATACTTAATGACGACACAGAGGTAGGTACAGCAGTGGCCTTCCGTACTACTATATATAGTATACTGGTGGTCACTGTGTCAGCAAACTGCAAAACTAAAATGCACCACAGGTATAGAATGTAGATGGATAGTATACTTAATGACGACACTGAGGTAGGTACAGCAGTGGCCTTCCGTACCGTACTGCTATATATACTGGTGGTCACTGTGTCAGCAAACTGCACAACTGAAATGCACCACAGGTATAGAATCTAGATGGATAGTATACTTAATGACGACACAGAGGTAGGTACAGCAGTGGCCTACTGTACCGTAATGCTATATATTATATACTGGTGGTCACTGGTCAGCAAAACTCTGCACTGTACTCCTCCTATATAATATTATACTGGTGGTCCCCAGTCCCCACAATAAAGCTGTCACAACTGAGGGCCTGAGCTGACGGGAGGCAGCCTCAGTTGTAGGGGCTGAGATGTACCGGAACCTGGGAGGTTGTATCAGACCCCTGGACATGTAAGTAACATGAATAATAACTGCCCGAAGGCGTGACCACGACAACTTGGATAAAAGTCAATGATGTTTATTATGACAACTCCGCAACACAGCAGCAGTAAAAGAAAACATAAAAGTCAGCAAAGAATAAATACAGTTCCTGGGTACTACAGGGTGGCGGGAGCCACAGGGCTCTGGTAGTGTGAGATAGTTCTTATAATCTTCTAGATGGAAAGTCCTTACCAGGCCCGACTGTAGCAATGGAGATAACCCAGGATTGTACCAGCTGGTGTTCCAGGAAAAGCTGGGTTGCTGAAGATAAAACGGCTGCTGTGGATACTGGCTGGAACCAGACTGTTGTTAGCACGGAGTGGATACTGGCTGGAACCAGTTAAATAATAAATGAAGCTTGAGAGCGATGCAATATGAATGAAATGTAGAACTTGAGAGCGGAGAAATAATAATACCGGTGGAGAGTGGTAAAGTGTAGAAAGGACACCGGCCCTTTAAGAGAAGCTGTACTCTGCTGGAAGCTGGGCTGGAAGCAGGTAATGTTGTAGCTGGAAACAGATGAATCCACAATGGATCGGAGAGTCAGGCTACACCGCAGGTGGAATGCTGGTGCGGGTCTCTATGGTGGAAGTCTTGAGACAGGAGCTGGAACCTGGAAGACAATCACAGGAGAGAGACAAACAGGAACTAGGTTTGACAACCAAAGCACTGACGCCTTCCTTGCTCAGGCACAGTGTATTTATACCTGCAGCAAGGAAGGGATTGGCTAGGCAATTAAGCAGATTAACAATACTGACAACAGATTGGAGTAAATGATCAGCTGACAGAATCCAAGATGGCTGCGCCCATGCAGACACTTGGAGGGAAGTTTGGTTTGTAATCCATGTGGTAATGAAAACAGCAATGGCGGCGCCGGCCACTGGAGACAGGAGGCGCCAGGCTGACAGATGCACATCCAACCACGCGGACACAGCGGAGGCCGCGGCTGACGTAATCGCCACTCAGACACTCTGCATGCAGAAGTTCAGGGACGGCGGCGGAGGCCGCGGGAGACGCCATGCCAGGTGTAATATGGCGTTTACTGTGACAGTGTCCCAGAGTGACAGGAGAGGATACAGGAATGTACACATCAGGATAACAGATGGGATCCGGTCCTGGAGCGCTGAGCCAGCCTTAGGAGGCATCTGATGGGTAAGAAATGGCGTCCAGATACCCGGATCGTGACAGCACCCCCCCTTTAGGAGTGGCCCCAGGACACTTCTTTGGCTTTTGAGGAAACTTGGAATGGAATCTCCGGACCAAGGCAGGAGCATGGACATCAGAAGCATTGGTCCATGAACGTTCCTCAGGGCCATAACCCTTCCAGTCAATAAGATATTGTAGTTGACCATAACGGTGACGTGAGTCCAGGATCTTGGCTACTTCATACTCAACGCCTCATTGAGTTTGGACTTTCGGAGTTGGAGGAAGTGAGGAATGAAACCGATTCAAGATCAGCGGTTTCAACAGGGAAACATGGAATGTCCTGGGTATTTTTAAGAAGGGAGGCAACAGAAGTCTGTAAGCAACAGGATTGATGACTTGTTCAATCTTGAAAGGACCGATATAGCGAGGTGCAAACTTCATACTGGGAACTCTTAACCTCAAATTCTTCGTGGATAACCATACCCGATCACCCACCTTGAGAGCAGGAACTGCTCGACGCTTCTTATCCGCAAACTTCTTGTACCTGAACGATGCCTTGAGCAGAGCTGATCGTACGCTCTTCCAGATATTGGCAAACTGATGCAAGGTGATATCCACTGCGGGAACAGAAGTTGCTGGAAGCGGTTGGAACTCAGGGACTTTAGGGTGGAATCCAAAGTTAGTGAAGAATGGTGTTGAAGCAGATGAAGAATGATACTGGTTGTTATGACAGAACTCGGCCCAGGGAAGTAATTGAACCCAGTCATCTTGAGAGGAGGACACATAGATGCGGAGGAAGGCCTCCAAGTCCTGATTCACCCTCTCGGTTTGACCATTGGTCTGAGGATGGTAAGCCGTAGAAAACTTTAGCTTGACTTGGAGGACTTGACATAAACTTTGCCAGAATTTGGCTGTGAATTGAACTCCTCGATCTGAGATAATTTCTTCAGGAAGACCGTGGAGTCGGAAGATCTCTTGTATGAATACTTGAGCCAACTTGGAAGCTGACGGAAGACCGGTGAGAGGAATGAAGTGTGCCATCTTGGTGAACCGGTCAACTACCACCCAGATGGTATTGAACTTGTTGCACATGGGTAAATCTGTAATAAAATCCATCGACAAATGGGTCCAAGGTCGACGGGGAACAGATAGTGGAACCAGTTGCCCCGCAGGCGACTTGCGGGATACCTTATGTTGAGCACACTTTGGGCAAGATGCAATAAACTCCAAGACGTCCTTTTTCAGAGTTGGCCACCAATAGGACCTAGAGATAAACTCCAGGTTTTTTTGGATACCTGTATGTCCGGCAAAACGGGAAGCATGGGCCCAATGCATGAGCTTCTTCCTTAGCATCGGTTTCACAAAACTTTTCCCTGATGGGGGCGTAGAGTCCATCCCTACCGTGGAGAATGCCAACGGATTTATAATAGGATGCTTGTCTGAAGACTCTGACTCATTTTCTTGCTCCCATGAGCGGGAAAGGGCATCGGCCTTGCGATTCTGAGAGCCCGGACAGAACTGGAGTTTAAAATCGAACCTGGAAAAGAAAAGTGCCCATCTGGCCTGACGAGGGTTGAGACATTGTGCGCCTTTCAGATATAAAAGGTTCTTGTGGTCTGTAAGTATGGTGATTGAATGAGAAGCTCCCTCCAACAGATACCTCCACTCTTCTAGAGCGAGCTTGATGGCTAGCAACTCCTGGTCGCCAATGGCATAGTTGCGCTCAGCTGGAGAGAACTTCCGGGAGAAGAAACTGCAAGGGTGTAAATGGCCATCTTTAGCCCTCTGAGATAACACCGCTCCTACTCCAACGGAGGAGGCATCCACCTCTAAGATGAAAGGAGAGTCGATGTCAGGCTGTTTCAGAACAGGCGCAGAGATGAACCTTTGTTTTAAAAGATGAAATGCTTGCATGGCTTCTTCAGACCACTTGGACGGGTTAGCACCCTTCTTAGTGAAAGCAGTAATAGGCGCCACAATGGTGGAAAAGTCTCGTATAAACTTTCGGTAATAGTTGGCGAACCCTAAGAACCTCTGGACCCCTTTGAGGGTTAAGGGTACCGGCCAATTTTGGATTGCTTGTAGTTTCTCAGGATCCAGCTCTAGTCCGGAACCGGACACAATGTACCCTAGAAACGGAATGGACTTGACTTCAAAGACGCATTTCTCTAATTTGCAATAGAGATGATTGACACGGAGACGGGACAGAACCTCTTTAACCCAAAAACGATGTTCCTCTAAATCGTTGGCAAAAATGAGGATATCGTCTAGATAGACCACGACATGACGGTATAGAATGTCTCTGAAGATCTCATTGACAAAATGCTGGAAGACAGCTGGAGCATTGCTCAATCCGAAGGGCATGACGAGGTACTCATAATGTCCGTCACGGGTGTTAAAGGCGGTCTTCCACTCGTCACCCTCACGGATCCGGATGAGATTGTATGCACCTCTCAAGTCAAGCTTTGTAAAGATGGTAGCTCCGCTAACTCTGTCAAAGAGCTCAGTAATCAGGGGTAAAGGATAACGGTTCTTGATGGTAATGTCGTTCAAACCTCTGTAGTCGATGCACGGCCGCAGACCACCATCTTTCTTTTTTACAAAAAAGAAGCCTGCGCCGGCTGGGGAAGAAGAAGGTCGAATGAACCCCTTTGCTAGGTTCTCTTTAATGTATTCCTCCATAGAATGCGTCTCAGGCAGAGACAACGGATAAGTTCGGCCTCGAGGTGGAACCTTCCCTGGAACGAGATCAATCGGGCAGTCCCATTCTCTATGAGGAGGAAGGATATCAGCAGAAGCTTTACTGAACACATCCGTGAAATCTTGATATGGAGGAGGTGGAACATCAGACGACCAGGGGGAGGAAGAACAGACAGGCAATACTTTAAACAAACATGTCTCAGCACAGAAGGAACCCCATGCCAAGATTTGCGTAGTCGTCCAATCAATTGTAGGATTGTGAAGACGGAGCCATGGAAGGCCCAGGACCACAGGATGTGTGGCTCTTGGAATCACTAAAAAAGAAATAAGTTCGGAATGAAGAACTCCCACTCTCAGACGAACTGGTAGAGTCCTTAAAGAAATAACTGCATCAAAAATTTTGCTGCCATCCACGGCAGTTAAAGAAATGGACGAAGGAAGTCTCTCGGTGGGTAGGGACCACCGTTTAACATAGGCTTCGGTAATAAAGTTCCCAGCTGCTCCGGAATCAAGGAGGGCAATGACGTTCCGATAACGTTGAGCAACTTGAAGCGAGACTGGGAGATTACAATCTTGAGGAGATGGAGAGGAGATCATTACTCCTAGCCGGCCCTCTCCTTGGCGAGCTAGGATTTGGAGTTTCCCGGACGTTTGGGACAGGCATTAATGGTGTGAGACGGAGCTGCACAATAAAGACAGAGAGACTCGGAGAGACGTCTTCGGCGCTCAGCAGGAGTTAAACGGGAACGGCCAATTTGCATGGGCTCATCTTTAGTTGATGACAGTTGGCGAGGAGGAGGAGCAGAAGATTTTGGAGCAGATGATCTTCCACGCTCAGTTGCTCTCTCTCTGAAACGTAAATCAACTTTCGTGCAGAGTGAGATTAGCTCATCTAACTTAGAGGGTAAGTCTCTGGTAGCTAACTCATCTTTAATACGCTCAGATAAGCCATGCCAGAATGCAGCATACAGGGCCTCGTCGTTCCATGCCAGTTCGGATGCCAGGATCTGGAACTGTATCAGATATTGTCCTACAGTACGTGACCCCTGGCGTAAACGGAGAATCTCGGATGAAGCTGAGATTACCCGGCCTGGCTCGTCGAAGATGCACCTGAATGTTGACACGAAGGCAGTGTAGGAAGATAGCAGGGTGTCGGACCTCTCCCATAACGGTGATGCCCAATCAAGGGCTGAGCCACTGAGAAGAGAAATTAATGTAGGCAATTTTTGTACGGTCACTGGGAAAATTGCCAGGTTGTAGCTCAAACTGAATCTCACACTGGTTGAGAAATCCCCTGCAGAATCTTGGAGATCCGTCAAATTTTGCTGGCGTTGGAAGATGAAGACGTGGAGCAGAAATGGGTAAGGTGGGTGGGGTTATAGCTGGAGTCACTGTGGTTGACGCACCAGACGCGCCTGATCCACGGAGAGTTGTCTGAATCCCATCCAGCCGAGTAGAGAAATCCTAGAGACAGCGGATGATGTGGCCCTGTGCAGCCTCCTGATGTTCTAGTCGGGCTGCCAGTTCTTGCATCGGCCTGGCCGCTTGATCCTGGTCTCCGGCTGGATTCATTAGGTCAGTGCTTACTGTCACAACTGAGGGCCTGAGCTGACGGGAGGCAGCCTCAGTTGTAGGGGCTGAGATGTACCGGAACCTGGGAGGTTGTATCAGACCCATGGACATGTAAGTAACATGAATAATAACTGCCCGAAGGCGTGACCACGACAACTTGGATAAAAGTCAATGATGTTTATTATGACAACTCCGCAACACAGCAGCAGTAAAAGAAAACATAAAAGTCAGCAAAGAACAAATACAGTTCCTGGGTACTACAGGGTGGCAGGAGCCACAGGGCACTGGTAGTGTGAGATAGTTCTTATAATCTTCTAGATGGAAAGTCCTTACCAGGCCCGACTGTAGCAATGGAGATAACCCAGGATTGTACCAGCTGGTGTTCCAGGAAAAGCTGGGTTGCTGAAGATAAAACGGCTGCTGTGGATACTGGCTGGAACCAGACTGTTGTTAGCACGGAGTGGATACTGGCTGGAACCAGTTAAATAATAAATGAAGCTTGAGAGCGATGCAATATGAATGAAATGTAGAACTTGAGAGCGGAGAAATAATAATACCGGTGGAGAGTGGTAAAGTGTAGAAAGGACACCGGCCCTTTAAGAGAAGCTGTACTCTGCTGGAAGCTGGGCTGGAAGCAGGTAATGTTGTAGCTGGAAACAGATGAATCCACAATGGATCGGAGAGTCAGGCTACACCGCAGGTGGAATGCTGGTGCGGGTCTCTATGGTGGAAGTCTTGAGACAGGAGCTGGAACCTGGAAGACAATCACAGGAGAGAGACAAACAGGAACTAGGTTTGACAACCAAAGCACTGACGCCTTCCTTGCTCAGGCACAGTGTATTTAGACCTGCAGCAAGGAAGGGATTGGCTAGGCAATTAAGCAGATTAACAATACTGACAACAGATTGGAGTAAATGATCAGCTGACAGAATCCAAGATGGCTGCGCCCATGCAGACACTTGGAGGGAAGTTTGGTTTGTAATCCATGTGGTAATGAAAACAGCAATGGCGGCGCCGGCCACTGGAGACAGGAGGCGCCAGGCTGACAGATGCACATCCAACCACGCGGACACAGCGGAGGCCGCGGCTGACGTAATCGCCACTCAGACACTCTGCATGCAGAAGTTCAGGGACGGCGGCGGAGGCCGCGGGAGACGCCATGCCAGGTGTAATATGGCGTTTACTGTGACAGTGTCCCAGAGTGACAGGAGAGGATACAGGAATGTACACATCAGGATAACAGATGGGATCCGGTCCTGGAGCGCTGAGCCAGCCTTAGGAGGCATCTGATGGGTAAGAAATGGCGTCCAGATACCCGGATCGTGACAAAAGCAGCACACTGAGCACAGATATGGAGTGTTTTTCAGGCAGACAACGTATACTGGTGGTCACTGTCAGCAAAACTCTGCACTGTACTCCTGCTATATAATACAGCTGCTCCCCAGTCCCCACAATTAAGCAGTGTCAGCACAGATATATGCAGCACACTGAGCACAGATATGGAGCGTTTTTTTCAGGCAGAGAACGGATAACTGGTGGTCACTGATCAGCAAAACTCTGCACTGTACTCCTCCTATATTATACAGCTGCTCCCCAGCCCTCCCCACAATTAAGCAATAGTGCACAATCAAGTTCAACAATAACGGAGAGGACGCCAGCCACGTCCTCTCCCTAACATTTCCAATGCACGAGTGAAAATGGCGGCGACGCGCGGCTGCTTATATAGAATCCGAATCTCGCGAGAATCCGACAGCGGGATGATGACGTTCGGGCGAGCTCGGGTTAACCGAGCCATACGGGAGAATCCGAGTATGCCTCGGACCCGTGAAAAATGGGTGAAGTTCGGGGGGGTTCGGTTTTTGAGAAACCGAACCCGCTCATCACTAGAAATAAGTAACTACACCTGTGGACCTTTTAAAATGTGTCAGTGAGTAATTAAAACACCTGTGCACCTGCTGGGTTACCTGCAAAACATGCACTGTGTGGGGTCCTGAGGACGGAGTTTGAGAACCTGTGCAGTAGTTGATCCATCTGAACAAAAACAACTTTTATTGGTATATGGCAGTGGTTCTCACACGATGTGCTTAGGCACCCTACTGTGTCTCAGGGCACTTGCAAGAGTCCAGGACCAATTCAAATTATTTATGGTCAATGTAACAGGCAAAACCAGTGATGGTGGCTGTCATAAAATATGTGGACAAACAGTAGCAAATGTTGTCCCCACACCACACAACTGAACCTACGGACGACACATAAACACAATTTACTTAATTTAATATTTATTTCTAAATTTCTCAATAAGAAACATTTGGCCGAGGGGTTCCGTAAAAAATATTCTGATACTCTATGGCTCCGTGATTCAAAAAAGTTTGGGAACCACTGATATATGGGTTGTCATGTAACGACCAGAGTGTGCAAGAGGTCAGCCAGATCTGATCGATTTCATCACCCACAGATGACAGCAAAGCAAAACAAATGTATGACAGGTCTAGGCATTCAGTGATCATGCCAAATGACCAGACAGCAATATTATGTGGCCATGTGAAGTCAGCAAAGGGTAACCCAGACGTTTCACATGGTGACATTTCATATTTCAACATTGTGAACCTGTCAACAGGTGGAAGATGTCGACCTAGTGCCTGTTGACAGTTTGAATCATGTCGATGTTCTGATGTTGACAATGTGGTGTCGACTTTATGAACATCAACTGTCCATTCGACCGAATACCATTTTCATCTAATTATGATATAAAATTTTCACATGATTATGATATTAAATGTCAGGATTTTTTTGTGTTTGGGTTTTAAATCCACTTTAAAGAAACTCTGTGAGGAAGACATTTATTAAATGTATCTAAAACTTACATACTAAAATACAAAAAAAAAATGATTTAACCTGTTACGATTCCCATCAGCGTCAGTCAGCTGGAAGGCAAAATAAAACCACAGAAAAGCAGTGTAATTAACACCCATAGGGTGGGGAGATTCAATTATGCACAAAATACTTTTGGAACCTTGTAGGATGCAATGGCATTACATTAGTATCTGCAAATGGGCACAGGAGCATATCGCATGAGGCTCCTACAGGACTTCACACTTATTTGAATTTCCTCCCTCATGGCGTGATGTACTAAAGGGAAAATGCGGTAAAACCCTCTTTTTGGGGGGGGGGCTTTTACCACATTTTCATATGTACTAACCACTGGGCGCCAGTTTTCTTTTGATGGAGAAACCCTATAGAAGCCTATGGGCTTCTTACCGCCAGCCGCCGCATCCCACCGCCTCCGCTGTCCCGCGCCACTCCTTCCCCCTCCCGCTCCCCGGCATATCTGTGTGTAGGCAGCCCTGGTCCCGGAACCCAAACTCCTCCTCCCCCAGCAACACAGCCGGAGGTCCTTATGGCTGCAGGGAGGAGGAGGAAGAGGAGTCCAGGACTGCATGCTGGCTGCTTGCCGGTCTGGGAGGTGACAGAGACCCCCGCACAACCTTCTGACAGGAATCGCTGGGGGGCCACTGACACTGCATTGCGATGTTAATCGCATATATTAGTACATATGTGATTAGCATCGCTGCGACGGGCGGCGATGTATTGTAATACATCCCGCCTATAGTGAGAAGGAAATCCTACCTTGTCCTACAAGTGCCAATGACATTAATCCCCTGGACCAATCACTTTAATAAGGATGTCTCATAGTTCTAGAGGGTATGGGTCATTAGGTCGACCACACTTAGGTCGACCACTATTGGTCGATATGCATGAAGTCCCAGCATGAAATTACACAATTCTGCTATTAGGAAATTAGAAAACTGTGGCAGGGCATGCTGGGACCACACCAGCTGGAAAGCCACAAGTCTGCCAGGCCTGTTTTAGATTATATAACTTTTCCACCATGTATTGTGAATGGAACATTGGTAATGTAGAATTTACTTTATGCCAACACGATACATCAGAACCAATCGATGATCATATTAAAGGAACCATCCCACATCATAAAGTGCTTTAACATCCTAACTGCTTAAAACGCATGGAAGTTCTAAAAACCAGATTACTGTAGTGTTAAAAATGCACAACGTTAATTGTAAAAGCATCAGAACTTTAATAGGTGTATTCAATTGAAGTCGGAATTGCCGTCAAGTCGGAAAGACTGCAGTTTCCGACTGTTTTAGGTCGGATCATGATTCGACCTATTCAATGAAGCTGCCGTTTTTCCGACTTTCTGACTTGGATCAGCGGATTAGTGACGGATCCATGCGTTTTTGTCGAATTAGCGGTCAATTCCGACAATTTTTCGGCCTATTTTCGACAATGCTGATCCGACTTTAAAAAAAGTCGGATCAGCATTGTCGAAAATGGGGAAAACCTGTCGGAAATGCCCGCTAATTGAATACTGCAATGTCAGATCCTCTCCATCTGAGAGGATCCAACATGAATTGAATAGACCCCATAATCTGGATTCTCCAAATAGATAAAAAAACAAAAACAAGAACAGTTTCAAAATACTGTATGTGCAATAGTTATCCAGCCTTTCTTACATTTCTATACATCATAAGGAAGGAAATGCAGAGCAAACAAAGGGGCAGATTTATTAACCTGGAGAAGGCATAAAGAAGTGATAAACCAGTGATAAATACAAGGTGATAAACGCACCAGCCAATCGGCTCCAATATGTAAATTAACACTTAGTAGCTGATTGGCTGGTGCATTTATCACTGGTTTATCACTTCCTTATGCCTTCTTCAGGTTTAATACATCTGGCCCAAAGTGCATAGTAGCACTGCTCATTGCACAACGGAATTTCCAAAGAAATAAAAATGCTTTGTTTAAACCACAGTGCAAAAAACAAAAGGGACATTATCTTAGAGATGCAGAAACTGAGGCGCCAGAGCATTTTATCAACATTTGCATCTACTGTGCGGTGCAGATGGGAGACAGAAATGCAATCTCACAGCACACGCTGGCACATACTAGTATATGGATGCCAGGAATTCAATGTGCCACCATCATTAAAAATCCTACACACAGAATGTATTCAATGTTAGAAGCTGCTCCTTCAGCCTTGTGGTCTTTTTAAAATATTTACGTGTTAAACATAGGATAAAACCTGGTAAAACAGAACCTATCTCAGCACAAGGTTGGGGGGAAGATGAACAACCAGGTTACAATGAAAGTAAATGCAGAAAAACTGCCTCTTAACAGGTGAGATAGGTGAACCCACCTCATCAGCCAAGTTATTCAGAGAGTATGAACCTTTTTCCTACAGGAGACGGCAATGGACAAGTCACAGGAGGAATCTAATCTGTAAAACGGACCAGGATCAAATTGAAGTCCAGCATTTAATTATGGATTGACAACATCACACAGACAATTAAGGGGAATAAAATAAAGTTCTACAGTTTATACCACGCAGGAACGTTTTTGTACGTGGTGTGTTTATTACTTGACTTGCCTTTGGTTATCAGAAGGCATCTATAGTTATGTGTTTAGTATGTGTTAAACTGGTTTAAGCAGAGCCCCCACACCCAACTTTTTAAATTTAAACCAGTAGGCTAAACAGAAGATATTGGGGCAAAAAAAAAAATACTATTGGAGAGAGACAAGAGGGTAGGACAGCCATTTTGGTCACTAGCAGCCACAGCCTTCTCTCTGGGCAGTGGCGGAAGTACTGGAGGCAACGGAGTCTGTTGCTGCCGGGCTCCAGCGGGGAAGGGGGCACTTACTCCATTGCCTCTGGTGCGCTTCAGTCACTGTGCATCACCAGCTTACAATGTATGAGCAAAGGGGATGTGAGGTTGGCTGGCAGCTCCCGAGTCCCGCCTCCAGACACTATGTGTTGCCGGGCTTCCTCCCGCTGACTCCCATGCTGCCCATATCTCGCCCCATGACACTGCAGCTGCCCGGCTCCCTCCCGCAGACACCCAGGCTCCCGCCCCGACACCGCAGCTGCCTGCCTCCCTCCCGCAGACACCCAGGCTCCCGCTGACACCGCGGTTGTCCGGCTACTTTCTACGGAGCCAACTAACTCCCCTTCCTTTCCCTCCACTGTTCAGGAGCTGTTGCAATGTGGGGAGAAACTGGTGAGAAGAGGGGACTGTCAAGGGAGAGTGCCGGGTGGGTTGGGACAGTGGCTGTTTGTGTGTGTAAATGTATCTGTGTTGGTGCATATGTATGTATGTGGCTGTGTGTGTATATATGTGATTGGGATGTATGTGGCTGCGTGTGCATTTGTATATATGTGTGTGTATGTGGCTGTGTATGTATATATATATGTGTATGTGTGTGTGTGACTGTGTATGGCCGTTTGTATGAATGGATGCTGGATGTGTATTTGTATATATGTATGTGTATACGTGGCTGTGTTGGGGAAGGAAGGGGGGGGCACCATCATCTATTTCTCCGGGCATCTGCTATGAACTTACGCCTCTGTCTCCGCGGTTGGGGTTTGCTGATTAGCCACCCGTCTTGGGCTGCTGATGGTTTGTACTGTACTGCGAACTCTGAGACGTTTAGATCTAGGCTTCCATCTTTGGATATTTTGGTATATTTTCTTGGTGGCCTCCAAGAATGTATCTCCCATGTTCTCGCCTGTTTTTGCGCTTGCTTCAAGGAACAAGATGTTGTTCTCTTCAGCAAACTGCTTGGCTTCCTCATACGTAACATCGTGCTGGGCCTCCAGATCGGCTTTATTGCCTATAAAAATTGACAACAGCGTTGGGTTTGATGAGGTCCCATTCATCGGTCAGCCAGCTGCGTAAGTTATTGTACATGCTTCTCCTAGTTATGTCATAGACCATAAATGCCCCAGCAGCGCCTCTGTAATAGCTTTGGGTGACTACTCTGAACCATTCCTGTCACATTGTGTCCCAAATATGCAGTTTCATTTTTGACCATTAACTTCAATTATCTGTATACCGCATTTCAAATCAATGGTGTGACGACAGTCTGCTCCCTTCCCTGTCACAATTCCTCTCTCCTTCTCGCTATATTCTATCTATCTATCTATCTGTCTGTCTGTCTGTCTACTTGTGTTTTGGTTTTGGATTGGTTTTGCCGAAACCACCCTTTCGTGTTTTGGTTTTGAATCTGAATGATTTTTGAAAAAAAACTAAAAAGAGCTAAAGTCACAGAATGTGGGGGTAATTTTGCTCCTCAATAACCTCAATAACATTAATTTCAGCTCATTTCCAGTCTATTCTGAACACCTCACAATATTGTTTTTAGGCCAAAAGGTTGCACTGAGGTGGCTGTATGACTAAGCTAAGTGACACAAGTGTGCGGCACAAACACCTGGCCCATCTAGGAGTGACACTGCAGTTGCAGACAGGATGGCACTTAAAAAAACTAGGCCCAAAACAGCACATGATGCAAAGAAGAAAGAGAGGTGCAAGATGGAATTGTCCATGGGCCCTCCTACCCACCCTTATGTTGTATAAACAGGAGATGCACACTTTAACAAACCAATCATTTAAGCAACAGGGTCTGCCATACGACTCATCCTCATCCTCCGATTCCTCACCCCTTTCACTGTATACATCCTCCTCCTCACAGGGTATTAATTCGTCCCCACTGGAATCCACCATCACAGGTCCCTGTGTACTTTCTGGAGGCAATTTCTGGTAAAGCTCTTCCCGGAGGAATTTATAATTAATTTTGATGAACATCATCTTCTCAACATTATGTGGAAGTAACCTCCTACGCAGATCGCTAACAAGGTTACCTGCTGCACTAAACACTCTTTCGGAGTACACACTGGAGGGGGGGAGGGGGGCAACTTAGATAAAATAAAGTCAGTTTGTGCAAGGGCCTCCAAATTGCCTCTTTTTCCTGCCAGTATACATACAGACTGTCTGACATGCCTACTTGGATGCTGTAACTCATGTAATCCTCCACCATTCTTTCAATGGTGACAGAATCATATGCAGTGACAGCAGACATGTCAGCAATCGTTGGCAGGTCCTTCAGTCCAGACCAGATGTCAGCAATCGCTCCTGACTGCCCTGCATCATCGCCAGCGGGTTGGCTAGGAAATGTTTTCCTTTTCCTCACAGCCCCAGTTGCAGGAGAAAGTGAAGGAGGAGCTGTTGACAGGTCATGTTGCGCTTGAGTTGACAATTTTCTCACCAGCAGGTCTTTGAACCTCTGCGGACTTGTGTCTGCCAGAAAGAGAGATACAACATAGGCTTTAAACCTAGGATCGAGCACGGTGGCCAAAATGTAGTGCTCTGATTTCAACAGATTGACCACTGTTGAATCCTGGCAAAGTGAATGAAGGGCTCCATCCACAAGTCCCACATACTTTGCAGAATCGCTCCGTCTTAGCTCCTCCTTCAATTTCTCCAGCTGCTTCTGCAAAAGCCTGATGAGAGAAATGACCTGACTCAAGCTGGCAGTGTCTGAACTGACTTCATGTGTGGCAAGTTCGAAGGGTTGGAGAAGACGGAAATCATTCTCCACTGCGCTTGAGTCAGGTGCATTCCCCGTCCTCTGCCTATATTGTAGGTGGATGTATAGCAGGGGTGGGGAACCTCTGGCCCACGGGCGGTATAAGGCCCGCGAAGCCACTTGGTCCGACCCACCCGCTCCTCTCAGTGAGACACGCCGCTGCACAGTCCGGCGGCAGCGTGTCTCAGCTGTCAGAACAGGGAGGAGAGTGCGGCTATTGTCGGGCGGCGGCGTGTAGGACTTGAAACCAGCCGCCGGTTCGTGAGCCAATCAGAGCTTGCGGACCGGCAGCCAATCAGGAGCCGCGGCTGCCGGTCCGCGAGCTCTGATTGGCTCTCAAACCGGCGGCTGGTTTCAAGTCTTACACGCCGCCGCCCAACATAGCCGCGCTCTCCTCCGTGTACCCGCCGAAAGGAGCGGTAAGCGGGACGGGGGGGGGGGGGGGGAGGGCATCTGTATACCTGGCACTGTGGGGGTCATCTGTAACCTGGCACTGTGGGGGCATCTGTATACCTGGCACTGTGGGGACATCTGTATACCTGGCACTGTGAGGGGCATTTGTATACCTGGCACTGTGGGGGCATTTGTATAAATGGCACTGTGGGGGCATCTGTATACCTGGCACTGTGAGGGGCATTTGTATACCTGGCACTGTGGGGACATCTGTATACCTGACACTGTGGGGGCATCTGTATACCTGGCACTGTGAGGGGCATTTGTATACCTGGCAGTGTGGGGGCATCTGTATACCTGGCACTGTGGGGACATCTGTATACCTGGCACTGTGAGGGGCATCTGTATACCTGGCTCTGTGGGGGCATTTGTATACCTGGCACTGTGGGGGCATCTGTATACCTGGCACTGTGAGGGTCATCTGTATAACTGGCACTGTGGGGGCATCTGTATACCTGGCACTGTGGGGGCATCTGTATACCTGGCACTGTGGGGGCATCTGTATACCTGGCACTGTGAGGGGCATTTGTATACCTGGCACTGTGGGGGCAATTGTGGATCTGGCACTGCACTATTGGGGGCATATGTGTATCACGTCCCATTTTAACTGGCCACACCCATTTTTTTGGCGCGCGCGGGGGCAGACTTGTATGGCCCCCAAAGGATTTTATAAATATCCAAATGGCCCACGGTAGAAAAAAGGTTCCCCACCCCTGATGTATAGGCTTGAATAGCCTTTTGCTGCTCCTCCATCTTCTGAAGCATATAGAGTGTTGAATTCCACCTCGTTAGCACCTCTTGCTTCAGGTGATGGCAGGGCAGGTTCAGGAGTGTTTGCTGGCGCTCCAGTCTTCGGTACACGGTGCCTGAATGCCAAAAGTGGCCCGCAATTTTTCGGGCCACCGACAGCATCTCCTGCATGCCCCTGTCATTTTTCAAAAAATTCTGCACCACCAAATTAATTGTATGTGCAAAAAATGGGACCTGATTGAATTTGCCCAGATGTAATGCACGCACAATATTGGTGGCGTTGTCCGTTATCACAAATCCCCAGGAAAGTCTAATTGGGGTAAGCCATTGTGCAATGATGTCCCTCAGTTTCCGTAAGAGGTCGTCAGCAGTGTGCCTCTTACGGAAAGCGGTGATACATAGTGTAGCCTGCCTAGGAATGATTTGGCGTTTGCGAGATGCTGCTACTGGTGCCGCTGCTGTTGTTGTTATGGGAGGCCATACATCTACCCAGTGGGCTGTTACAGTCATATAGTCCTTAGTCTGCCCTGTTCCACTTGCCCACATGTCCATGGTTAAGTTACAGTGGGTACAATTGCAGTTTTTAGGACACTGAGGACACTTTTTCTGACGTCTTTGTACATTCTCGGTATCGCCTGCCTAGTGAAGTGGAACCTAGATGGGATTTGATTCCAGGTACACAGTACCTCAAACAATTATCTAAGTCCCACTGAACTAATGGCGGATACCGGACGCACGTCTAACACCAACATAGCTGTCAAGGCCTCAGTTATCCGCTTTGCAAAAGGATAACTGCTTGCAGATGCTTGAGTACAAGAGAAAGAAGGGATTAGGTGCCAGTGGACTGCTTACGCTCTTACCCAAAGTTTCACAATTTGGCACTGACTTCTAATGAATGCGCTGCAGGTGATGTATAAGGGAGGATGTTCCTAGGTGGTTAACGTCCTTACCTCTACTTATTACAGAAAGACAGACAACACACGGCTTGACATCTTTTGTCCGGATTTGCGGAGAAATAATTTCACACCGAAGAGGTGGCTTGTTTGGTATTTTACCCAGGCATCACAATAGGCTTCTTCATCCCATGGACAACAGGTATCTCCCCCAGTGCCTGATTTAAACAAACCACATCACCATCAGAATCCTCATCGTCAACTTCCTCCTCAGCGCCAGCAACACCCATATCATCATCCTGGTGTACTTCAACAGTGACATCTTCAATTTGAATATCACAAACTGGACTGTGGGTGCTACTTCCAGCACTTGCAGAGGGCGTCAAATGGTGGAAGGAGCCACCTCTTCCCGTCCAGTGTTGGGAAGGTCAGGCATCGCAACTGCCAACATACTTGAACTCTCCTTGGGGATTTGTGATACCATCTTAGAACACACAGTTCTTTGCTGTGCTTTTTCCAACTCTTATAATTTTTCTAGTGGGAGGATGAGGGCTTCCATTGTCATGTGAAGCTGAACCACTAGTCATGAACATAGGCCAGGGCCTTAGCCGTACCTTGACACTCCGTGTCGTAAATGGCATATTGGCAAGTTTACGTTTCTCCTCAGACCATTTCAGTTTCTTTTTTGGGGTCTTTTTACTGAACTTTGGCTTTTTGGATTTTACATGCCCTCTACTATCACATTGGGCATCGGCTTTTGTAGACAACGTTGATGAGATTTCATCATCTATGTCATGACTAGTGGCAGCAGCTTCAGCACTAGGAGGAAGTGGTTCTTGATATTTCCCTATTTTATCCTCTAAATTTTTGTTCTCCATTATTTTTCTGGAGTTATATAACAATATGTGGTACAGGAGAGCGTACCTCTACACCACACAGAGCAAACCCTGTGAAAATTAATTGGATTAAATATTAATAACCCCTTTATTTGGAGTATATAATATACAGCACAGGACAGCACTACTGAATTTATATGGCAGCACCACTGGACTGGATTTATATGGAATTATATGGACTTATATGGAATTATACGGCAGGATCACTGGATTTATACGCCAGTACCACTTGATTTATACAGCAGGATCACTGGATTTTATACGCAAGTATCACTGGAATTATACGCAGGATCACTGGATTTATATGGCAGTACTGCTGGACATATACGGCAATATCAATGGACATAAATGGCAGAACTACTGGACATATACAGCAGTATCACTTGTCTGGATTTATACGCCAGTACCATGCAATTATACGGCAGGATCACTGGAATTATAGGCAGGATCACTGGATTTATACGGCAGGATCACTGGAATTATACAACAGGATCACTGGAATTATATGGCAGGATCACTGGACGTATACGCTAGTACCTCTGGAATTATACGGCAGGATCACTAGATTTAGATCCCAGTACCACTGGAATTATATGGCAGGATCACTGGATTTATACGCCAGTACCACTGGAATTATACGTCAGGATCACTGGATTTATATGGCAGTACTGCTGGACATATACGGCAATATCAATGGACATAAATGGCAGAACTACTGGACATATACAGCAGTATCACTTGACTGGATTTATACGCCAGTACCACTGCAATTATACGGCAGGATCACTGGAATTATACGGCAGGATCACTGGATTTATACGGCAGGATCACTGGAATTATACAACAGGATCACTGGAATTATATGGCAGGATCACTGGACGTATACGCTAGTACCTCTGGAATTATACGGCGGGATCACTGGATTTAGATCCCAGTACCACTGGAATTATATGGCAGGATTACTGGAATTATACGGCAGGATCACTGGATTTATATGCCAGTACCACTGGAATTATGTGGTAGGATCACTGGATTTATATGTCAGTACCACTGGAATTATACGGCAGGATTACTGGAATTATACGGCAGAATCACTGGATTTATACGGCAGTACCACTGGATTTATACGGCAGTACTACTGGACATATACATCAGGATCACTGGATTTATACGCCAGTCCCACTGGAATTATACAGCAGGATCACTGGAATTATACGGCAGGATCACTGGATTTATACGCCAGTACCACTGGATTTATACAGCAGGATCACTGGATTTATACGCAAGTATCACTGGAATTATGCGTCAAGATCACTGGATTTATACGGCAGTACTGCTGGACATATATATGGCAATATCAATGGACATAAACGGCAGAACCACTGGACATATACAGCAGTATCACTGGACTGGACTTTTACGCCAGTACCACTGCAATTATATGGCAGGATCACTGGAATTATACGGCAGTACCACTGGACTGGAATTATATGGCAGGATCACTGGAATTATATGGCAGGATCACTGGATTTATATGGCAGCAGAGGCGTCACTAGGGTTGGTGTCACCCGGTGTGGTAACTCATGGTGTCACCCCCATGATTCTCCTCCTTTATCACACCACACTGAACCCTTAGTAATGTACTAGTACTAGTTTTACTTGTAAATCATAATTCCTGTATATCACTGAATGCAATGGCAATAGTAGTCACATAAACAGCTAACAAAATTAATATCATACCTTTAAATGACAATATCATATGCACAGCCTAAATGTAATAACATTTACATTGGTTAGGCAAATTAGACTTAATGCCTAAATTATTACACTCAACAGTTTCATGATTTACTGGCCACAAACTGTCTTGCACTGCAATGAGGTTTTTTCATGTGTTACCCAAGATTCTGAATATGGCATAGAGATGAAGACATCAAGAGAAACTCTCATGAACAGTATGCCAAACCATATGAAAATTATTATAAACAACAGAGTATATCACACAAAGTATTTATTTGCACACCTCTATAGTTTAATATAGTACAATAAAAAAACATAAACAGTAACAAATCACACAAAATATTTATTTGCACACATCTATAGTTTAATATAGTACAATAAAAAAACATAAACAGTAACAAATCACACAAAGTATTTATTTCCACACCTCTATAGTTTAATATAGTACCATAAAAAAACAAACAGTAACAAATCACACAAAGGGGTAAATTTACTAAGTTGGGAGATTTTTAGAACTGGTGATGTTGCCCATGGCAACCAATCAGATTCTACTTACCATTTATTTAGCTGCTTCTAGCAGATAATAGATATAATCTGATTGGTTGCCATGGGCAACATCACCAGTTCTAAAAATCTCCCACCTTAGTAAATTTACCCCAAAGTATTTATTTGCACACCTCTATAGTTGAAAATAGTACCATAAAAAACATAAACAGTAACAAATACAGAAGCATTTTAGCACTTAGCAAACATCTCAACAAAATAATCAAAACTTTCCTTTCCTGGCCTTCAAAGCAGCGAACCTGTGAATCACTTCATCAAAGTCAATGTCTTTCGCCAACTCACTTTCAACTGACGGTATTGCAAGGTCAGAAAGCCTTGACTGTCCCATGGTAGATCGCAAATAGTTCTTTATAAGTTTCAGCTTTGAAAAGCTCCTCTCACATGAAGCCACAGACACAAATCGTCAGAAATAATTGTAGACTTAGTAAGAGGTTTGGTAGAGATTCTACAAAGTCCCATTCCGCTATGAATTTCAAAACATCTAATATTGGCCAATCTTTGGCTTTTTCCAGATCAATGTTTGCTGCTTTCAGGTGCCTTCTTAGCCTTGGTATTTCTATTAAAAGTGAACTTTCAGATAACTCATCATAGAAAGTGGTTAGTTTTGGAACAGACACCTTTAACTGTTCATCAGTGGCAGATATGAGACTCTTCGCTTGAACAGCTTCAAACATGGCTGATATTTCCTGGATGGCTCTTGATCTGATCTGAAGTTCAGAAAGAAAGCGATCAATGCACTCAAACATCGCCCTTTTATTTTCTTCTTCAAGAGAGAGTCCAGCGTCACTTGCTTCTTCCCCGGGCAACCGTTTCTTGAACCTGGCTCTTCTCTGTACTGCAATTCCATATTCATCTGATTTTGAAAGCGCCTCTTCAATTGCGTGCTCCACTAGATGACTGCGTTCCTCATGCAGAAAAAGTTTAAGCGCCTCTAACTTTGCCACCACCTTGTCGAGAGTTAAGCCCTTAGTCTGCAGGTACTGCTGTGTAAGATTAACTTACTGAAGTACATCACACCAGAAGTACAGGTAGCACAGAAAAGTGAAATCACAGACAGCAGGCAAAAGACCTTGTGCTGCTCCTCTTGTGTCCATATTTTCATGTACATCACAAAGATCTTCAATCGCGTCCACAAACTTATCAAGCTTTTCCTTAACTGGCGTAACTGCAGCATGATGAGCACTCCAGCGTGTTGTGGATAACCTTTTCACTGAAACTCCAGTATGTTCAATTAACACATCCCATCGATGGGTTGAAGTAGCAAAGAAAGAAAACATTGCCTCAAGAGTTCCAAAAAATGTCACACATGATGCATTTTCAGCAAAAGAGTGCTGACCGCACAAATTAAGCGAATGGTCCACACATCCACTAAAAATAGCTTTCCTGTTCTTTCTCTTAAGAATGGCTTGTATACCTCCATGGATTCCAGCCATAGTGGCAGCATTATCATAGCCTTGAGAACGACACATCATTATGTACAGTCCATCATTTTTCAGTGTTTTTAAAATGTCAGAACTAGAGATGAGCGCCTGAAATTTTTCGGGTTTTGTGTTTTGGTTTTGGGTTCGGTTCCGCGGCCGTGTTTTGGGTTCGAACGCGTTTTGGCAAAACCTCACCGAATTTTTTTTGTCGGATTCGGGTGTGTTTTGGATTCGGGTGTTTTTTTCAAAAAACACTAAAAAACAGCTTAAATCATAAAATTTGGGGGTCATTTTGATCCCAAAGTATTATTAACCTCAAAAACCATAATTTACACTCATTTTCAGTCTATTCTGAATACCTCACACCTCACAATATTATTTTTAGTCCTAAAATTTGCACCGAGGTCGCTGTGTGAGTAAGATAAGCGACCCTAGTGGCCGACACAAACACCGGGCCCATCTAGGAGTGGCACTGCAGTGTCACGCAGGATGTCCCTTCCAAAAAACCCTCCCCAAACAGCACATGACGCAAAGAAAAAAAAGAGGCGCAATGAGGTAGCTGTGTGAGTAAGATTAGCGACCCTAGTGGCCGACACAAACACCGGGCCCATCTAGGAGTGGCACTGCAGTGTCACGCAGGATGGCCCTTCCAAAAAACCCTCCCCAAACAGCACATGACGCAAAGAAAAAAAGAGGCGCAATGAGGTAGCTGACTGTGTGAGTAAGATTAGCGACCCTAGTGGCCGACACAAACACCGGGCACATCTAGGAGTGGCACTGCAGTGTCACGCAGGATGTCCCTTCCAAAAAACCCTCCCCAAACAGCACATGACGCAAAGAAAAAAAGAGGCGCAATGAGGTAGCTGTGTGAGTAAGATTATCGACCCTAGTGGCCGACACAAACACCGGGCCCATCTAGGAGTGGCACTGCAGTGTCACGCAGGGTGTCCCTTCCAAAAAACCCACCCCAATCAGCACATGATGCAAAGAAAAAGAAAAGAAAAAAGAGGTGCAAGATGGAATTATCCTTGGGCCCTCCCACCCACCCTTATGTTGTATAAACAAAACAGGACATGCACACTTTAACCAACCCATCATTTCAGTGACAGGGTCTGCCACACGACTGTGACTGATATGACGGGTTGGTTTGGACCCCCCCCAAAAAAGAAGCAATTAATCTCTCCTTGCACAAACTGGCTCTACAGAGGCAAGATGTCCACCTCATCTTCACCCTCCGATATATCACCGTGTACATCCCCCTCCTCACAGATTATCAATTCGTCCCCACTGGAATCCACCATCTCAGCTCCCTGTGTACTTTGTGGAGGCAATTGCTGCTGGTCAATGTCTCCGCGGAGGAATTGATTATAATTCATTTTAATGAACATCATCTTCTCCACATTTTCTGGATGTAACCTCGTACGCCGATTGCTGACAAGGTGAGCGGCGGCACTAAACACTCTTTCGGAGTACACACTTGTGGGAGGGCAACTTAGGTAGAATAAAGCCAGTTTGTGCAAGGGCCTCCAAATTGCCTCTTTTTCCTGCCAGTATAAGTACGGACTGTGTGACGTGCCTACTTGGATGCGGTCACTCATATAATCCTCCACCATTCTATCAATGTTGAGAGAATCATATGCAGTGACAGTAGACGACATGTCCGTAATCGTTGTCAGGTCCTTCAGTCCGGACCAGATGTCAGCATCAGCAGTCGCTCCAGACTGCCCTGCATCACCGCCAGCGGGTGGGCTCGGAATTCTGAGCCTTTTCCTCGCACCCCCAGTTGCGGGAGAATGTGAAGGAGGAGATGTTGACAGGTCGCGTTCCGCTTGACTTGACAATTTTGTCACCAGCAGGTCTTTCAACCCCAGCAGACCTGTGTCTGCCGGAAAGAGAGATCCAAGGTAGGCTTTAAATCTAGGATCGAGCACGGTGGCCAAAATGTAGTGCTCTGATTTCAACAGATTGACCACCCGTGAATCCTTGTTAAGCGAATTAAGGGCTGCATCCACAAGTCCCACATGCCTAGCGGAATCGCTCCGTGTTAGCTCCTCCTTCAATGCCTCCAGCTTCTTCTGCAAAAGCCTGATGAGGGGAATGACCTGACTCAGGCTGGCAGTGTCTGAACTGACTTCACGTGTGGCAAGTTCAAAGGGCATCAGAACCTTGCACAACGTTGAAATCATTCTCCACTGCACTTGAGACAGGTGCATTCCACCTACTATATCGTGCTCAATTGTATAGGCTTGAATGGCCTTTTGCTGCTCCTCCAACCTCTGAAGCATATAGAGGGTTGAATTCCACCTCGTTACCACTTCTTGCTTCAGATGATGGCAGGGCAGGTTCAGTAGTTTTTGGTGGTGCTCCAGTTTTCTGTACGTGGTGCCTGTACGCCGAAAGTGTCCCGCAATTCTTCTGGCCACCGACAGCATCTCTTGCACGGCCCTGTCGTTTTTTAAAAAATTCTGCACCACCAAATTCAAGGTATGTGCAAAACATGGGACGTGCTGGAATTGGCCCAGATTTAATGCACACACAATATTGCTGGCGTTGTCCGATGCCACAAATCCACAGGAGAGTCCAATTGGGGTAAGCCATTCCGCGATGATCTTCCTCAGTTGCCGTAAGAGGTTTTCAGCTGTGTGCGTATTCTGGAAAGCGGTGATACAAAGCGTAGCCTGCCTAGGAAAGAGTTGGCGTTTGCGAGATGCTGCTACTGGTGCCGCCGCTGCTGTTCTTGCGGCGGGAGTCCATACATCTACCCAGTGGGCTGTCACAGTCATATAGTCCTGACCCTGCCCTGCTCCACTTGTCCACATGTCCGTGGTTAAGTGGACATTGGGTACAGCTGCATTTTTTAGGACACTGGTGACTCTTTTTCTGAGGTCTGTGTACATTTTCGGTATCGCCTGCCTAGAGAAATGGAACCTAGATGGTATTTGGTACCGGGGACACAGTACCTCCAACAAGTCTCTAGTTGGCTCTGCAGTAATGATGGATACCGGAACCACGTTTCTCACCACCCAGGATGCCAAGGCCTCAGTTATCCGCTTTGCAGTAGGATGACTGCTGTGATATTTCATCTTCCTCGCAAAGGACTGTTGAACAGTCAATTGCTTACTGGAAGTAGTACAAGTGGGCTTACGACTTCCCCTCTGGGATGACCATCGACTCCCAGCGGCAACAACAGCAGCGCCAGCAGCAGTAGGCGTTACACGCAAGGATGCATCGGAGGAATCCCAGGCAGGAGAGGACTCGTCAGACTTGCCAGTGACATGGCCTGCAGGACTATTGGCATTCCTGGGGAAGGAGGAAATTGACACTGAGGGAGTTGGTGGGGTGGTTTGCGTGAGCTTGGTTACAAGAGGAAGGGATTTACTGGTCAGTGGACTGCTTCCGCTGTCACCCAAAGTTTTTGAACTTGTCACTGACTTATTATGAATGCGCTGCAGGTGACGTATAAGGGAGGATGTTCCGAGGTGGTTAACGTCCTTACCCCTACTTATTACAGCTTGACAAAGGGAACACACGGCTTGACACCTGTTGTCCGCATTTGTGGTGAAATACCTCCACACCGAAGAGCTGATTTTTTTGGTATTTTCACCTGGCATGTCAACGGCCATATTCCTCCCACGGACAACAGGTGTCTCCCCGGGTGCCTGACTTAAACAAACCACCTCACCATCAGAATCCTCCTGGTCAATTTCCTCCCCAGCGCCAGCAACACCCATATCCTCCTCATCCTGGTGTACTTCAACACTGACATCTTCAATCTGACTATCAGGAACTGGACTGCGGGTGCTCCTTCCAGCACTTGCAGGGGGCATGCAAATAGTGGAAGGCGCATGCTCTTCAAGTCCAGTGTTGGGAAGGTCAGGCATCGCAAACGACACAATTGGACTCTCCTTGTGGATTTGGGATTTCAAAGAACGCACAGTTCTTTGCGGTGCTTTTGCCAGCTTGAGTCTTTTCAGTTTTCTAGCGAGAGGCTGAGTGCTTCCATCCTCATGTGAAGCTGAACCACTAGCCATGAACATAGGCCAGGGCCTCAGCCGTTCCTTGCCACTCCGTGTGGTAAATGGCATATTGGCAAGTTTACGCTTCTCCTCCGACAATTTTATTTTAGGTTTTGGAGTCTTTTTTTTCTGATATTTGGTGTTTTGGATTTGACATGCTCTGTACTATGACATTGGGCATCGGCCTTGGCAGACGACGTTGCTGGCATTTCATCGTCTCGGCCATGACTAGTGGCAGCAGCTTCAGCACGAGGTGGAAGTGGATCTTGATCTTTCCCTAATTTTGGAACCTCAACTTTTTTGTTCTCCATATTTTATAGGCAGAACTAAAAGGCACCTCAGGTAAACAATGGAGATGGATGGATTGGATACTAGTATACAATTATGGACGGACTGCCACGGTTAGGTGGTATAAAAAAACCACGGTTAGGTGGTATATATTATAATAATAATACAATTATGGATGGACGGACTGCCTGCCGACTGCCGACACAGAGGTAGCCACAGCCGTGAACTACCGCACTGTACACTGGTTGATAAAGAGATAGTAGTATACTCGTAACAATTAGGATGACACTATGACGGTATAAAGAATGAAAAAAAAACCACGGTTAGGTGGTAGGTATATAATAATAAATAATACAATTCTGGTCGGACGGACTGCCTGCCGTGTGCCGACACAGAGGTAGCCACAGCCGTGAACTACCGCACTGTACACTGGTTGATAAAGAGATAGTAGTATACTCGTAACAATTAGGATGACACTATGACGGTATAAAGAATGAAAAAAAAAACCACGGTTAGGTGGTAGGTATATAATAATAAATAATACAATTCTGGTCGGACGGACTGCCTGCCGTGTGCCGACACAGAGGTAGCCACAGCCGTGAACTACCGCACTGTACACTGGTTGATAAAGAGATAGTAGTATACTCGTAACAATTAGGATGACACTATGACGGTATAAAGAATGAAAAAAAAACCACGGTTAGGTGGTAGGTATATAATAATAAATAATACAATTCTGGTCGGACGGACTGCCTGCCGTGTGCCGACACAGAGGTAGCCACAGCCGTGAACTACCGCACTGTACACTGGTTGATAAAGAGATAGTAGTATACTCGTAACAATTAGGATGACACTATGACGGTATAAAGAATGAAAAAAAAAACCACGGTTAGGTGGTAGGTATATAATAATAAATAATACAATTCTGGTCGGACGGACTGCCTGCCGTGTGCCGACACAGAGGTAGCCACAGCCGTGAACTACCGCACTGTACACTGGTTGATAAAGAGATAGTAGTATACTCGTAACAATTAGGATGACACTATGACGGTATAAAGAATGAAAAAAAAACCACGGTTAGGTGGTAGGTATATAATAATAAATAATACAATTCTGGTCGGACGGACTGCCTGCCGTGTGCCGACACAGAGGTAGCCACAGCCGTGAACTACCGCACTGTACACTGGTTGATAAAGAGATAGTAGTATACTCGTAACAATTAGGATGACACTATGACGGTATAAAGAATGAAAAAAAAACCACGGTTAGGTGGTAGGTATATAATAATAAATAATACAATTCTGGTCGGACGGACTGCCTGCCGTGTGCCGACACAGAGGTAGCCACAGCCGTGAACTACCGCACTGTACACTGGTTGATAAAGAGATAGTAGTATACTCGTAACAATTAGGATGACACTATGACGGTATAAAGAATGAAAAAAAAACCACGGTTAGGTGGTAGGTATATAATAATAAATAATACAATTCTGGTCGGACGGACTGCCTGCCGTGTGCCGACACAGAGGTAGCCACAGCCGTGAACTACTGCACTGTACACTGGTTGATAAAGAGATAGTAGTATACTCGTAACAATTAGGATGACACTATGACGGTATAAAGAATGAAAAAAAAAACCACGGTTAGGTGGTAGGTATATAATAATAAATACAATTCTGGTCGGACGGACTGCCTGCCGTGTGCCGACACAGAGGTAGCCACAGCCGTGAACTACCGCACTGTACACTGGTTGATAAAGAGATAGTAGTATACTCGTAACAATTAGGATGACACTATGACGGTATAAAGAATGAAAAAAAAAACCACGGTTAGGTGGTAGGTATATAATAATAAATAATACAATTCTGGTCGGACGGACTGCCTGCCGTGTGCCGACACAGAGGTAGCCACAGCCGTGAACTACCGCACTGTACACTGGTTGATAAAGAGATAGTAGTATACTCGTAACAATTAGGATGACACTATGACGGTATAAAGAATGAAAAAAAAACCACGGTTAGGTGGTAGGTATATAATAATAAATAATACAATTCTGGTCGGACGGACTGCCTGCCGTGTGCCGACACAGAGGTAGCCACAGCCGTGAACTACCGCACTGTACACTGGTTGATAAAGAGATAGTAGTATACTCGTAACAATTAGGATGACACTATGACGGTATAAAGAATGAAAAAAAAACCACGGTTAGGTGGTAGGTATATAATAATAAATAATACAATTCTGGTCGGACGGACTGCCTGCCGTGTGCCGACACAGAGGTAGCCACAGCCGTGAACTACCGCACTGTACACTGGTTGATAAAGAGATAGTAGTATACTCGTAACAATTAGGATGACACTATGACGGTATAAAGAATGAAAAAAAAACCACGGTTAGGTGGTAGGTATATAATAATAAATAATACAATTCTGGTCGGACGGACTGCCTGCCGTGTGCCGACACAGAGGTAGCCACAGCCGTGAACTACCGCACTGTACACTGGTTGATAAAGAGATAGTAGTATACTCGTAACAATTAGGATGACACTATGACGGTATAAAGAATGAAAAAAAAACCACGGTTAGGTGGTAGGTATATAATAATAAATAATACAATTCTGGTCGGACGGACTGCCTGCCGTGTGCCGACACAGAGGTAGCCACAGCCGTGAACTACCGCACTGTACACTGGTTGATAAAGAGATAGTAGTATACTCGTAACAATTAGGATGACACTATGACGGTATAAAGAATGAAAAAAAAAACCACGGTTAGGTGGTAGGTATATAATAATAAATAATACAATTCTGGTCGGACGGACTGCCTGCCGTGTGCCGACACAGAGGTAGCCACAGCCGTGAACTACCGCACTGTACACTGGTTGATAAAGAGATAGTAGTATACTCGTAACAATTAGGATGACACTATGACGGTATAAAGAATGAAAAAAAAAACCACGGTTAGGTGGTAGGTATATAATAATAAATAATACAATTCTGGTCGGACGGACTGCCTGCCGTGTGCCGACACAGAGGTAGCCACAGCCGTGAACTACCGCACTGTACACTGGTTGATAAAGAGATAGTAGTATACTCGTAACAATTAGGATGACACTATGACGGTATAAAGAATGAAAAAAAAACCACGGTTAGGTGGTAGGTATATAATAATAAATAATACAATTCTGGTCGGACGGACTGCCTGCCGTGTGCCGACACAGAGGTAGCCACAGCCGTGAACTACCGCACTGTACACTGGTTGATAAAGAGATAGTAGTATACTCGTAACAATTAGGATGACACTATGACGGTATAAAGAATGAAAAAAAAAACACGGTTAGGTGGTAGGTATATAATAATAAATAATACAATTCTGGTCGGACGGACTGCCTGCCGTGTGCCGACACAGAGGTAGCCACAGCCGTGAACTACCGCACTGTACTGTGTCTGCTGCTAATATAGACTGGTTGATATTTAAAGAGATATTAGTAGTATACAACAATACTATACTGGTGGTCAGGCACTGGTCACCACTCCTGCAGCAAAAGTGTGCACTGTTAATTAATATAATTGTACTCCTGGCTCCTGCTAACAACCTGCAGTGCTCCCCAGTCTCCCCCACAATTAATTATAAGCTTTTAATTTATACATTGATGACTGTGCAGCACACTGGGCTGAGCTGAGTGCACACAGACTGAGTCACACTGTGTGACTGACTGTGCTGTGTATCGTTTTTTTTTTCAGGCAGAGAACGGATATAGCAGAGAGAAGTGAACGGATATATTATATTAAATAAAAGTTAACTAGCAACTGCACTGGTCACTGACTGTGGTAAACTAACTCTGTCTGCGACTCTGCACAATCTCTCTCTCTCTATCTAATCTATCTCTATTCTAATGGAGAGGACGCCAGACACGTCCTCTCCCTATCAATCTCAATGCACGAGTGAAAATGGCGGCGACGCGCGGCTCCTTATATAGAATCCGAGTCTCGCGATAGAATCCGAGCCTCGCGAGAATCCGACAGCGTCATGATGACGTTCGGGCGCGCTCGGGTTAACCGAGCAAGGCGGGAAGATCCGAGTCGCTCGGACCCGTGAAAAAAAACATGAAGTTCGGGCGGGTTCGGATTCCGAGGAACCGAACCCGCTCATCTCTAGTCAGAACTGAGGTCAGCAGCTCTTTTCCCCTTTAAAGGGAAAAATCCGAGAAATACCTCTTTTACTTCAACTTTCATGTTGTTGATTGTTACATATCTGATCACTTCAGACATCTGGTCAGTATGTGATATGTCAGGTGTGCTGTCAAACATGATCCCAAAATACTTTGCAGACTTTATGTCCATGACAAGCTTCTCCTTCACATGATTTGCCAGGACACTTATAAACTCATTCTGATTGTTTGGTGCTAGATATGAGACTGACACTTTAAGTTTACACGTGCTCCGTTTTAATCTCATTAGGTGCTCTTTCAGCACTGGATCATATTTTGAAAATACCTCAACCATCTCAAGAAAGTTCCCAATATTCAATGAAGTCTCATCTTCCTTGTGGCCGCGGAATGCCAGATTCTGCATGGCAAGAAACAACGTGATATCAAGCAATCAGTGCAAGATATCCCTCCACTTTTTCTTCTCCATTTCCATTAAAGAAACACTTTTGGCGTCGATGGTTTTGTGCAGCCTAAGACCTGCTGCCAATGTTTTCCACTTTTCAAGGCAACATAGGTGTTCTTCGGAAGTCTCATGGTTATGTACTTTCGGGTTCAGTTTCCACCACTTCTGAAACCCAGTCACAAATTTGGATGTCGTACTTGTAGCACTAACGGCAAACAGTCGGCAGCAAAAACAGTATAATTTGTTGCTGACAACTGAGTAAACCATCCATGACCGCAGAATTTTCTCACCATTTGGCATTATCTTGTAAAACCACTCTTTTGAAATCTGGCGTACACCGCCCTTTGCTTTTGCATCTGAATCTTTCCTCGCCACTGCACTGAAAGGCCCATCTTTATTTTGGTAATAATCGCTTCCCCTTTTGATGATTTCAACCCGAAAATGATCTGGAACTGGTATTTCCCAGAAGGAAACATCATGTAAAATTTGCAAATCTTTCTCTGTAACATCACTCATCTCCTTTACAGTATCACGGCTAGAGTCACTTTCAGCACTTTCTTCTGCTTCACATTCTTCCATTTCCACTCCTTGTTTTTCTGCTGTAAATTCTGCAATTTCCACATCTTGCTCTTCAGCAGAATGCATGCAAGCAACAGAAGTATAATCAGTATCAATTGGAGACTGACACTGAGGAGCTGTGTCTTTTGAAGAACCCTGCCCATCATCCTGTCTTTTGACAAACTGAAGCATGGATCCAGCTAGTGTTTTCAGTGATTTATTTCTTGCCTTTTTTGCTTTCCCTTGCTGGCATCCACTTGGCCTCTTTGATTTATGCACTCCATGCATCATGATAGAATATCCCTGCAAATGATAAAAAGGCATTATTTGCATTTTTTTTAAATAAAACTAAAAACAAAAAAAGTAAATGTAAATCCATTGTGAATAGGACAGGAAGAGGAAGGCAGATCTTGGATCATGTGATTCTGCTGCTACCCTGCTAGGTTTATTACAGGTACAGAACACTGCATGGGGAAGTTGCTTTTAATATTTAAATGCACCCTGCCCTCCCCATTGTGAGTCAACGAGATGCTTGATAATGTGACCACAAAGAAAAAGAATGCAGATGCACTATCTCTAGCATTACAACTAGTGGAGCCTTGCCATACCAGCTGAAACAGCCCCATGTAGCATAATGCTACCACCTCCATGCTAGTCTGTAGGTACTGTACACTCTGGCATCAGATGCTCTCCTGGCAATCGCCAAAACCAAACACGTTCACCTGAACTGAAAAGTGTAAACCGTGATCCGTCGCTCCATAACACTTGCCATCGATCCACTGTCCAGTTTTTGTGCTCTTTATATCATTGTAAGCGCTGGGCTGCATTCTTCTTTGTGATTAGAGGTTTACGAACAGCTGCTTGGCCATAAAATCCAAGTACATGGGTCTACCTATGAGGTATTCTTGTCGAAACCAGACCACTAGTGTCCATTTTGAACTCGTGTGCAATGGTATGCATGGGACGACCCCTGTTCTTTCACAGCGATCTGTTTAGCACTCTCTGATCCCTGGGTTGCAGTTTCAGAGGTCTTCCAGGGAGCGAGGTTCTAAAAGATGGCTCTGTAGTAGTTATTATCTTTCTAAGTGCAGTGCCGATAATTTCAAATATGTGTATGTGTGTGTGTGTGTGTGTGTGTGTGTGTGTGTGTGTGTGTGTGTGTATATATATATATATATAAAAATAATAAACAACGTGGATGTTCGTGACGTCACCCGCTGGGTCCGGAGCCGGTGTGAGAGACCAGCAGAGCTGAGAAGCAGACGGACGGCTACACTTGTGGGATGGTCCCGTTATACGAGTGAATTTTAACCTCTATGTATGTGGATATATTACCTTTTTATAAAATGTTACCAATAATACTTTGACGAGTGCGCTCTCCATTTTCTTTGCACTTTATGCTCCGGTGGCTTGGAGTGGGATTGAGCTGCACTGGGAGGCTTCTCCCAAAAACTCTGGATGAACTGTTTGCGCAGAGACTGAGTATTACTGCATGTATATATGTATATATATATATATATATATATATATATATATGGTAGGGGGGGCATTTGAATAGCTCCGATGGGAGCCCAATACATTTGGGCGCCCAGAAAACAGTTGAATAGACCCCAATGTATCCAATAATAGTTTCACTTTGTATAGATTTGGGTTGTGGACACAGCACAGCTAGCGCACCCGGGACGCTGCAGGTATCTATGGTTACCCATATGCACAAGGATTGCGGCCATCATCAGCACTGGCCACCGGCGGGGTTTGTCCCTCATTCGGCATACCAGAAAACGCCAGTTGCAGGTCTACTTAAGATGTTGCACATTTGAGTGTGTTCTGCCTTGAAAAAAGGACGGAAGTCCTGAAATGTCGCCACTTAGCTGAATATACAGCACACACACACAGATAACACACACATACTCTGCAGCGCTGTACAGAGAATATTTGGCCATTCACATCAGTCCCTGACCCAGTGGAGCTTACACTCTATATTCCCTACCACATATACTGTCACTGGCCTAGACTGAGGGTGTTGTGAACTCGGGGATTCTTCCGATGGTTGGGAAGAGGAACCACAACTGAGTTGGAGAAGGGAGGGCCTGATATAAGATCTCCTCATACAAGACGCTGACAGTTTGATGAAATAAGAAAGAGCTTTATTGCGAAAGAAAACAACTTAAAGTCAAATGCCAACGGAATAAATGAAGGGAAAGTCCAGACCCACTGGAGGGTTAAGTGAGCAGTAATGGGGATGCAGGTAATTGAAGAAACTGTGGGTGATGTTGAAAGTCACTGATAACCTGTGGACCTTATGAATGATGATTATTAGCACGGATGGTTGAAGAACTTGTAAATGGTGACAGAGACGCTGATGATGTGAGAAACTGAAGTGCAGGGGTTTTAGACACTTTGAATTTGTAGAACTTGAGAATGGAGACTGAGACGCTGTGGATGTGAGGGATTGGAGTGCAGGGGTTTTAGACGCTGTGGATCTGTAGAACTTGTGAACGGAGACTAAGACGCTGATGATGTGAGAATTTGAAGTGAAGGGGTTTCTGACGCTGTGGATCTGTAGAACTTGAGAACGGAGACTGAGACGCTGATGAAGTGAGGAATTGAAGTGCAGGGGTTTCTGACGCTGTGGATCTGTAGAACTTGAGAACGGAGACTGAGACGCTGATGAAGTGAGGAATTGAAGTGCAGGGGTTTGAGACGCTGTTGGACTATGGAACTTGTGAACGGAGACTTGAGACGCTGATTCCTAGGAGCACGGATGACTGGAACGCAGGAAGGTTACTGGTCGCTGAATATACCGAAGCTGGAGCAGTGAACTGGCAGCTGGAAATGCCGGAGGCACTGGGGTACGACTGCAGTAATCCTTGCCGGAAGCAGGAGCACTGGCATCTACGTCAGGGAAAGACGATACTCAGGCACTGAAGCTCTGTCTGGCGTCTGACTTTGAATCTCCTGCCAGCGCTGGATTGGCAGAGCAGTCTGATGATGTCACCTGCCCCCCGTCCACGTGATGCTGGGTGTCATGGCGGCGCCCATGCCCCAGGGAACCGCCGGTAGCCGTGCCAACCAGACGCCGGAGCCCGTGGCCCACCGAAGGCAGAGGCCGCAACACCGACCAGCAGACACGCAGGGGTAAGCGCGGCGAACGCCGCCTCTGGTGTGTGACATATACATGAACACACATTCACACTAGGGTTAATTTTTTGTTGGGAGCCAATTAACCTACCAGTATATTTTTCGATTGTGACGCAAGCACGAGGCAGTAATGCTAATCATTACACCATCCGTGCTGCACATTGTATCCATATTACAAGGAGGGCAACGAAGCACATTTATACTGCCGGGCTGACACAGTATATATATATATATATATATATATATATATATATATATATATATATATAAAGCACGGCACTAAAGGAATTTGGTAGTTCCGTGCTTCCGGCCAAATGACGCTTGGCAAGGTCAATCTGTACTATTGCAGCATAGGCATATATGTGGTTTTTTCAACAATTGATACAGAGTGCCAGATTGCTCAAGTATATGTGTGTGTATCTATATATACAGGTTGAGTATCCCTTATCCAAAAAACTTGGGACCAGAGGTATTTTGGATATCGGATTTTTCCGTATTTTGGAATACAGGTTGAGTATCCCATATCCAAATATTCCGAAATACGGACTTTTTTGAGTGAGAGTGAGATAGTGAAACCTTTGTTTTTTGATGGCTCAATGTACACAAACTTTGTTTAATACACAGTTATTAAAAATATTGTATTAAATGACCTTCAGGCTGTGTGTATAAGGTGTATATGAAACATAAATGAATTGTGTGAATGTACACACACTTTGTGTAATGGACAAAGTTATAAAAATATTGGCTAAAATTACCTTCAGGCTGTGTGTATAAGGTGTATATGTAACATAAATACATTCTGTGCTTAGATTTAGGTCCCATCGCCATGATATCTCATTATGGTATGCAATTATTCCAAAATACGGAAAATTCCGATATCCAAAATACCTCTGGTCCCAAGCATTTTGGATAAGGGATACTCAACCTGTAATTGCATACCATAATGAGATATCATGGTGATGGGACCTAAATCTAAGCACAGAATGCATTCATGTTACATATACACCTTATACACACAGCCTGAATGTAATTTTAGCCAATATTTTTTATAACTTTGTGTATTAAACAAAGTGTGTGTACATTCACACAATTCATTTATGTTTCATATACACCTTATACACACAGCCTGAAGGTCATTTAATACAATATTTTTAATAACTGTGTATTAAACAAAGTTTGTGTACATTGAGCCATCAAAAAAACAAAGGTTTCACTATTTCACTCTCACTCAAAAAAGTCCGTATTTCGGAATATTCCGTATTTCGGAATATTTGGATATGGGATACTCAACCTGTATATATATATATATATATATATATATATAGTTCTATATACATAGATCTAGTTATATAAATATATAATATAAGTAAATATATATATGTATGAGTGTGTGCATAGCGAGAGAGAGATAGATATACATAGATAGCAGACAATGTGTGCGTGTGGAGGGGTTGTTGTGCTCTCATCTAACCCACAGCGGGGTTAATGTATAGCAGCAATATAGTCGTGGCACTCTGAGGACTTTTTAGTTAAGTAAAAACGTTGACGGACGTCTTAGGAAGATGTCAACATTTCATTTGCTTTATTTGCAAAAAACCTCATCTAACCCCGCTGTGGGCACAACAACCCCTCCACACATACACACATTACGGAGCAGGTATCCCACATATCTAAAAAAATAAAAATAAAAAGCAAAATCCACATAAAATATATTGCAAAAGCCAGATCCACATTAAAAAAAAAAAACTTAAAAAGCCAGATCCGCTTTAAAAATAAAAACACTGAAAAAGCCAAATCCACACAAAATATCCACATAAAATACATTGCAAAAGGCAGGTCCACATTAACAAAAAAAATACTTAAAAAGTCAGATCCACTTAAAAAAACGTAAAAAGTGAGATCCACGTTACAAAAAAAAGCTGAAAAAGAAAAATCCACATAAAAAAAAACACTGAAAAAGCAAGATCCATATAAAATACATTGCAAAAGCCAGATCCACGTGAACAAAAAAAAAAAAACCCTGTAAAAGCGATAAACACTTAAAAAAAATAAAATAACAGTACTATACTCACCATTGGCTGAAGTCTTACTGTTATGCGGGTCCCTCACCGTGGAGCTCACAGACGGGCAGGCTGTGGGAGACCAAGCAGCAGGAATGCGAAGCTGCAATGCATCAGGCCATCAGTGGGATGGGGATAACCAGGCACGGTGGTGGGCGGCCAGTAGTCATTTTAAATGTGGCGCCTACTTGCGAACCAATAGGAGCTTGCGGTACGGCAACGCTCCTGATCAGCTGTCGGTCCATGAGCTCAGAATGGTTGGAGGTCGGCGCCTCATTTGAAGCATTGTCAGCGCTATCATCCATAGCTGCCCAGCCCCTGCCTTACCGCTTGTGTCTATGTTCCCTTCGTGATCCGGACCAGGAAGTGACAGCACGAGAGGGCAGTAGATTACTTCCGCCCTTACAGCACCTTAATGTTATATCCATTCTCCGTTCGTTTGTGGTTATTTCGTTTTACCTATGTACCATTGGACGTTCGACACGCTTCGGGCAGGGTGTCTCGCTCCGCTTCGCTCGCCACAGGTTACTATTAAAAATAGTTTGTGACATGGACCCAGGGGGTTATGGGAAAGGTCCTCTCCACGAAAGATAACTAGACGCTACCCTACCTGACCGCATGCCCGGCCCCATCCTCACTACGTTCCCAGTCCCCTCCTCATAGTGTTCACGGCCCTGGTCGCCAGGCACCAATACCTGGTCGCCATGGCGTCTTGGCCGCCGGAATTTGTCGTGCCATGCAATACACACTTACAAAATCTAATCTAAATTACCTTTTATCCTTTTGATATCAAATAAACATTTAACTGCATTTAGTATCAGTTGTACAGCAGTCACATAGGTGTACTAGTGGAAAGAACCAATCTGTGCGCAAAAGGATCACAGTTAAAACATAAACTGTTTTATTAATAATCCAGTTAAAATGCAGTTAAAACCGCTTACATACCGTCCCAGTCAGAAGCGGCTTTAACTGCATGGTGACTCTCTTTTCAACACTTAAGTTACAGAACTGTGTCACAGACACTTTGCATATTAATCAACTGGCTCTTTGGATGAATCTTGGTGAGCTAATATGCATCTCATTTAAATACAGGCTGGCCAGCCAGTGTGGACATTTTATAATTATTGAGTCAGTGCACAGAATTGAGACTGCGATTTGGGAAATACATTCTGAATTGTTACATTAACATCAGTTCAGAATAATTACATTTCTGAGAGACTGCGATATCCCTTTTGGTTTCATCTTATGAGATATAGATGGTCTTTAAAATAGTAGTGGTATTTGCTATATTATTGTATTTGTGTGGTCACTCCTAAAGATTATATCATATTTTAGCTTACCAATATTGGATTATTAATAAAACAATTTATGTTTTAACTTTGATCCTTTTGCACACACATTGGTTCTTTCCACTTTTTCTTGTTTTTAGGGGTTAGCAACCTCCCCCTTTTTTCAAAATTGTGCAGCATTAGGAAGTTCCCACAGGGTTGAAGGCTACGGGCGCCCTTTTGTCTTGTGTTTACATAGGTGTACTAACCTCCCCCGCCGCTTTATTTGGCTTTTCTCAGAGCTCTTTTTGTATTATCTTCACTGATAGTGGTCACCGCTCCGCTGCCCGGCGCTACCCATTGCTCCCCGTCTTCATTCTCCTCTCTGCCATCCGCATCATCACTGCCGTGGCCACTGATTCCTCCGCTCTCCGTAGAGCTTGGTCTGCCAGTCTGTTCTCCATCCATAGCTCCGCAGTGGCGGCTATGACTGAGACACAGTGCCGCTGCTGGACCCCAGTAGCAGTGACACTGATAATACCCCGGGCGGCGGCACACTCGAAGCGTGCTGTCCGTGGCATTGTCCGCGTCGCAAAAGGTATGTGTTTGTTTGCTTTAAACATAGCGGGCGTGAGCCGCGTGACTGCGGTCCGCTATAGGAGGAGGGGGTGCGGACGTGAGAGTGCCTGTATTTGGTGTCACCCCATTGAAGGGTGACACCGGGGTGCGGGCAGCACCCCCCGCACCCTCTAAGTGACTCCACTGTACGGCAGGTCACTGAAATTATACGGCAGGATCACTGGAATTATACGGCAGGATCGCTGGAATTATATGGCAGGATCACTGGACGTATACACCAGTACCACTGGAATTATACGGCAGGATCACTGGATTTATACGGCAGTACCACTGGAATTACAGTATATGGCAGGATCACTGGATTTATATGCCAGTACCACTGGAATTATACGTCAGGATTACTGGAATTATATGGCAGGATCACTGGATTTATACGGCAGGATCACTGGAATTATACGCAGGATCACTGGAATTATACGGCAGTACCACTGGATTTATACGGCAGTACTACTGGACATATACGGCAGTATCACTGGACTGGACTTATACGCCAGTACCACTGGAATTATACGGCAGGATCACTGGGATTATACGGCAGGATCACTGGGATTATACGGCAGGATCACTGCATTTATACGGCAGGATCGCTGGAATTATACGGCAGTACCACTGGATTTATACGGCAGTACTACTGGACATATACGGCAGTATCACTGGACTGGACTTATACGCCAGTACCACTGGAATTATACGGCAGGATCACTGGAATTATACGGCAGGATCACTGGAATTATACGGCAGGATCACTGCATTTATACGGCAGGATCACTGGAATTATACAGCAGGATCACTGGAATTATACGGTAGGAATACTGGAATTATACAGCAGGATCACTGGACATTTTTGCCAGTACCACTGGAATTATACGGCAGGATCACTGGATTTATACGCCAGTACCTCTGGAATTATACGGCAAGATCACTGGAATTATACGGCAGGATCACTGGATTTATAAACCTTACAACTGAACATATACGGCAGTATCAATGGACATATACGGCAGTATCACAGGACATATATGGCAGGATCACTGGACTGGATTTATACGCCAGTACCACTGGAATTATACGTCAGGATCACTGGATTTAAACGCCAGTACCACTGGAATTATAAGGCAAGATCACTGGAATTATACGGCAGGATCACTGCAATTTTACGGCAGTACCACTGGATTTATACAGCAGTACTACTGGACATACAGGGCAGTACCACTGGACATATAGGACAGAGTCACTGGACTGGACTTATTCGCCAGTACCACTGGAAGTATACGGCAGGATCACTGGAATTATACGGTAGGATCACTGCAATTATACGTCAGTACCACTGGACTTATACGGCAGTACCACTGGACATATACGGCAGTGTCAATGGAATTATACGCTAGTATCACTGGACTGGACATATACACCAGTACCACTGGAATTATACACCAGTACCACTGGAATTATAAGGCAAGATCACTGGAATTATACGGCAGGATCACTGCAATTATACGGCAGTACCACTGGACTTATACGGCAGTACCACTGGACATATAGGGCAGTATCACCGGACTTGATTTATACGCCAGTACCACTGGAATTATACGGCAGGATCACTGGAATTATATGGCAGGATCACTGGACATATACGGCAGTATCACTGGACTGGATTTATACGCCAGTACCACTGTAATTATACGGTAGTATCACTGGACTGGACATATACGCCAGTACCATTGGAATTATACGGCAGGATCACTGGACTTATACACCAGCACAACTGGAATTATACGGCAGGATCACTGGAATTATACGGCAGGAGGACACCATCACTGTGACTGGACTGATGCAGCACAAGACACCACCACTGGACTGATGCAGCACAACACACCACCACTGGACTGGACTTATACAGCAGCACTGGCCATATGGCAGCAGAGGACACAACCATTGTGACTGGACTAATGCAGCACAAGACACTGAACTGATGCAGTACACTGAGGGCGGAGACACGTCCTCTCTCTACATTCTTCAATGCCGGAGTGAAAATGTCGTCGACGCGCAGTGACTTATATGGAATCCAAACCCTGCGAGAATCCGACAGCGGGATGATGACATTTTGACTCGTTCTGGTTTCCGAGTCAGGCGGGAAAACCCGAGCCTGACTCGGATCCGGGCTCGGGTAGTGAAGTTCTGTAGGGTTCGGTTCTCTGAGAACCAAACCCGCTCATCTCTAATATTTATATACCCTCACTACAAACTATTAATTGATGAAGTCATTTTGTTTGCTGATGCAGACCATACCGCCTTTACAGCTTTATACAGGCTGCAGCCACCTCTCAGAAGAGCTAAAATGGCGGCAATGCTGTTGGACGCACTGGTGATCAGGAGTCAGTGCGTTGGGTCCAGACAGGAGCCGGTGAAAGCCCCGCCAGAACACTGAGTCAGCCTACCGATGGTCTCTCAGAGTCGTGGAGGAACACAGCACCTGCGGGAAGATAATAGAGATGAGCGCCTGAAATTTTTCGGGTTTTGTGTTTTGGTTTTGGGTTCGGTTCCGCGGCCGTGTTTTGGGTTCGAACGCGTTTTGGCAAAACCTCACCGAATTTTTTTTGTCGGATTCGGGTGTGTTTTGGATTCGGGTGTTTTTTTCAAAAAACCCTAAAAAACTGCTTAAATCATAGAATTTGGGGGTCATTTTGATCCCATAGTATTATTAACCTCAATAACCATAATTTCCACTAGTCTATTCTGAATACCTCACACCTCACAATATTATTTTTAGTCCTAAAATTTGCACCGAGGTCGCTGTGTGAGTAAGATAAGCGACCCTAGTGGCCGACACAAACACCGGGCCCATCTAGGAGTGGCACTGCAGTGTCACGCAGGATGTCCCTTCCAAAAAACCCTCCCCAAACAGCACATGACGCAAAGAAAAAAAGAGGCGCAATGAGGTAGCTGTGTGAGTAAGATTAGCGACCCTAGTGGCCGACACAAACACCGGGCCCATCTAGGAGTGGCACTGCAGTGTCACGCAGGATGGCCCTTCCAAAAAACCCTCCCCAAACAGCACATGACGCAAAGAAAAAAAGAGGCGCAATGAGGTAGCTGTGTGAGTAAGATTAGCGACCCTAGTGGCCGACACAAACACCGGGCCCATCTAGGAGTGGCACTGCAGTGTCACGCAGGATGTCCCTTCCAAAAAACCCTCCCCAAACAGCACATGACGCAAAGAAAAAAAGAGGCGCAATGAGGTAGCTGACTGTGTGAGTAAGATTAGCGACCCTAGTGGCCGACACAAACACCGGGCCCATTTAGGAGTGGCACTGCAGTGTCACGCAGGATGTCCCTTCCAAAAAACCCTCCCCAATCAGCACATGATGCAAAGAAAAAGAAAAGAAAAAAGAGGTGCAAGATGGAATTGTCCTTGGGCCCTCCCACCCACCCTTATGTTGTATAAACAAAACAGGACATGCACACTTTAACCAACCCATCATTTCAGTGACAGGGTCTGCCACACGACTGTGACTGATATGACGGGTTGGTTTGGACCCCCCCCAAAAAAGAAGCAATTAATCTCTCCTTGCACAAACTGGCTCTACAGAGGCAAGATGTCCACCTCATCATCACCCTCCGATATATCACCGTGTACATCCCCCTCCTCACAGATTATCAATTCGTCCCCACTGGAATCCACCATCTCAGCTCCCTGTGTACTTTGTGGAGGCAATTGCTGCTGGTCAATGTCTCCGCGGAGGAATTGATTATAATTCATTTTAATGAACATCATCTTCTCCACATTTTCTGGATGTAACCTCGTACGCCGATTGCTGACAAGGTGAGCGGCGGCACTAAACACTCTTTCGGAGTACACACTTGTGGGAGGGCAACTTAGGTAGAATAAAGCCAGTTTGTGCAAGGGCCTCCAAATTGCCTCTTTTTCCTGCCAGTATAAGTACGGACTGTGTGACGTGCCTACTTGGATGCGGTCACTCATATAATCCTCCACCATTCTATCAATGTTGAGAGAATCATATGCAGTGACAGTAGACGACATGTCCGTAATCGTTGTCAGGTCCTTCAGTCCGGACCAGATGTCAGCATCAGCAGTCGCTCCAGACTGCCCTGCATCACCGCCAGCGGGTGGGCTCGGAATTCTGAGCCTTTTCCTCGCACCCCCAGTTGCGGGAGAATGTGAAGGAGGAGATGTTGACAGGTCGCGTTCCGCTTGACTTGACAATTTTCTCACCAGCAGGTCTTTCAACCCCAGCAGACTTGTGTCTGCCGGAAAGAGAGATCCAAGGTAGGCTTTAAATCTAGGATCGAGCACGGTGGCCAAAATGTAGTGCTCTGATTTCAACAGATTGACCACCCGTGAATCCTTGTTAAGCGAATTAAGGGCTCCATCCACAAGTCCCACATGCCTAGCGGAATCGCTCCGTGTTAGCTCCTCCTTCAATGTCTCCAGCTTCTTCTGCAAAAGCCTGATGAGGGGAATGACCTGACTCAGGCTGGCAGTGTCTGAACTGACTTCACGTGTGGCAAGTTCAAAGGGCATCAGAACCTTGCACAACGTTGAAATCATTCTCCACTGCGCTTGAGACAGGTGCATTCCACCTACTATATCGTGCTCAATTGTATAGGCTTGAATGGCCTTTTGCTGCTCCTCCAACCTCTGAAGCATATAGAGGGTTGAATTCCACCTCGTTACCACTTCTTGCTTCAGATGATGGCAGGGCAGGTTCAGTAGTTTTTGGTGGTGCTCCAGTCTTCTGTACGTGGTGCCTGTACGCCGAAAGTGTCCCGCAATTCTTCTGGCCACCGACAGCATCTCTTGCACGCCCCTGTCGTTTTTTAAAAAATTCTGCACCACCAAATTCAAGGTATGTGCAAAACATGGGACGTGCTGGAATTTGCCCATATTTAATGCACACACAATATTGCTGGCGTTGTCCGATGCCACAAATCCACAGGAGAGTCCAATTGGGGTAAGCCATTCCGCGATGATCTTCCTCAGTTGCCGTAAGAGGTTTTCAGCTGTGTGCGTATTCTGGAAAGCGGTGATACAAAGCGTAGCCTGCCTAGGAAAGAGTTGGCGTTTGCGAGATGCTGCTACTGGTGCCGCCGCTGCTGTTCTTGCGGCGGGAGTCCATACATCTACCCAGTGGGCTGTCACAGTCATATAGTCCTGACCCTGCCCTGCTCCACTTGTCCACATGTCCGTGGTTAAGTGGACATTGGGTACAACTGCATTTTTTAGGACACTGGTGAGTCTTTTTCTGACGTCCGTGTACATTCTCGGTATCGCCTGCCTAGAGAAGTGGAACCTAGATGGTATTTGGTAACGGGGGCACACTGCCTCAATAAATTGTCTAGTTCCCTGTGAACTAACGGCGGATACCGGACGCATGTCTAACACCAACATAGTTGTCAAGGCCTCAGTTATCCGCTTTGCAGCAGGATGACTGCTGTGATATTTCATCTTCCTCGCAAAGGACTGTTGGACAGTCAATTGCTTACTGGAAGTAGTACAAGTGGGCTTACGACTTCCCCTCTGGGATGACCATCGACTCCCAGCAGCAACAACAGCAGCGCCAGCAGCAGTAGGCGTTACACGCAAGGATGCATTGGAGGAATCCCAGGCAGGAGAGGACTCGTCAGAATTGCCAGTGACATGGCCTGCAGGACTATTGGCATTCCTGGGGAAGGAGGAAATTGACACTGAGGGAGTTGGTGGGGTGGTTTGCGTGAGCTTGGTTACAAGAGGAAGGGATTTACTGGTCAGTGGACTGCTTCCGCTGTCGCCCAAAGTTTTTGAACTTGTCACTGACTTATTATGAATGCGCTGCAGGTGACGTATAAGGGAGGATGTTCCGAGGTGGTTAACGTCCTTACCCCTACTTATTACAGCTTGACAAAGGCAACACACGGCTTGACACCTGTTGTCCGCTTTTCTGTTGAAATACCTCCACACTGAAGAGCTGATTTTTTTGGTATTTTCACCAGGCATGTCAACGGCCATATTCCTCCCACGGACAACAGGTGTCTCCCCGGGTGCCTGACTTAAACAAACCACCTTACCATCAGAATCCTCCTGGTCAATTTCCTCCCCAGCGCCAGCAACACCCATATCCTCCTCATCCTGGTGTACTTCAACATCTTCATCTTCAATCTGACTATCAGGAACTGGACTGCGGGTGCTCCTTCCAGCACTTGCAGGGGGCGTGCAAATGGTGGAAGGCGCATGCTCTTCACGTCCAGTGTTGGGAAGGTCAGGCATCGCAACCGACACAATTGGACTCTCCTTGTGGATTTGGGATTTCGAAGAACGCACAGTTCTTTGCGGTGCTTTTGCCAGCTTGAGTCTTTTCAGTTTTCTAGCGAGAGGCTGAGTGCTTCCATCCTCATGTGAAGCTGAACCACTAGCCATGAACATAGGCCAGGGCCTCAGCCGTTCCTTGCCACTCCGTGTGGTAAATGGCATATTGGCAAGTTTACGCTTCTCCTCCGACAATTTTATTTTAGGTTTTGGAGTCCTTTTTTTACTGATATTTGGTGTTTTGGATTTGACATGCTCTGTACTATGACATTGGGCATCGGCCTTGGCAGACGACGTTGCTGGCATTTCATCGTCTCGGCCATGACTAGTGGCAGCAGCTTCAGCACGAGGTGGAAGTGGATCTTGATCTTTCCCTAATTTTGGAACCTCAACATTTTTGTTCTCCATATTTTAATAGGCACAACTAAAAGGCACCTCAGGTAAACAATGGAGATGGATACTAGTATACAATTATGGACTGCCTGCCGAGTGCAGACACAGAGGTAGCCACAGCCGTGAACTACCGTACTGTACTGTGTCTGCTGCTAATATAGACTGGTTGATAAAGAGATGTCTATGTAACTATGTATGTATAAAGAAGAAAGAAAAAAAAACCACGGTTAGGTGGTATACAATTATGGATGGACTGCCTGCCGAGTGCAGACACAGAGGTAGCCACAGCCGTGAACTACCGTACTGTACTGTGTCTGCTGCTAATATAGACTGGTTGATAAAGAGATGTCGTAGTAACTATGTATGTATAAAGAAGAAAGAAAAAAAAACCACGGTTAGGTGGTATACAATTATGGACGGACTGCCTGCCGAGTGCAGACACAGAGGTAGCCACAGCCGTGAACTACCGTACTGTACTGTGTCTGCTGCTAATATAGACTGGTTGATAAAGAGATGTCTATGTAACTATGTATGTATAAAGAAGAAAGAAAAAAAAACCACGGTTAGGTGGTATACAATTATGGACGGACTGCCTGCCGAGTGCAGACACAGAGGTAGCCACAGCCGTGAACTACCGTACTGTACTGTGTCTGCTGCTAATATAGACTGGTTGATAAAGAGATGTCTATGTAACTATGTATGTATAAAGAAGAAAGAAAAAAAAACCACGGTTAGGTGGTATACAATTATGGACGGACTGCCTGCCGAGTGCAGACACAGAGGTAGCCACAGCCGTGAACTACCGTACTGTACTGTGTCTGCTGCTAATATAGACTGGTTGATAAAGAGATGTCTATGTAACTATGTATGTATAAAGAAGAAAGAAAAAAAAACCACGGTTAGGTGGTATACAATTATGGACGGACTGCCTGCCGAGTGCAGACACAGAGGTAGCCACAGCCGTGAACTACCGTACTGTACTGTGTCTGCTGCTAATATAGACTGGTTGATAAAGAGATGTCGTAGTAGTATGTATGTATAAAGAAGAAAAAAAAACCACGGTTAGGTGGTATACAATTATGGACGGACTGCCTGCCGAGTGCAGACACAGAGGTAGCCACAGCCGTGAACTACCGTACTGTGTCTGCTGCGACTGGATGATAAATGATATAAAAAATATATATATATATCACTACTGCAGCCGGACAGGTATATATTATATATTATATAATGACGGACCTGCTGGACACTGTCTGTCAGCAGAATGAGTTTTATTTTTATAGAATAAAAAAAACAACAACACACAAGTGAAGTCACACGACGAGTGTTTAACTTTTTCAGGCAATCACAATATAAGTATACTACTAACTATACTGGTGGTCAGTGTGGTCAGGTCACTGGTCAGTCACACTGGCAGTGGCACTCCTGCAGCAAAAGTGTGCACTGTTTAATTTTAATATAATATTATGTACTCCTGGCTCCTGCTATAACCTATAACTGGCACTGCAGTGCTCCCTAGTCTCCCCCACAATTATAAGCTGTGTGAGCTGAGCAGTCAGACAGATATATAATATATATAGATGATGCAGCACACTGGGCTGAGCCTGAGCAGTGCACACAGATATGGTATGTGACTGAGTCACTGTGTGTATCGCTTTTTTCAGGCAGAGAACGGATATATTAAATAAACTGCACTGTCTGGTGGTCACTCACTATATAATATTATGTACTCCTGGCTCCTGCTATAACCTATAACTGGCACTGCAGTGCTCCCCAGTCTCCCCCACAATTATAAGCTGTGTGAGCTGAGCAGTCAGACAGATATATAATATATATATAGATGATGCAGCACACTGGGCTGAGCCTGAGCAGTGCACACAGATATGGTATGTGACTGAGTCACTGTGTGTATCGCTTTTTTCAGGCAGAGAACGGATATATTAAATAAACTGCACTGTCTGGTGGTCACTCACTATATAATATTATGTACTCCTGGCTCCTGCTATAACCTATAACTGGCACTGCAGTGCTCCCCAGTCTCCCCCACAATTATAAGCTGTGTGAGCTGAGCAGTCAGACAGATATATAATATATATAGATGATGCAGCACACTGGGCTGAGCCTGAGCAGTGCACACAGATATGGTATGTGACTGAGTCACTGTGTGTATCGCTTTTTTCAGGCAGAGAACGGATATATTAAATAAACTGCACTGTCTGGTGGTCACTCACTAGTAAACTCTCTGCACTCTCTACACTTCTACAGTACTCCTCCTAGTCCTAAGCTCCAGTAAATCTCTCTCTCTTATAATCTAAATGGAGAGGACGCCAGCCACGTCCTCTCCCTATCAATCTCAATGCACGTGTGAAAATGGCGGCGACGCGCGGCTCCTTATATAGAATCCGAGTCTCGCGATAGAATCCGAGCCTCGCGAGAATCCGACAGCGTCATGATGACGTTCGGGCGCGCTCGGGTTAACCGAGCAAGGCGGGAAGATCCGAGTCGCTCGGACCCGTGAAAAAAAACATGAAGTTCGGGCGGGTTCGGATTCAGAGAAACCGAACCCGCTCATCTCTAGAAGATAAGCGGGCGGACAGGCCACAACCTGCAGGGACACCATCCCCCGGCTCTGCGGTCACTGTCCGCCACCAGCAGCAATGACGAGTGAGTGATTGACTCTTAGGTGTGGTATTCTATAATGAACCTTGTTGACGTCAGGTGCGGGAGGTGGAGCTGGAGGTGAAGCCAAAGGCAGTGGGGCATGAAAAGGAGAGAGGGACACATCGGAGCACCCTCATCGATGGCTACCATCGATATCCATGTAATCACTAACCATCGATGGTAAAAATAAATAAATACATGTATTAAAAATAAAAATATATATGTGATCATCTACCATCAATGGTTTTAAGCATCAGTGCTTTATTCCCGGGAAGCTCAGTCTGTTAGCAAATTTCGGGAAGGAGGACAAGGGTCACACTAAATGTGTGTAAGAGCCGTCATCCTCCCTGCATTTGTTACTCACTTTAATAATGTGCCGGGATGCTGATGGTCCCCTCCCTCTATAGCTGACCTGACGGCCTCAGCTGTCCGTTAGCAGCCCCCCTGCACCAACCCAACACATTAAGGGGCTTCTGACTGTAAGGAGGGGTGGGGTAACCATCAGGCCCATAGCTACCATCGATGGTGGAAACCTATTCGGTTCTCCACCATCTATGGTAAGACTATTCGACATCGCCGGGAGACCAATAATGATTTTAAATCATCAATAATTAATGGCCATTCCTAAAAAGAACATACCTTACTCCGGGGTGTCTATGCTGCATAGCTGACAGGTGACAGTAGGACTCCAGAAGAGGATGTGGCCTGAACCCAGCGGTGGCTGTCCGGCTGACTTATTGTGACCAGTAATTGGGTAGGGTTGCCAAGTTTTGTGTACCGAGTAGGTCGGATGTTGGTATGTGTGCCTGTTAGGCACATACATGGAGTTAAGTGCAACTGGCACAATAATGGGAATGGGTATATGCCCATGCACAATGGATGGTGGGCGTAATTCCTTATGGTGAAGGGTAACTAGACTCAACTGGCTACTTGCTATAGGTCACGCCCCGTGAAAAAGGGATATCCATAGACCATCAATAATTCTTAACCACTGATGTTCTATAGACGATGTTAAATACTTTTACCATCCATGGGATGGCAGAGAATTAGATGTTTTCCTGCTATCGATAATGTTAGTTGTGGGCCAGATATTCTTTTATTGTGTGTTTTTTTAGATGGGCAGAGGTGTTTACACAGTTCTGCTGCACAGAGCTTCTAGTCTGTCAGCCAGCAGCCCACACACAGGACCTCATACAGATCCGGTTGTCACTCTGCCCCATGCCGCAAAGTACCGATGTTCGGTACTTTGCGCATCCACCAGACATGTACTCTGCATGTGCATTATGTGTCTGTGACAGCGGACACAGTACGACATCAGACTGTCAGCGATTGACAGTCTGATGGCCTTTGGGGGAGAGGTGGTGACTAACTCCATTTCTCCAAATGCAGGCGTGTCACCACAGTTGCGGGGGGAGGGACAAGGGCAGGATCTCTTGGTAGCTCCTGTGGCAGCTGGCTTTCATGACCCCGTGGGTCACACAGCTAGCCGAAGATGTCAGAAATGATCCGATACTGTGTCCTAGAACACAGCTCAGATCAGTAATGCAGCAGGAGGTGTGATGCCTCTGATGTCTCGCCAAATTACTGCTACTGCTGCTACGTAAGCAGTAGCGATAGCACCTCCGTCCACATTGGAATGAGGGCGCTAGTGAGTTGTGGAGGGAACTGGATGGCCCACCTCCTTGACAGGCACTGCTGTCAGTCACACCTTATCCCCACCCACATCTCTTGCACAGAAGCCGCCCACAGCACCAGCCGGCGTGCATGTGTGAAAACACTGATGGTAAACCTATCGATGGCACCTTACAAAATAGTTCCTCCCTACTGATGGTTTGTGCCACCCTCAACATCGAGGGTAACCATCGATGGAGGACACAGTGATGGCCATTCCTACCCATGAATGATCATTTTCTAACGTCCCTAAATTAAGGTACTAAGGGGATCATTCCAAGTTGATCGCTCGCTAGCAACTTTTTGCAGCGCTGCGATCAGATAGTCGCCGCCTATAGGGAAGTGTATTTTCGCTTTGCGAGTGTGCGAACGCTTTTGCAGCCGATGGCACAAAAAAGTTTTTTGCAGTTTCTGAGTAGCTCTGGACTTACTCAGCCGCTGCGATCACTTCAGTCTTTTTGGTCCCGGAATTGACGTCAGACACCCGTCCTGCAAACAACGCTTGGACACGCCTGCGTTTTTCCAAACACTCCCAGAAAACGGTCAGTTGACACCCATAAACACCCTCTTTCTGTCAATCTCCTTGCGATCGGCTGATGGATTCTTCGTTAAATCCATCGCCCTGTACTGATCCTCTTCGTACCTGTACAACGCGCCTGCGCATTGCGGTGCATACGCATGCGTAGTTTTGTCGAGATTTAACCTGATTGCAGCGCTGCAAAAAGTTGCTAGTGAGCGATCAACTCAAAATGACTCCCTAAATGCACATTTCCATTCCTTATCAAAATGGCCCTAATGCTATAACATAAGATGTTTGAAATTGTATGTAATCTTGCTATGTGACAGAGCGTGGGTACATGTCATACTAATTATCATTTTCGGCTCTGAACACTAATATTTGCTTCCAAAGGGAGCCCAGAATTCTCAGATTTTGCACGTATTGGGGCTAATTCAGGTTGGATCCCAAATTGCGCAGGAAATGCGATCGCGTCTGCCTGTCAATCAGGCAGAGGCGGTTGCGCAGTACGGTGGGAGGTGGGGGATTGACAACGCTCCATTTGCAGGGCGGAGACAGAGCGTTGCAGGGTCAGGGGCGGCCAAACGGAGGCGTGATTGCAGCGGCTGTGATCGGGAACATAACGGCGGGCCTCCTGCGCGCGCAGCCAAGCTGCGCTGGCAGGAGGCATCCCTAATTCCTGCGTTGAAGCAGATATCACGAAGCGATCGCAATTTCTGCTTCATCAAGGGGGGAGGCGATGGTCAGCATGTTGGGCGGGCTTGCCCTGCGATGGGCAGCCGCAGCATGCTAGCAATTGGATTGCAAATTCTGCTAATTACCAGAATTTGCAATCCTTACTGAATTAGGCCCATTATACTGTTTATCTGATCAGTATATTTATAAGTGCACACACTTATCCTGGTTTTATTAATTGTCCCCAGAATACCAATCTATGCATACAGCAAGTTTGAAGGATTTAGGGTCTAATTGGAAATGGGCCTTGTGGAAAGAGTGAAAATATCACTTCGATGTCCACAGTACTACCACTCCCAGCCACAACGGTGCCACGACATGGTACAAGTACCAAGTAACCTGTCCCAGGCCTGTCATGGGGCCCAGGACTACAGGAGTAATAGATATTAGTAAACATGGAACTGCCCTAAAAAGATCAGGTAACAAAATCATCCGTATAGCCGATATCTGGCCCGCAAACAAAACCTCATTATTTATTGATTCCTTAGTGATATTTGGGTAAATAGTGGAAATAATTACAATTTATAGTTTTTTACATGTAATGCTGGTATTTGGAAACACACATAATATAAAAATGCCTTTTGACTAGCTATAAATGTATCAATACATTTTACTGAGTAGTTCGTAGGGCACATTGTTTGGCCGCACTTTTGACTTAATTAAGAATTGTGTTGCTCTGTGAGCATCTAAAGTTTACTGGAGTTCTGGTAATGAGGTCTTACAAAAATAAGGTTATCATCAACAAACAAACAAACATAATGGGCTGTTGTGTGCGTCTTTTTCTCTGGCCCTGATTCTGCTTGTGTCCGCAGAGTCACCGCTCTGGAAAGCCCAAGATATTTGTGAGACTGTGTTTCAGTTGGTACTGTGTGTCTGTGTGCACCCAGAGATGTGCGGCGGGCACTTTTCGTGTTTTGTGTTTTGGTTCTAATTCCCCACTCGTGTTTTGGTTTTGGATAGGTTTTGCCAAAACCATCCTTGTGTTTTTTGGTTTTGGTTTTGGATCTGGATAATTTTTGAAAAAAACATAAAAAAATGGCTAAAATCACAGAATTTGGGGGTAATTTTGATCCTACGGTATTATTAACCTCAATAACATTCATTTCCACTCATTTTTAGTCTATTCTGAACACCTCACAATATTGTTTTTAGGCCAAAAGGTTGTACCGAGATGGCTGTATGACTAAGCTAAGCGACACAAATGTGCGGCACAAACACCTGGCCCATCTATGAGTGGTACTGCAGTGGCAGACATGATGGCAGATTTAAAAAATAGGCCCCAAACAGCACATCATGCAAAGAAGAAAAAGAGGTGCACCGAGGTTGCTGTATGACTAAGCTAAGCGACACAAGTGTGCGGCACAAACACCTGGCCCAGCTAGGAGTGGTACTGCAGTGTCAGACAGGAGGGCAGATATATAAAAAAGGCCCCAAACAGCACATGATGCAAAGATGTAAAAGAGGTGCAATGAGGTAGCTGTATGACTAAGCTAAGCGACACAAACAAGTGGCCCATCTAGGAGTGGCATTGCAGTGTCAAACAGGATGACACTTAAAAAAATTAGTACCCAAACTGCACATCATGCCATGAAGTAAAAGAGGGCAATGAGGTAGCTGTATGACTAAGCTAAGCGACACAAGTGTGCAACACAAACACCTGGCCCATCTAGGGTTGGCACTGCAGTCCCACTGCACTAATAGCGGATACCGGATGCACATCTAGCACCAGCATAGTTGTTATGGCCTCAGTAATCCGCTTTGCAAGAGGGTATATAATATATATACGGCAGTATCACTGGAATTATATGGCTGTACTACTGGAAATATACGGCAGTATCACTGGAATTATACGGCCACTATATGTTAGGCTTGGCAGCTCTCGCCAGCGCCCGACCGTTGCTAAGCAACAGTCCCGGCGCGTCACGGCCGCTGCGCCTTCTCCTCCTGTTCCCCGCCGGGTCCATGGCAACGCCGGGACGGCGTGCGCGCTGAGCTGCCGGGTCCATGGCAACATCGGGACGCCGTGCGCGCTGAGCCGCCGGATCAATGGCGACGCCGGGACGCCATGCGCGCCAAGCCGCCGGGTCCATAGCAACAGGGACGCCACAGGCAGACCGCGTTCCCCGTTGCTATCCAATTAATCAAGCACCTGTCAGCGTGAGGTCGTGCAGCAGGGCAGCTGCACAACATTTTCTAATTAGGTTCTCTGCAGCCATTGGTACAGAGACCTGTTATATTCTCCCTCAGTGCTTTACACAGACGCCGGTGATACCTTCCTGTGAGCTGTTCCTGCTCTGGAGAAATTCCCTGTCCGGTGTTCTGTGGTCCGGTCTACCTCGTTCCTGTGGTGCTGACTCCTGGGGTCCTTCCAGCCTTCCTGTTGGTAGAAACCTGTGTCGTTAGATCTCGAGGTTCCTGCTCACCTGCGGTTGTTCCCCGATGTTGTGAGTAGCGGCCTTTGCTGCGTCTTGCGGCCTTGGCTGTAGAGTTTCTGTTATATTCTTTGCTGGTGTTTTTGCGAAGGTGCTCCGCCACAGCTGTCCTCCCCGGTACACGACGGTGCCGTGTAGGGGTGGACAGTGTTACCTTTGTTGCCTTTTCCATTGGCGGCCGTGCCGCACATACGTTTAGTTTTTTAGTTCTGCAGTAACACCTAGCTCTGTGTTTTGTTTAGTTAGAGGTCCCCTTTGTCCATCCAGTCTCAGTTTACGCCTTGTCTCATACTAAGACCGGGGGGCATCGGAGTTGGGCAGACCTAATCCGCCCTTTAAACGCGGCTGCCGTGGGCCCAAGAACACATAGTCTCGCAGGCGTAGACTGACCACGTGGGTGGAACAATGGAGTTAGGGTACTAGGGGTACTGCTTTACTTTGTCCTGAATATCAGCGTCACGTTCCTGTGCTCGGGACTTACCCACTCTATATCTTACGTTCGGAGCACAGAGAACGTAACACTATGTCACTGTCAATGCAGGCTCCCGTGTATCGTCAGCGACATCTTCTGTCGCTGCTGGCATCGCGCCATCGCTGCTGTATACACTTGCCAATGCCAGTTTCCGTCATTCATAATGTCACTGGGTACACACATTAGTCTGAAGATAGATAGATCGATCGATATAGATAGATAGATAGATAGATAGATAGATAGATAGATAGATAGATAGGGATGTAGTTATTAGAGATGAGCGGGTTCGGTTCCTCGGAATCCGAACCCCCCCGAACTTCAGCCTTTTTACACAGGTCCGAGGCAGACTCGGATCTTCCCGCCTTGCTCGGCTAACCCGAGCGCGCCCGAACGTCATCATCCCGCTGTCGGATTCTCGCGAGGCTCGTATTCTATCGCGAGACTCGGATTCTATATAAGGAGCCGCGCGTCGCCGCCATTTTCACACGTGCATTGAGATTGATAGGGAGAGGACGTGGCTGGCGTCCTCTCCGTTTAGATAGAGAGTGAGACACTTGATTTACTAGTAATTTAATTTTAGTAATTTTGGGGAGCATTAGGAGTACTCAGAGAGTGCAGAGTTTTGCTGATAGTTATACTAGTGACCACCAGTTTTATTTATTATTTAAAATCCGTTCTCTGCCTGAAAAAAAACGATACACAGTCACATACCATATCTGTGCTCAGCCTCAGTGTGCTGCATGATAATATCATCTATGTATATCTGACTGTGCTGAGTGCTCACTGCTCACACAGCTTAATTGTGGGGGAGACTGGGGAGCAGTTATAGCAGGAGTACATAACAGTGCACACTTTTGCTGCCAGTGTGACTGACCAGTGACCACCAGTATATTGTCTACCTGAAAAAGTTAAACACTCGTGTGGTGGTTTTTTTTTTTTATTCTATAAACGCATTCTGCTGACAGACAGTGTCCAGCAGGTCCGTCATTCATTATATTATAATATATACCTGCAGTAGTGATATATATATATATTTTTTATATCATTATCATCCAGTCTATACTAGCAGACGCAGTACGGTAGTCCACGGCTGTAGCTACCTCTGTGTCGGCAGTGCTCGTCCATAATTGTATACCTACCTGTGGTGGGTTTTTTTTTTTCTATCTTCTTCATACTAGTAGTTTAGGAGTCTGCTGCTGACAGTGTCCATCAGGTCCGTCATTATATAATATATACCTGTCCTGCAGTAGTGATATATATATATTTTTTATATCATTATCCTCCAGTCTATACTAGCAGACGCAGTACGGTAGTCCACGGCTGTAGCTACCTCTGTGTCGGCAGTGCTCGTCCATAATTGTATACCTACCTGTGGTGGTTTTTTTTTTCTATCTTCTTCATACTAGTAGTTTAGGAGTCTGCTGCTGACAGTGTCCAGCAGGTCCGTCATTATATAATATATACCTGTCCTGCAGTAGTGATATATATATATTTTTTATATCATTATCATCCAGTCTATATTAGCAGACGCAGTACGGTAGTCCACGGCTGTAGCTACCTCTGTGTCGGCAGTGCTCGTCCATAATTGTATACCTACCTGTGGTGGGTTTTTTTTTTCTATCTTCTTCATACTAGTAGTTTAGGAGTCTGCTGCTGACAGTGTCCAGCAGGTCCGTCATTATATAATATATACCTGTCCTGCAGTAGTGATATATATATATTTTTTATATCATTATCATCCAGTCTATACTAGCAGACGCAGTACGGTAGTCCACGGCTGTAGCTACCTCTGTGTCGGCAGTGCTCGTCCATAATTGTATACCTACCTGTGGTGGTTTTTTTTTTTTCTATCTTCTTCATACTAGTAGTTTAGGAGTCTGCTGCTGACAGTGTCCAGCAGGTCCGTCATTATATAATATATACCTGTCCTGCAGTAGTGATATATATATATTTTTTATATCATTATCATCCAGTCTATACTAGCAGACGCAGTACGGTAGTCCACGGCTGTAGCTACCTCTGTGTCGGCAGTGCTCGTCCATAATTGTATACCTACCTGTGGTGGTTTTTTTTTTTCTATCTTCTTCATACTAGTAGTTTAGGAGTCTGCTGCTGACAGTGTCCAGCAGGTCCGTCATTATATAATATATACCTGTCCTGCAGTAGTGATATATATATATATTTTTTATATCATTATCATCCAGTCTATACTAGCAGACGCAGTACGGTAGTCCACGGCTGTAGCTACCTCTGTGTCGGCAGTGCTCGTCCATAATTGTATACCTACCTGTGGTGGGGTTTTTTTTTTCTATCTTCTTTATACTAGTAGTTTAGGAGTCTGCTGCTGACAGTGTCCAGCAGGTCCGTCATTATATAATATATACCTGTCCTGCAGTAGTGATATATATTTTTTTTTTATATCATTATCATCCAGTCTATACTAGCAGACGCAGTACGGTAGTCCATGGCTGTAGCTACCTCTGTGTCGGCAGTCACTCGTCATCCATAAGTATACTAGTATCCATCCATCTCCATTGTTTACCTGAGGTGCCTTTTAGTTGTGCCTATTAAAATATGGAGAACAAAAATGTTGAGGTTCCAAAAATAGGGAAAGATCAAGATCGACTTCCACCTCGTGCTGAAGCTGCTGCCACTAGTCATGGCCGAGACGATGAAATGCCATCAACGTCGTCTGCCAACGCCGATGCCCAATGTCATAGTACAGAGCATGTAAAATCCAAAACACCAAATATCAGTAAAAAAAGGACTCAAAAATCTAAAATAAAATCGTCGGAGAAGCGTAAACTTGCCAATATGCCATTTACCACACGGAGTGGCAAGGAACGGCTGAGGCCCTGGCCTATGTTCATGGCTAGTGGTTCAGCTTCACATGAGGATGGAAGCACTCAGCCTCTCGCTAGAAAAATGAAAAGACTTAAGCTGGCAAAAGCACAGCAAAGAACTGTGCGTTCTTCGAAATCCCAAATCCACAAGGAGAGTCCAATTGTGTCGGTTGCGATGCCTGACCTTCCCAACACTGGACGTGAAGAGCATGCGCCTTCCACCATTTGCACGCCCCCTGCAAGTGCTGGAAGGAGCACCCGCAGTCCAGTTCCTGATAGTCAGATTGAAGATGTCAGTGTTGAAGTACACCAGGATGAGGAGGATATGGGTGTTGCTGGCGCTGGGGAGGAAATTGACCAGGAGGATTCTGATGGTGAGGTGGTTTGTTTAAGTCAGGCACCCGGGGAGACACCTGTTGTCCGTGGGAGGAATATGGCCATTGACATGCCTGGTGAAAATACCAAAAAAATCAGCTCTTCGGTGTGGAAGTATTTCAACAGAAATGCGGACAACATTTGTCAAGCCGTGTGTTGCCTTTGTCAAGCTGTAATAAGTAGGGGTAAGGACGTTAACCACCTCGGAACATCCTCCCTTATACGTCACCTGCAGCGCATTCATCATAAGTCAGTGACAAGTTCAAAAACTTTGGGCGACAGCGGAAGCAGTCCACTGACCAGTAAATCCCTTCCTCTTGTAACCAAGCTCACGCAAACCACCCCACCAACTCCCTCAGTGTCAATTTCCTCCTTCACCAGGAATGCCAATAGTCCTGCAGGCCATGTCACTGGCAATTCTGACGAGTCCTCTCCTGCCTGGGATTCCTCCGATGCATCCTTGCGTGTAACGCCTACTGCTGCTGGCGCTGCTGTTGTTGCTGCTGGGAGTCGATGGTCATCCCAGAGGGGAAGTCGTAAGACCACTTTTACTACTTCCACCAAGCAATTGACTGTCCAACAGTCCTTTGCGAGGAAGATGAAATATCACAGCAGTCATCCTGCTGCAAAGCGGATAACTGAGGCCTTGGCATCCTGGGCGGTGAGAACCGTGGTTCCGGTATCCATCATTACTGCAGAGCCAACTATAGACTTGTTTGAGGTACTGTGTCCCCGGTACCAAATACCATCTAGGTTCCATTTCTCTAGGCAGGCGATACCGAAAATGTACACAGACCTCAGAAAAAGACTCACCAGTGTCCTAAAAAATGCAGTTGTACCCAATGTCCACTTAACCACGGACATGTAGACAAGTGGAGCAGGGCAGGGTCAGGACTATATGACTGTGACAGCCCACTGGGTAGATGTATGGACTCCCGCCGCAAGAACAGCAGCGGCGGCACCAGTAGCAGCATCTCGCAAACGCCAACTCTTTCCTAGGCAGGCTACGCTTTGTATCACCGCTTTCCAGAATACGCACACAGCTAAAAACCTCTTACGGCAACTGAGGAAGATCATCGCAGAATGGCTTACCCCAATTGGACTCTCCTGTGGATTTGTGGCATCGGACAACGCCAGCAATATTGTGTGTGCATTAAATATGGACAAATTCCAGCACGTCCCATGTTTTGCACATACCTTGAATTTGGTGGTGCAGAATTATTTAAAAAACGAGAGGGGCGTGCAAGAGATGCTGTCGGTGGCCAGAAGAATTGCGGGACACTTTCGGCGTACAGGCACCACGTACAGAAGACTGGAGCAACACCAAAAACGCCTGAACCTGCCCTGCCATCATCTGAAGCAAGAAGTGGTAACGAGGTGGAATTCAACCCTCTATATGCTTCAGAGGTTGGAGGAGCAGCAAAAGGCCATTCAAGCCTATACAACTGAGCACGATATAGGAGGTGGAATGCACCTGTCTCAAGCGCAGTGGAGAATGATTTCAACGTTGTGCAAGGTTCTGCAACCTTTTGAACTTGCCACACGTGAAGTCAGTTCAGACACTGCCAGCCTGAGTCAGGTCATTCCCCTCATCAGGCTTTTGCAGAAGAAGCTGGAGACATTGAAGGAGGAGCTAACACAGAGCGATTCCGCTAGGCATGTGGGACTTGTGGATGGAGCCCTTAATTCGCTTAACAAGGATTCACGGGTGGTCAATCTGTTGAAATCAGAGCACTACATTTTGGCCACCGTGCTCGATCCTAGATTTAAAACCTACCTTGGATCTCTCTTTCTGGCAGACACAAGTCTGCAGGGGTTCAAATAACTGCTGGTGAGAAAATTGTCAAGTCAAGCGGAACGCGACCTGTCAACATCTCCTCCTTCACATTCTCCCGCAACTGGGGGTGCGAGGAAAAGGCTCAGAATTCCGAGCCCACCCGCTGGCGGTGATGCAGGGCAGTCTGGAGCGACTGCTGATGCTGACATCTGGTCCGGACTGAAGGACCTGCCAACGATTACGGACATGTTGTCTACTGTCACTGCATATGATTCTCTCCCCATTGAAAGAATGGTGGAGGATTATATGAGTGACCGCATCCAAGTAGGCACGTCAGACAGTCCGTACGTATACTGTCAGGAAAAAGAGGCAATTTGGAGGCCCTTGCACAAACTGGCTTTATTCTACCTAAGTTGCCCTCCCACAAGTGTGTACTCCGAAAGAGTGTTTAGTGCCGCCGCTCACCTTGTCAGCAATCGGCGTACGAGGTTACTTCCAGAAAATGTGGAGAAGATGATGTTCATTAAAATTAATTATAATCAATTCCTCCATGGAGACATTCACCAGCAGCAATTGCCTCCACAAAGTACACAGGGAGCTGTGATGGTGGATTCCAGTGGGGACGAATTGATAATCTGTGAGGAGGGGGATGTACACGGTGATGAATCGGACGATGATGATGAGGTGGACATCTTGCCTCTGTAGAGCCAGTTTGTGCAAGGAGAGATTAATTGCTTCTTTTTTGATGGGGGTCCAAACCAACCCGTCATTTCAGTCACAGTCGTGTGGCAGACCCTGTCACTGAAATGATGGGTTGGTTAAAGTGTGCATGTCCTGTTTATACAACATAAGGGTGGGTGAGAGGGCCCAAGGACAATTCCATCTTGCACCTCTTTTTTCTTTAATTTTTCTTTGCGTCATGTGCTGTTTGGGGAGTGTTTTTTGGAAGGGCCAGCCTGCGTGAAACTGCAGTGCCACTCCTAGATGGGCCAGGTGTTTGTGTCGGCCACTAGGGTCGCTTATCTTACTCACACAGCTACCTCATTGCGCCTCTTTTTTTCTTTGCGTCATGTGCTGTTTGGGGAGTGTTTTTTGGAAGGGCCATCCTGCCTGACACTGCAGTGCCACTCCTAGATGGGCCAGGTGTTTGTGTCGGCCACTAGGGTCGCTGAGCTTAGTCACACAGCTACCTCATTGCGCCTCTTTTTTTTCTTCTTTGCGTCATGTGCTGTTTGGGGAGTATTTTTTGGAAGGGCCATCCTGCCTGACACTGCAGTGCCACTCCTAGATGGGCCAGGTGTTTGTGTCGGCCACTTGGGTCGCTGAGCTTAGTCACACAGCTACCTCATTGCGCCTCTTTTTTTCTTTGCGTCATGTGCTGTTTGGGGAGTGTTTTTTGGAAGGGCTATCCTGCGTGACACTGCAGTGCCACTCCCAGATGGGCCAGGTGTTTGTGTCGGCCACTTGGGTCGCTGAGCTTAGTCATCCAGCGACCTCGGTGCAAATTTTAGGACTAAAAATAATATTGTGAGGTGTGAGGTGTTCAGAATAGACTGAAAATGAGTGGAAATTATGGTTATTGAGGTTAATAATACTTTGGGATCAAAATGACCCCCAAATTCTTTGATTTAAGCTGTTTTTTAGGGTTTTTTGAAAAAAACACCCGAATCCAAAACACACCCGAATCCGACAAAAAAAATTTGGTGAGGTTTTGCCAAAACGCGTTCGAACCCAAAACACGGCCGCGGAACCGAACCCAAAACCAAAACACAAAACCCGAAAAATTTCCGGTGCACATCTCTAGTAGTTATGTGACCAGAGGTCAGGAGACTGCCGGTCGCAATACTGATAGCTAAATCCTGACCCTCTCAATCCCAACAGTCGGCATGCCGACTAACAGGGACTATTCCTCGCCACCAAGCCTGCAGCGTTGCGAGCGCAGCGAGCCGGCATTCTTCTGCCGGAATCCTGCGGTCAGGATGCTCAGTGGCAAACGCAGGATTTCTAGAGGGTGATTTCCAAATGCAGTACACAATCTCCCACTCTGCAGAACGTTGGAGCAATTGTGGGAGTCTGAGGGAGCGGTAGAAGAACCTAGTAAAGACCCTGGACATTAATGTATACTGTATGGAATACAGTATTAATATTTAACACTATAGATGGTCTATAGTATAGGCTGTATCACACATTTAAATAATATAAATAAGTGGTCAGGAAAAAGATCAAACATACCATAATAAATAAATATTACAAACATAATAGAACCAGTACTGCACTTTTTAAGCACACATTCTCCCACCTCATGGTAAGGCTCCTGTCTTTTCTTCCTGGTAGCTACTCTCTTGTCCATTGTACTGATTGAGGATTCTCACAGCAAACTTGGTAGAAGAAGATTCTACTACTGGGCATGTGCAGCAGCCCTGCTTTGTCACTTAAACTGCATTATATGGTGGTCGCTCTAGTTATCGTATTATATACCATTGCTATTGTTTTCAAAATTTGAGCCACTTGCCAAGAGGAGGGGGTTTCCGTGCAAACGGACCCCCCCACCCCCATCCCCTGCGTTTGCTTATGAGTATGCTGACCGCCAGGATCCCCAGTGCCGAGATAGATAGATAGATAGATAGATAGATAGATAGATAGATAGATAGATAGATAGATAGATAACTATCTATGGATAAGGGCAACCCTGACGCATAATATTGCTTATTAAAAAGGTAATGAAAGGAACCTTACATAAAACTTATGGCAAGAGTCAGGACGAGTTAAAAAGTTTACATGAGAATTCAGATTTATTTAAGAGTTTACATATGTATCCCCAATGAAAACTAATGAATGCCTTATCTGCATCCAGAGAAAGCTTTAACAATGCCTGACATGAGATTACACAAGGTCTAGACCAAGGGTAGGCAATCCTGTGGTGTCTGGGGCCTGTTTTCCCTTATAAACCTGACCTGGTCTAGATTTACCAGGTTAGGAATAAGGGAGTTAATTTAATAGCAATCAACCTGGTTACATTTTGAACAGAATGAAGTAAAGCAATGGAGTGGAAGTTCTGGCAATGATTTCTGCCTGATTTTGAAATGATTTACACTTCCAACATCTCTTTTGCAGAGCCGCTGTTTGCAGCCACTGATGTGATGCTCCTGACATGGGCTGGGAGCGCTGGCCATCAAATCAGCAGAGAAAGAGGGGAGACTCTGGAGAGTGTGCAGCGCTGTCACCCTCCTTTATTCTCCACAGCACAGATTCCAGTACAGCCGCTGGGGGTTCTTGTAGCAGGTCAGGTATAAGTAAGCTTACCATACTATCCCTTTAAACCGGGACACTCATGAATTACACTGGTTCTGTGTAGAGATGAGCGAGTTCGGCTCTCAGAGAACCGAACCGTACCGAACTTCACGCTCTGAACCCGGTTCCGAGCCAGGCTCGGGGTTTTCCGCCTGACTCGGAAACCCAAACGAGGCAAAATGTCATCATCCCGTCGAAATCTCGCGGGATTTGGATTCCATATATGGAGCCGCGCGTCGCGGCCATTTTCACTCCAGTCTCGGAGAGTGTAGTGAGAGGACGCGTCTCCGTCCTCAGTGTCTGTGTGGGGTGGAAAGTGGGGCGGGAAAGTGGGGTAGCGAGTCTAGTGCTGTCTTGTGCTGCTCAGTCCAGTCCAGTGTAGTCAATGTCTTATGCTGCATCAGTCCAGCCAGTCACAGTGTTTGTGTCCTCTGCTGCTATATGTCCCCAGTGCTGCTGGCTTCTGTATAAGTCCCTTGCATTTTTGCTGTGTTGTCTTGCATCAGACCAGGGGTAGTGTCTTGTGCAGCATCAGTCCAGTGAGCAGTCACAGTGGTGGTGTCCTCTGCTGCCATATATCTAGTGTAGCTGTATAAGTCCCTTTCAGTGGTGCTGTGTTGTCCTGCATTAGACCAGGGGAAGTGTCTTGTGCAGCATCAGTCCAGTGACCAGTCACAGTGGCGGTGTCCTCTGCTGCCATATATCCAGTGTTACTGGCGTATAATTCCCGTGATACTGGCATATAATTCCTGTGATATTGCCGTATAATTCCCGTGACACTGCCGTATAATTCCAGTTATCCTGCCGTATAATTCCGTATAAATCCATATAATTCCTTATAAATCCAGTCCAGTGGTGCTGCCATATAAATTCAGTGGTGCTGTCCTGTGCTGTATATTATTTACTCCAAATAAAGGGGTTATTAATATTTTATCCAAATAATTTTTACAGGGTTTGCCCTGTGAGGTGTAGGGGTACGCTCTCTTGTGCCGCATATTGTGTTATATAACTCCAGAAAAATAATGGAGAACAAACATTTGGAGGATAAAATAGGGAAAGATCAAGAACCACTTCCTCCTAGTGCTGAAGCTGCTGCCACTAGCCATGACATAGACTATGAAATGCCATCAACGTCGTCTGCCAAGGCCGATGCCCATTGTGATAGTAGAGGGCATGTGAAAACCAAAAAGTCAAAGTTCAGTAAAAAGACCCAAAAAAAGAAATTTAAATGGTTTGAGGAGAAATGTAAACTTGCCAATATGCCATTTACGACACGGAGTGGCAAGGAACAACTGAGGTCCTGGCCTATGTTCATGACTAGTGGTTCGGCTTCACATGACGATGGAAGCCCTCATAACTGAGGCCTTGACACTTATGTTGGTGTTAGACGTGCGTCCGGTATCTGCCATTACTGCAGTGGGATTTAGACAATTGATGGAGGCAGTGGCGTAAGTTCGTCACAGTCGCCCGGAGGCAAGATAAATATTGGTGCCCCCCTATTTCCTATATTAAGATAAATATATGTATGTATGTGTGTGTGCGTGTGTGCGTGTGTGTGTGTAGAGTGTTCTGAAAAAAATTATATACTGTATATATACATTTAATTGTCTTTTATTTTAAATCACACATTTCTTAGCAGTCATACCCAGGATTAGAACCCATGACCTGTTACACTAACAGCAGACACTTTACTGATGGAATCCAAAGGTTCCAGTGCTGGTCAAGCAAAAGGCTCCTACCAGACACTGGAGGGTAACCCGCACTGAGACTGATTAATAATAGTTTGTATTACAAGGTTGGGGTGCCTTTCATCAGAGCCGGCCATAGGCATAGGCAAACTAGGCAATTGCCTAGGGCATTTGATATGCCTAGGGGCATCATCAGCTTCTGCTGATTAAAATGATATGCAACATGCCTATATTCTGTATGTAGCATTTCATATGCAGATACAGCCACAGTCTCACACAGTATATTGGCATGCTGCATATCTGTTTAATCAGCAGAAGCTGCTTGTGCATCCTAGCCACATAGCAATGCAAATAAGATGCATTTTCTTAAAAAAAAGTGCCCGACGTTAGCATTGATGCAAGATTTGTGAGGACACATCTGTATCCAAGCAGAGGCAGAGGTCACAGTGTTAGTGGAAGTGTGAGTGCTGTGTGCATGTGAGTGGGTTGGTTGTGCAGTAGTGTTCAGAATATGTGTAAGGAGCATTTTGTGTGTCATGTAAAAATGCATTAATAATGTGCAACATATGTGTAAAGGGCCACTATGTGTGTCATTATGTGTATAAGGGAATTAATAATGTGTGGCATATGTGTAACAGGGTACTACTGTATGTGTGTCATTATGTGTATAGGGGCACTAATAATGTGCAGCAAATGTGTAGGGGGCACTATGTGTGTCATTTTGTGTATAAGGGCATTAATAATGTGCGGCATATGTGTAAGGGACATTATGTATAAAAGGGCATTAATAAAGGTTGTCATAATGTGTAAGGTGCATTATGTTTATAAGGACATTAATGTGTCTCATATGTGTAAGGGGCATTACTGTGTGGAATTGTATATAAATGCATTACTAATGTGTGGCATTATGTGTATAAGGTGCTCTACTATGTGTCATTGCAAATAGAAAGGGCACTACTGTGTCGTCTAATGTGAATAAAGAGCAATAAGGTGTGGTGTAATGTGAATAAGGAGCAATTCAGTGTGATGTAATGTGAATAAGGTGCTCTACTGTGAGGAGTAACGTTTATAAGGTAAAGTGATACTACTGTGGGATGTAATATGAATTATGGACACTATCGCAAGATAAAATGTGAATAAAGTTGCAGTACTGTGTGGCGTAATTGCAATTGGGGTTACTATTGTGTGGCCATGTCCCTTCCCAGCAAGAAGATGCCCCTTTTTGGGCTGTGCGTCAAATGTGCGAACTGTTCCTATTTAAAATATAGGGGGTACAAGGACTGCTATGGGTGAGGGGTGATGGTTCTGGGAAAGAGGTGCAAAGTCAGAGGCAGAACCAGTGGTGGTGCTAGGGGGCACCAGCCCAAATCTTGCCTAGGGCATCATATTGGTTAGGGCCGGCTCTGCCTTTCACCATGTCCATTCAAACCCTGGTTTTGGGAGTTCACACATGTATGTGATAAACAGAAGGGTTGAAGGCTCCAAAAGGTGCTACCACCTGGTTTGAATAAGGATATGAAGTACAGATCCCCAAGAGAGGGGAAGGACAAAAGAAACCAGGTATAATTCGTGGTGCACCACGAATTATACCTGGTTTCTTTTGTCCTTCCCCTCTCTTGGGGATCTGTATTTCATAACTTTACTGATGGAGTTATTTGCTCCTGTAGAGGAAGCATGAGAATTCTAACTATATGAAGTGACATGTAATTGTCAGAGAAGTATCTTCATATACTGTAGTTAAAATTCTCATATTTCCTATACAGGCACAAGCAGCTTCATCAGTAAGGGGTCTGCTTCCAGTGTAATAGGTTGTGGTTTCTAATCCTGGGTGTGATACTTGTAAAATACTGTATGTATCTACAGTATAATAAAACAGGGTGTGATTTGTAAGGTGCAGCAGGGACCAGTGAGGAAGTCGGCCACTGAAAAGACAGCGACAGCTATCAATTAACTTAATTCAATGGTGTCACAGAATGGGAGGAGAGGTGCCCCCCCTCAGAGCAGGAGCCCGGCGGCAGATGACTCCGTTGCCTCCCAGAGTTCTGCCTCTGGATGGAGGTATTGTGTCCCCGGTAACAAATCCCATCTAGATTCCACTTCACTAGGCAGCAGATACCGATATTTTGCCATTTAATTCCAGTGATTTGGACGTATAATTATTAATTACAGTGATTTTGCCAATTAATTACAGTGATTTGGATGTCTAATTACAGTGATTTTGCCTATTAATTCCAGTGATTTGAATGTATAATTATTAATTACAGTGATTTTGCCAATTAATTCCAGTGATTTGGACGTATAGTTACAGTGATTTTGCCTATTAATTCCAGTGATTTGAATGTATAATTATTAATTCCAGTGATTTTGCTAATTAATTCCAGTGATTTGGTCGTATAATTACTGTGATTTTGCCTATTAATTCCAGTGATTTGGACGTATAATTCCACTGATTTGGATGTATAATTCCAATTGGAATTGTTTGTGTCGCTTGGCTTAGTCATACAGCTACCTTATTGCACCTCTTCGACATCTTTGCATGAGGTGCTGTTTGGGGCCTAGTTTTTGAAAAGTGCCATCCTGTCTGACACTGCAGTACCACTCCTAGATGGGCCAGGTGTTTGTGCCGCACACTTGTGTCGATTGGCTTAATCATATAGCAGCCACGGTGCACCTCTTTTTTTTTGCATCATGTGCTGTTTGGGGACTAGTTTTTGAATAGTGCCATCTTGTCTGCAACTGCAGTACCACTCCTAGATGGGCCAGGTGTTTGTGCCGCACACTTGTGTCGCTTAGCTTGGTCATACAGCCACCTCGGTGCAACTTTTAGGCCTAAAAACAATATTGAGTAGGTGTGAGGTGTTCAGAATAGACTGGAAATGAGTGGAAATTAATGTTATTGAGGTTAATAATACTGTAGGAGCAAAATTACCACCAAATACTGTGATTTTAGCTGTTTTTATGTTTTTTTCAAAAATCATCCAGATCCAAAACCAAAACCCAAAAGGGTGGGTTTGGCAAAACCAAGCCAAAACCAAAACACGAAAGTGGAATTAGAACCAAAACCAAACCACAAAACACGAAAAGTGCCAGCCGCACATCTTCTAGATCTGTGGTTGATTAAAAACATCTGAAATGTAGGCTTGAAGTCTGCCAGCCACAGAATCTGTATAATTCATGTGTGTTCCGGTTTAATGGGATAGTATGGTAAGCCTAGGTATAAGGATGTTTGTGACTTTGCACTGAAGAAATGTAATATGGTGGCAATATAGAGAAAGCTGTTTGCAGGGTGCAGCTGATAAACATATTTCTATATAAATGGTGGGAGATATATATGCTTAACCATAAAGGGCATTTTATCTTGTATATACCCCATCTGTGTCATCCATTTCTGTCTGCACACCTCCCTTTAGAATGTATGCCCTGACGAGCAGGGCCCTCTACCCTCATGTGCTTTGCTTTTCCTTACTTATACTATCACCTATTCCATACTCCCTACAATGGCACCTAACCCTTGGTTTCTGCCACCCTGCTGCAAATTTGAGTGTTATAATCGCTGATGCACAAATGTTTATATACAGTGTACTCATGGGCATTTCAACAATGGCTGCAAGACGTGTGGTGCACACGGGCCCCTGGGTCCTGCCCCCCCCCCCTGCACTCCCTGCACCCATATATTATTTTTACCCCTCCAGAGTCCTGCGCCTATTTCCGAGTGATTTGCGCAGGCACACTGAAGGTGTCCCCGGGAAGAAGGAGCAGGCGCCATGTTTCCGGAGATCTGCGCATGACCAGTGGGCTCTGGTATAATGCCTGGACTGTTAGGGTGCCTTGAGACTGCGTTTGGAAACTTTTTTCTTTTTCAATACATTTTAAAATGTAATATACAGTAGTACAGCTGAAAATGTTTGTCATCTGTATAATCAAGACTTTACCACTAGGTGGCAATCTATGCATGCCATAACACAAGGATAACATCTTTCCCTGTTGCATAAAGCAATGACTCTTAAATCACTGATCATTGGGCCTAATTCAGACCTGAACGCTAGGCTGCATTTTCGTACAGCCTGCGATCAGGTCTGAACTGCGCATGCGTATGCACCGCAATGCGCAGGCGCCAGTGGCGATTTGCTGCTGGGCAACCTAAGCGGTTGCCTAGAGCCCGGCGGGTCTCAGCTATCATGAGAGGAGAACGTGGGCGCGCGGCTAAGTCTGGCGGCGTTTAGGGACTTCAAACCAGCCGCCGTTTCGTGAGCCAATCAGAGCTCACGGACCGGCAGCCAATCAGGAGCCGCCGGTCCGCAAGCTCTGATTGGCTCACGAACCGGCGGCTAGTTTAAAGTCCCTACACGCCGCCAGACATAGCCGCGCGCCTGCGTTCTGAGCAGCTTCAGCCCCAGCAGCAGCGCAGCAGCGGTAAGTAGCTGCAGCACTGCTGTGGGGGTATTTCTAGACCTGGCACTATGGGGGCAATTGGCTGGCACTGTGGGGCATTTGTATACCTGGCACTGTGGGGGCAATTGGCTGGCACTATGGGGCATTTGTATACCTGGCACTGTGGGGGCAATTGTCTGGCACTGTGGGGCATTTGTATACCTGGCACTGTGGGGGCAATTGGCTGGCACTGTGGGGCATTTGTGTACTTGGCACTGTGAGGGCAATTGGCTGGCACTATGGGGCATTTGTATACCTGGCACTGTGGGGGCAATTGGCTGGCACTGTGGGGCATTTGTATACCTGGCACTGTGGGGGCAATTGTTTATCTGGCACTGTGGGGGCATTTGTATACCTGGCACAGTGGGGGCATTTGTATACCTGTCAGCCTCCTGGCGGGGCTAAGCAGCGACCAATCAGACAGAGAGTGCCTCATAGATGTACTGTGTGCGCGCGCGCCAAAAAATGGGTGTGGCCAATTAAAATGGGACGTGATACACAGACATATTATGCCCCCAATAGTGCAGTGCCAGATCCACAATTGCCTCAATTGAGCTTCAGCAGCAGCGCAGCAGCGGTAAGTAGCTGCAGCACTGCTGTGGGGGTATTTCTAGACCTGGCACTGTGGGGGCAATTGGCTGGCACTGTGGGGCATTTGTATACCTGGCACTGTGGGGGCAATTGGCTGGCACTGTGGGGCATTTGTGTACCTGGCACTGTGGGGGCAATTGGCTGGCACTATGGGGCATTTGTATACCTGGCACTGTGGGGGCAATTGGCTGGCACTGTGGGGCATTTGTATACCTGGCAATGTGGGGGCAATTGGCTGGCACTGTGGGGCATTTGTGTACCTGGCACTGTGGGGGCAATTGGCTGGCACTATGGGGCATTTGTATACCTGGCACTGTGGGGGCAACTGGCTGGCACTGTGGGGCATTTGTATACCTGGCACTGTGGGGGCAATTGGCTGGCACTGTGGGGCATTTGTGTACCTGGCACTGTGGGGGCAATTGGCTGGCACTATGGGGCATTTGTATACCTGGCACTGTGGGGGCAATTGGCTGGCACTGTGGGGCATTTGTATACCTGGCACTGTGGGGGCAATTGGCTGGCACTGTGGGGCATTTGTGTACCTGGCACTGTGGGGGCAATTGGCTGGCACTATGGGGCATTTGTATACCTGGCACTGTGGGGGCAATTGGCTGGCACTGTGGGGCATTTGTATACCTGGCACTGTGGGGGCAATTGGCTGGCACTGTGGGGCATTTGTGTACCTGGCACTGTGGGGGCAATTGGCTGGCACTATGGGTCATTTGCATACCTGGCACTGTGGGGGCAATTGTCTGGCACTGTGGGGCATTTGTATACCTGGCACTGTGGGGGCAATTGGCTGGCACTGTGGGGCATTTGTGTACCTGGCACTGTGAGGGCAATTGGCTGGCACTATGGGGCATTTGTATACCTGGCACTGTGGGGACAATTGGCTGGCACTGTGGGGCATTTGTATACCTGGCACTGTGGGGGCAATTTTTTATCTGGCACTGTGGGGGCATTTGTATACCTGGCACTGTGGGGGCATTTGTATACCTGTCAGCCTCCTGGCGGGGCTAAGCAGCGACCAATCAGACAGAGAGTGCCTCATAGATGTACTGTGTGCGCGCGCGCCAAAAAATGGGTGTGGCCAATTAAAATGGGACGTGATACACAGACATATGCCCCCAATAGTGCAGTGCCAGATCCACAATTGCCCCAATTGAGTTTGGCTCATGTGAGTTTGGCTCATACTGTGTGGCGTAATGTGAATTTCGGCTCATACTGTGTGGCATAATGTGAGTTCGGCTCATACTGTGTGGCATAATGTGAGTTTGGCTCATACTGTGTGGGGTAATGTGAGTTTGGCTCATACTGTGTGGGGTAATGTGAGTTTGGCTCATACTGTGTGGGGTAATGTGAGTTTGGCTCATATTGTGTGGGGTAATGTGAATTTCGGCTCACACTGTGTGGGGTACTATGAGTTTGGCTCATACTGTGTGGCTTAATGTGAATTTCGGCTCATACTGTGTGGCGTAATGTGAGTTTGGCTCATACTGTGTGGCGTAATGTGAGTTTGGCTCATACTGTGTGGCGTAATGTGAATTTCAGCTCATACTGTGTGGTGTAATGTGAATTTCGGCTCATACTGTGTGGCGTAATGTGAGTTCAGCTCATACTGTGTGGCGTAATGTGAATTTCGGCTCATACTGTGTGGCGTAATGTGAATTTGGCTCATACTGTGTGGGGTAATGTGAGTTTGGCTCATACTGTGTGGCATAATGTGAGTTTGGCTCATACTGTGTGGGGTAATGTGAGTTTGGCTCATACTGTGTGGGGTAATGTGAGTTTGGCTCATATTGTGTGGGGTAATGTGAATTTCGGCTCATACTCAGTACCGGCCGGTGGTCGCACCATTACATTTCATTTTATGTCTCTGGGGTGTATTATATCTACTGCTAGTGAGAAATTAGATTAAGCAATGTGATTTTATTGAAAGAATGTAAACTAGTGCTAGTGTCCCTGGGCATTGTAAGACACGCCAAAAAAGCGGTGCTAGACACGCCCCTCCAGCAGTGCAACCCTTAATAAAATCAGCTGCGCACGCCTATGGTACTATCTTGTACTATAGTATATTGAAATTGTTTGGGGATGGTATAATGTGATGTGTGTGTGTGTGTGGGGGGGGGGTAGTGATGATTTGTGGAATATGTATTACTGTTTTGCATGTACATACAGAGTACATGGGATTTTTTTTATTTTTTTTACACACACACACACACACACACACACACACACACACACACACACACACACACACACGTATTCAGCAAGGAGGGGGTCCATGTGCCATCTCCATCCGGGCACACGCAGGGACAGTGGCGGTAGCAGGCATGGTAGATGCTAGAACCAAGTGGGCTAAAGGGCCTCTGATGTCAGGGGGAGGAGCTAGGCTGGTGGGATAGTTCTTTCACTATCCACGCCACCAGCTACTCCCTGCAGTAACCTGGTGGCAAGCGAAGCGAGCCACCGCGCACGGAACGTGGCGAGCGAAGCAAGCCCGCGAGGGTACATTTCGGGTACCATGTTCTGGGCTAGCTCCTCCCCCTGGTGACATCAGAGGTCCTTTCTACAACTTGGTTTTAGCCATAACCTAGTGGGCATCGGCTCGGGGGCGGTAGCAGGCATTGACTCGACGGTGGTAGGGGGCATCGGCAAGACTCAGCAGACATTATGGCTGCAGTGCCTCACCAGCCACTGACCTCACTGCACGCCACTGGTAAAGAGAGAGTTTGTAGGAGTTACAATCTAGTGTTAGGAAACAGGTTCTCAAACTCGGTCCTCAGGACCCCACACGGTTCATGTTTTGCAGGTCACCTGTAGATTTTTAAAATGAAAACATGAACCATGTGGGGTCCTGAGGACCGAGTTTGAGAATCACCGATAGACGCACCAATTCATGGAACAAGCAGTCTAGGAAGTGTCAGTTGGTCAAATTGAAATTTAGTATCTGTAAAATATTAGTGCCCATAGGAATAAAGTAGAGATGAGCAGGGGAACCGAACCTCACCAAACTTCACTAACCGAGCCTGGATCCGAGTAAGGCTCGGGTTTTCCTGCCTGACTCGGAAACCATAACGAGGCAAAACGTCATCATCCCGCTGTCGGATTCTCGTGGGGTTTGGACTCCATAGAAGGAGCCGCGCGTTCCCACCCTTTTCACTCCGCCATTGGAGAGGGTAGAGAGAGGACGTGTCTCCGTCCTCAGTGTCCTGCATCAGTTCAGTGTTAGTGTCTTGCGCTGAATCCGTCCAGTCACAGTGGTTGTGTCCTCTGCTGCCATATGTCCAGTGCTGCTGTATAAGTCCAGTCCATTGCAGTGGTGCTGTGTTGTCCTGCATCACTCCAGTGGTGGTGTCCCTGTGCTGCTGTATATGTCCAGTGGTACTGCCGTATATGTCCAGTGATACTTCCGTATATGTCCATTGATACTGCCATATATGTTGAGCGGTACTGCCGTATAATTCCAGTGATCCTGCCGTATAATTACAGTGATCCTGCCGTATAATTCCAGTGGTACTGGCGTATAAATCCAGTCCAGTGATACTGCAGTATATGTCCAGTGATACTGCTGTATATGTCCATTGATACTGCTCTATATGTCCAGCGGTACTGCCGTATAATTCCAGTGGTCCTGCCGTATAATTCCAGTGGTACTGGTGTATAAGTCCAGTGATCCTGCCGTATAATTCCAGTGATACTGCCGTATATGTCCAGTGGTACTGCCATCTAATTCCAGTGATACTGCCGTATATACTGTATATATACCCTGTTGCAAAGCGGATTACTGAGGCCATAACAACTATGCTGGTGCTAGACGTGCATCCAGTATCCGCCATTAGTGCAGTGGGACTGCAGTGCCAACCTTAGATGGGCCAGGTGTTTGTGCTGCACACTTGTGTCGCTTAGCTTAGTCATACAGCTACGTCATTGCACATCTTTTACATCTTTGCATGATGTGCTGTTTGGGGCCTTTTTTTTTTATATATATCTGCCCTCCTGTCTGACACTGCAATGCCACTCCTAGATGAGCCAATTGTTTGTGTCACTTAGCTTAGTCATACAGCTACCTCATTGCACCTCTTTTACATCTTTGCATGATGTGCTATTTGGGGCCTATTTTTTTATATCTGCCCTCCTGTCTGACACTGCAGTACCACTCCTAGATGGGCCAGGTGTTTGTGCCGCACACTTGTGTCGCTTAGCTTAGTCATACAGCAACCTTGGTGCACCTCTTTTTCATCTTTGCATGACGTGCTGTTTGGGGCATGGTTTTTTAAAGTGCCATCCTGTCTGACACTGCCGTATAAGTCCAGGGGTGCTGCTGTATTAGTCCAGGGGTACTGCTGTATAAGTCCACCAATTGCATAATTTTTTAAAAATGACAGGGGCGTGCGGGAGATGCTGTCAGTGGACTGAAAAACTGCGGGACACTTTCGACATTCAGCCACTGCATGCCACTACTAGATGGGCCAGGTGGTTGTGTCGCTTAGCTTAGTCATACAGCCAACTTGGTGCAACCATTTGGCCTAAAAACAATATTGTGAGGTGTTCAGAATAGACTGGAAATGAGTAGAAATGAATGTTATTGAGGGTAATAATACCGTAGGATCAAAATTATCCCCAAATTCTGTGATTTTAGCTGCTTTTATGTTTAAAAAAAAATTCATTCACATCCAAAACCAAAACAGGAAAGGGTGGTTTTGGCAAAACCAATCCAAAACCAAAACACGAGCGGGGAATTAGAACCAAAACCAAAACACGAAAAGTGCCAGCTGCACATCTCTAGAATAAAAGTGAAGATCAGTTTTGAATATGCAGCACAGTCTTGGGCACCAATTCACAAAACAAATAAGAATGAGGAGAGTGTAGAGGAGTGTGACTAAATGAATGAGCAGTGCAGAAGAGCTCAGACATGAGGAAACTTATTTACTTACTTAGGACAGGTTGTGTCATGTACTGTATACTATGCAATACATCCCACCCTATCGCATGCATACCGGCATTTAATAACAAATGTATGAAACACACTAGTGCCCCCAGTTTACATTATGCTACACAGTGTCCCAGCTTACATATGCTACAGTCAGGGCTGGTTCAGGGGCTTTTTGCGCCCCGGGTGGCAATAGGGGTGTGGCTTCATACAGGGGGCGTGGTCAGTTACGCCCCCTGTACAGTAGTAGCGCCGCTGAAATGATGTGCGGTGCACGATGACGTCATCGTGCACCACACAGCAAAGGTCCTCTCCACGAAGGGAAACTAGACGCTACGTGTCTAGTTCCCTTCGTGGAGAGGACCTTTGCTGTGCGGTGCGCAATGACGTCAACGCGCACCGCACATCATTACAGTAAAGGTCCTCTCCACGAAGGGAAACTAGACGCGTAGCAGCGGGACAGCGGGCAGAGGACAGAGCGGGCAGCGGGGGGCACAGCAGCAGCGGATCTTGCCATGGTGCGGCGCCCTCCGGATGGCGCCGGTGCCCTCCGGAAGGCGGCGCCCCGGGCAAAAGTCCTGCTAGCCCGTGGCAAGATCCGCTACTGGCGACAGTGCCCCAACGCTAGTATGGGAGCTTTCTCTGTGTGTTGGGATCCCTGGGTTACCATCCTGTCCTGCAGTTAATCTAGCACCGAGGGCCTAATTCAGACCTGATCGCAAGGCTGCGTTTTCGTACAGCCTGCGATCGGGTCTAAACTGTGAATGTGTATGCACCGCAATGCGCAGTGCGCGTCGCACGGGTACAAAGCAGATCGCCACTCATCGATGGGTTTGTGCGAAGAATCCATTTGCACGAGCGTTTGCAAGGAGATTGACAGGAAGAAGCCGTTTGTGGGTGGCAACTGACCATTTTCAGGGAGTGGTTGGAAAAACACAGGCTTGTCCATGTGTTTGCAGGGAGGGTTCCTGACGTCAAGTACGGTCATGGGCAGGCTGATGTGTTCGCAGTCCTGGGCTGCGCAGAGACTGCACAAAATCTGTTTGTACAGCTCTGCTACACATGCGTTCGCACACTTGCAAAGCAAAAATACACTCCCCCTGTAGGCGTCGACTATGCGAATGCAGGAATGCAAAAAAACCCTAGCGAGCGAACAGGTCTGAATTAGGCCCTGAGTACACTATGAAGATACAAAATAAGTATGACTTTTACTAGGTGTCATGACTTTCCTAGTGTGAGATTAGTGACTCACCTGGATTCTGTGCAGTGTCGGACTGGGGCATGTAGGGCCCACCGGGGGAATGCAGTGGTAGGGGCCCATGTTAGGGGTGTGGCCAGTCTGCAGAGGGGGGGTGTCCTGCCACCTCATTGGTTTGACTAACCATTAGAGAGTGCAACTTTTGGGCCCCTTCATAAATATATACAGTAAATTCATCTGCTGCATGCATGATAATGTACCAGATTAATAACAGCAATACACTGCAAAAAATACATCATAGTCCATATGTATAATGTATAATTCAAGTGCACAGTGATCCTTAGAGCAGGAGGTGGGCCCCCAGGCAGTGGGGCCCACCGTTGGTTTCCCCTTTACCCCTGTGAGCCAGTCCGAGCCTGATTCTGTGACACTTTAGGGAGGTTCCTGAGCTCTTTTGCTTTAGAGACCAAAGTATATCGCTAACAGAGGTCTCACATTCTCCCTCATTTTCAGCTCCATCTTCCTATCTAAAATATTTAACTCATAATACTAGTGATGTGCATCGGAAATTTTTCGGGGTTTGTGTCTTGGTTTTGGATTCGGTTCCACGGCCGTGTTTTGGATTTGGACGCGTTTTGGCAAAACCTAACTGAAATTTTTTTGTCGGATTTGGGTGTGTTTTGGATTCAGGTGTTTTTTTACAAAAACCCCTCAAAAACAGCTTAAATCATAGAATTTGGGGGTCATTTTGATCCCATAGTATTATTAAACTCAATAACCATAATTTCCACTCATTTCCAGTCTATTCTGAACACCTCACTGTGACTAAGCTAAGCGACCCAAGTGGCCGACACAAATACCAGGCCCATCTAGGAGTGGCACTGCAGTGTCAGACAGGATGGCAGATTTAGAAAATAGTCCCCAAACAGCACATGATGCAAAGAAAAAAAGAGGTGCAATGAGGTAGCTGTGTGACTAAGCTAAGCGACCCAAGTGGCCGACACAAACACCTGGCCCATCTAGGAATGGCACTGCAGTGTCAGACAGGATGGCAGATTTAAAAAATAGTCCCCAAACAGCACATGATGCAAAGAAAAAAAGAGGTGCAATGAGGTAGCTGTGTGGCTAAGCTAAGCGACCCAAGTGGCCGACACAAACACCTGGCCCATCTAGGAGTGGCACTGCAGTTTTCTAGCGAGAGGATGAGTGCTTCCATCTAGAGATGAGCGGGTTCGGTTTCTCTGAATCCGAACCCGCCAGAACTTCATGTTTTTTTTCACGGGTCCGAGCGACTCGGATCTTCCCGCCTTGCTCGGTTAACCCGAGCGCGCCCGAACGTCATCATGACGCTGTCGGATTCTCGCGAGGCTCGGATTCTATCGCGAGACTCGGATTCTATATAAGGAGCCGCGCGTCGCCGCCATTTTCACACGTGCATTGAGATTGATAGGGAGAGGACGTGGCTGGCGTCCTCTCCATTTAGATTATAAGAGACTGAGAGAGATTTACTGGAGCTGACTAGGAGGAGTACTGTTACTGTAGAAGTGTAGAGACTGAGTGGAGAGAGTTTACTAGTGAGGACAGTGCAGTTTACTTTATAATCCGTTCTCTGCCTGAAAAAAGCGATACACAGCACACAGTGACTCAGTCACATACCATATCTGTGTGCACTGCTCAGGCTCAGGCCAGTGTGCTGCATCATCTATTATCTATATATAATATTATATATCTGTCTGACTGCTCAGCTCACACAGCTTATAATTGTGGGGGAGACTGGGGAGCACTACTGCAGTGCCAGTTATAGGTTATAGCAGGAGCCAGGAGTACATAATATATTATATAGTGAGTGACCACCAGACACACAGTGCAGTTTATTTAATATATCCGTTCTCTGCCTGAAAAAAGCGATACACACAGTGACTCAGTCAGTCACATACCATATCTGTGTGCACTGCTCAGGCTCAGGCCAGTGTGCTGCATCATCTATTATCTATATATAATATTATATATATCTGTCTGACTGCTCAGCTCACACAGCTTATAATTGTGGGGGAGACTGGGGAGCACTACTGCAGTGCCAGTTATAGGTTATAGCAGGAGCCAGGAGTACATAATATATTATATAGTGAGTGACCACCAGACACACAGTGCAGTTTATTTAATATATCCGTTCTCTGCCTGAAAAAAGCGATACACACAGTGACTCAGTCAGTCACATACCATATCTGTGTGCACTGCTCAGGCTCAGGCCAGTGTGCTGCATCATCTATTATCTATATATAATATTATATATATCTGTCTGACTGCTCAGCTCACACAGCTTATAATTGTGGGGGAGACTGGGGAGCACTACTGCAGTGCCAGTTATAGGTTATAGCAGGAGCCAGGAGTACATAATATATTATATAGTGAGTGACCACCAGACACACAGTGCAGTTTATTTAATATATCCGTTCTCTGCCTGAAAAAAGCGATACACACAGTGACTCAGTCAGTCACATACCATATCTGTGTGCACTGCTCAGGCTCAGGCCAGTGTGCTGCATCATCTATTATCTATATATAATATTATATATATCTGTCTGACTGCTCAGCTCACACAGCTTATAATTGTGGGGGAGACTGGGGAGCACTACTGCAGTGCCAGTTATAGGTTATAGCAGGAGCCAGGAGTACATAATATATTATATAGTGAGTGACCACCAGACACACAGTGCAGTTTATTTAATATATCCGTTCTCTGCCTGAAAAAAGCGATACACACAGTGACTCAGTCAGTCACATACCATATCTGTGTGCACTGCTCAGGCTCAGGCCAGTGTGCTGCATCATCTATTATCTATATATAATATTATATATATCTGTCTGACTGCTCAGCTCACACAGCTTATAATTGTGGGGGAGACTGGGGAGCACTACTGCAGTGCCAGTTATAGGTTATAGCAGGAGCCAGGAGTACATAATATATTATATAGTGAGTGACCACCAGACACACAGTGCAGTTTATTTAATATATCCGTTCTCTGCCTGAAAAAAGCGATACACACACTCACACAGTGACTCAGTCAGTCACATACCATATCTGTGTGCACTGCTCAGGCTCAGGCCAGTGTGCTGCATCATCTATTATCTATATATAATATTATATATATCTGTCTGACTGCTCAGCTCACACAGCTTATAATTGTGGGGGAGACTGGGGAGCACTACTGCAGTGCCAGTTATAGGTTATAGCAGGAGCCAGGAGTACATAATATATTATATAGTGAGTGACCACCAGACACACAGTGCAGTTTATTTAATATATCCGTTCTCTGCCTGAAAAAAGCGATACACACAGTGACTCAGTCAGTCACATACCATATCTGTGTGCACTGCTCAGGCTCAGGCCAGTGTGCTGCATCATCTATTATCTATATATAATATTATATATATCTGTCTGACTGCTCAGCTCACACAGCTTATAATTGTGGGGGAGACTGGGGAGCACTACTGCAGTGCCAGTTATAGGTTATAGCAGGAGCCAGGAGTACATAATATATTATATAGTGAGTGACCACCAGACACACAGTGCAGTTTATTTAATATATCCGTTCTCTGCCTGAAAAAAGCGATACACACAGTGACTCAGTCAGTCACATACCATATCTGTGTGCACTGCTCAGGCTCAGGCCAGTGTGCTGCATCATCTATTATCTATATATAATATTATATATATCTGTCTGACTGCTCAGCTCACACAGCTTATAATTGTGGGGGAGACTGGGGAGCACTACTGCAGTGCCAGTTATAGGTTATAGCAGGAGCCAGGAGTACATATTATATTAAAATTAAACAGTGCACACTTTTGCTGCAGGAGTGCCACTGCCAGTGTGACTGACCAGTGACCTGACCACACTGACCACCAGTATAGTTAGTAGTATACTTATATTGTGATTGCCTGAAAAAGTTAAACACTCGTCGTGTGACTTCACTTGTGTGTTTTTTTTTTTTTTTATTCTATAAAAATAAAACTCATTCTGCTGACAGACAGTGTCCAGCAGGTCCGTCATTATATAATATATAATATATACCTGTCCGGCTGCAGTAGTGATATATATATATTTTTTATATCATTTATCATCCAGTCGCAGCAGACACAGTACGGTAGTTCACGGCTGTGGCTACCTCTGTGTCTCTGCACTCGGCAGGCAGTCCGTCCATAATTGTAATACCACCTAACCGTGGATTTTTTTCATTCTTCTTTATACATACATAGTTACATAGACATCTTCTCTTTATCAACCAGTCTATATTAGCTGCAGACACAGTACAGTACGGTAGTTCACGGCTGTGGCTACCTCTGTGTCTGCACTCGGCAGGCAGTCCGTCCATAATTGTATACCACCTAACCGTGGTTTTTTTTCATTCTTCTTTATACATACATAGTTACATAGACATCTTCTCTTTATCAACCAGTCTATATTAGCTGCAGACACAGTACAGTACGGTAGTTCACGGCTGTGGCTACCTCTGTGTCTGCACTCGGCAGGCAGTCCGTCCATAATTGTATACCACCTAACTGTGGATTTTTTTCAGTCTTCTTTATACATACATAGTTACATAGACATCTTCTCTTTATCAACCAGTCTATATTAGCTGCAGACACAGTACAGTACGGTAGTTCACGGCTGTGGCTACCTCTGTGTCTGCAGTCGGCAGGCAGTCCATAATTGTATACTAGTATCCATCTCCATTGTTTACCTGAGGTGCCTTTTAGTTGTGCCTATTAAAATATGGAGAACAAAAATGTTGAGGTTCCAAAATTAGGGAAAGATCAAGATCCACTTCCACCTCGTGCTGAAGCTGCTGCCACTAGTCATGGCCGAGACGATGAAATGCCAGCAACGTCGTCTGCCAAGGCCGATGCCCAATGTCATAGTACAGAGCATGTCAAATCCAAAACACCAAATATCAGAAAAAAAAGGACTCCAAAACCTAAAATAAAATTGTCGTCGGAGAAGCGTAAACTTGCCAATATGCCATTTACCACACGGAGTGGCAAGGAACGGCTGAGGCCCTGGCCTATGTTCATGGCTAGTGGTTCAGCTTCACATGAGGATGGAAGCACTCAGCCTCTCGCTAGAAAAATGAAAAGACTCAAGCTGGCAAAAGCAGCACAGCAAAGAACTGTGCATTCTTCGAAATCCCAAATCCACAAGGAGAGTCCAATTGTGTCGGTTGCGATGCCTGACCTTCCCAACACTGGACGTGAAGAGCATGCGCCTTCCACCATTTGCACGCCCCCTGCAAGTGCTGGAAGGAGCACCCGCAGTCCAGTTCCTGATAGTCAGATTGAAGATGTCAGTGTTGAAGTACACCAGGATGAGGAGGATATGGGTGTTGCTGGCGCTGGGGAGGAAATTGACCAGGAGGATTCTGATGGTGAGGTGGTTTGTTTAAGTCAGGCACCCGGGGAGACACCTGTTGTCCGTGGGAGGAATATGGCCGTTGACATGCCAGGTGAAAATACCAAAAAAATCAGCTCTTCGGTGTGGAGGTATTTCACCAGAAATGCGGACAACAGGTGTCAAGCCGTGTGTTCCCTTTGTCAAGCTGTAATAAGTAGGGGTAAGGACGTTAACCACCTCGGAACATCCTCCCTTATACGTCACCTGCAGCGCATTCATAATAAGTCAGTGACAAGTTCAAAAACTTTGGGTGACAGCGGAAGCAGTCCACTGACCAGTAAATCCCTTCCTCTTGTAACCAAGCTCACGCAAACCACCCCACCAACTCCCTCAGTGTCAATTTCCTCCTTCCCCAGGAATGCCAATAGTCCTGCAGGCCATGTCACTGGCAATTCTGACGAGTCCTCTCCTGCCTGGGATTCCTCCGATGCATCCTTGCGTGTAACGCCTACTGCTGCTGGCGCTGCTGTTGTTGCCGCTGGGAGTCGATGGTCATCCCAGAGGGGAAGTCGTAAGCCCACTTGTACTACTTCCAGTAAGCAATTGACTGTTCAACAGTCCTTTGCGAGGAAGATGAAATATCACAGCAGTCATCCTACTGCAAAGCGGATAACTGAGGCCTTGACAACTATGTTGGTGTTAGACGTGCGTCCGGTATCCGCCGTTAGTTCACAGGGAACTAGACAATTTATTGAGGCAGTGTGCCCCCGTTACCAAATACCATCTAGGTTCCACTTCTCTAGGCAGGCGATACCGAGAATGTACACGGACGTCAGAAAAAGACTCACCAGTGTCCTAAAAAATGCAGTTGTACCCAATGTCCACTTAACCACGGACATGTGGACAAGTGGAGCAGGGCAGGGTCAGGACTATATGACTGTGACAGCCCACTGGGTAGATGTATGGACTCCCGCCGCAAGAACAGCAGCGGCGGCACCAGTAGCAGCATCTCGCAAACGCCAACTCTTTCCTAGGCAGGCTACGCTTTGTATCACCGCTTTCCAGAATACGCACACAGCTGAAAACCTCTTACGGCAACTGAGGAAGATCATCGCGGAATGGCTTACCCCAATTGGACTCTCCTGTGGATTTGTGGCATCGGACAACGCCAGCAATATTGTGTGTGCATTAAATATGGGCAAATTCCAGCACGTCCCATGTTTTGCACATACCTTGAATTTGGTGGTGCAGAATTTTTTAAAAAACGACAGGGGCGTGCAAGAGATGCTGTCGGTGGCCAGAAAAATTGCGGGACACTTTCGGCGTACAGGCACCACGTACAGAAGACTGGAGCACCACCAAAAACTACTGAACCTGCCCTGCCATCATCTGAAGCAAGAAGTGGTAACGAGGTGGAATTCAACCCTCTATATGCTTCAGAGGTTGGAGGAGCAGCAAAAGGCCATTCAAGCCTATACAATTGAGCACGATATAGGAGGTGGAATGCACCTGTCTCAAGTGCAGTGGAGAATGATTTCAACGTTGTGCAAGGTTCTGATGCCCTTTGAACTTGCCACACGTGAAGTCAGTTCAGACACTGCCAGCCTGAGTCAGGTCATTCCCCTCATCAGGCTTTTGCAGAAGAAGCTGGAGGCATTGAAGAAGGAGCTAAAAGGGAGCGATTCCGCTAGGCATGTGGGACTTGTGGATGCAGCCCTTAATTCGCTTAACAAGGATTCACGGGTGGTCAATCTGTTGAAATCAGAGCACTACATTTTGGCCACCGTGCTCGATCCTAGATTTAAAGCCTACCTTGGATCTCTCTTTCCGGCAGACACAAGTCTGCTGGGGTGCAAAGACCTGCTGGTGACAAAATTGTCAAGTCAAGCGGAACGCGACCTGTCAACATCTCCTCCTTCACATTCTCCCGCAACTGGGGGTGCGAGGAAAAGGCTCAGAATTCCGAGCCCACCCGCTGGCGGTGATGCAGGGCAGTCTGGAGCGACTGCTGATGCTGACATCTGGTCCGGACTGAAGGACCTGACAACGATTACGGACATGTCGTCTACTGTCACTGCATATGATTCTCTCAACATTGATAGAATGGTGGAGGATTATATGAGTGACCGCATCCAAGTAGGCACGTCACACAGTCCGTACTTATACTGGCAGGAAAAAGAGGCAATTTGGAGGCCCTTGCACAAACTGGCTTTATTCTACCTAAGTTGCCCTCCCACAAGTGTGTACTCCGAAAGAGTGTTTAGTGCCGCCGCTCACCTTGTCAGCAATCGGCGTACGAGGTTACATCCAGAAAATGTGGAGAAGATGATGTTCATTAAAATGAATTATAATCAATTCCTCCGCGGAGACATTGACCAGCAGCAATTGCCTCCACAAAGTACACAGGGAGCTGAGATGGTGGATTCCAGTGGGGACGAATTGATAATCTGTGAGGAGGGGGATGTACACGGTGATATATCGGAGGGTGAAGATGAGGTGGACATCTTGCCTCTGTAGAGCCAGTTTGTGCAAGGAGAGATTAATTGCTTCTTTTTTGGGGGGGGTCCAAACCAACCCGTCATATCAGTCACAGTCGTGTGGCAGACCCTGTCACTGAAATGATGGGTTGGTTAAAGTGTGCATGTCCTGTTTTGTTTATACAACATAAGGGTGGGTGGGAGGGCCCAAGGACAATTCCATCTTGCACCTCTTTTTTCTTTTCTTTTTCTTTGCATCATGTGCTGATTGGGGAGGGTTTTTTGGAAGGGACATCCTGCGTGACACTGCAGTGCCACTCCTAGATGGGCCCGGTGTTTGTGTCGGCCACTAGGGTCGCTAATCTTACTCACACAGTCAGCTACCTCATTGCGCCTCTTTTTTTCTTTGCGTCATGTGCTGTTTGGGGAGGGTTTTTTGGAAGGGACATCCTGCGTGACACTGCAGTGCCACTCCTAGATGGGCCCGGTGTTTGTGTCGGCCACTAGGGTCGCTAATCTTACTCACACAGCTACCTCATTGCGCCTCTTTTTTTCTTTGCGTCATGTGCTGTTTGGGGAGGGTTTTTTGGAAGGGCCATCCTGCGTGACACTGCAGTGCCACTCCTAGATGGGCCCGGTGTTTGTGTCGGCCACTAGGGTCGCTAATCTTACTCACACAGCTACCTCATTGCGCCTCTTTTTTTCTTTGCGTCATGTGCTGTTTGGGGAGGGTTTTTTGGAAGGGACATCCTGCGTGACACTGCAGTGCCACTCCTAGATGGGCCCGGTGTTTGTGTCGGCCACTAGGGTCGCTTATCTTACTCACACAGCGACCTCGGTGCAAATTTTAGGACTAAAAATAATATTGTGAGGTATTCAGAATAGACTGAAAATGAGTGTAAATTATGGTTTTTGAGGTTAATAATACTTTGGGATCAAAATGACCCCCAAATGCTATGATTTAAGCTGTTTTTTAGTGTTTTTTGAAAAAAACACCCGAATCCAAAACACACCCGAATCCGACAAAAAAAATTCGGTGAGGTTTTGCCAAAACGCGTTCGAACCCAAAACACGGCCGCGGAACCGAACCCAAAACCAAAACACAAAACCCGAAAAATTTCAGGCGCTCATCTCTACTTCCATCCTCATGTGAATCTGAACCACTAGCCATGAACATAGGCCAGGGCCTCAGCCGTTCCTTGCCACTCCGTGTCGTAAATGGCATATTGGCAAGTTTACGCTTCTCATCAGACGCATTTCATTTTGATTTTTGGGTCATTTTACTGAACTTTTGTAGTATACTTGACGACACAGAGGTAGAGCAATGGACTACTGTACCGTACTGCTATATATATACTGGTGGTAACAGCAACATTCTGCACTGTCCCTTCCTACTATATACTGCGCACAACTAAAATGCAGCACAGGTATGGATGCATAGTATACTTGACGACACAGAGGTAGAGCAGTGGACTACTGTACCGTACTGCTATATATATACTGGTGGTCACAGCAACATTCTGCACTGTCCCCTCCTACTATGTACTGCGCACAAATAAAATGCAGCACAGGTATGGATGCATAGTATACTTGACGACACAGAGGTAGAGCAGTGGACTACTGTACCGTACGGCTATATATATATATACTGGTGGTCACAGCAACATTTTGCACTGTCCTCCTACTATATACTACAATGCACCACAGATATGGAGCGTTTTTCAGGCAGAGAACTTAGATATTTTCAGCACACTGGGCACAGATATTTGCAAGCACACTGAGCACAGATATTTGCAGCACACTGAGCAGATATTTGCAGCACACTGCACACAGAAACTGAAAGAACGCAGCCACGTCCTCTCGCTATCATCTCCAAAGCACGAGTGAAAATGGCAGAGCCGCGCGGCTCCTTATATAGAATAAGATTCGAGTCTGCCTGGGAACCGTGTAAAATGGGTGAAGTTCGGGGGGGTTCGGATCCCGAGGAACCGAACCCGCTCATCACTACATAATACTTTTATATAATTCTTCCTACAGTTACATAGAGCAAAGGGCCTAATTCAGAGCTGATCGTAGATGTTCGGAAAAAAAACACATCTACGATCAAAATCTCTGACATGCGAGGGGACGCCCATCACAGGGTTAGTCCGCCCCGCATGCCAGGCCCTCCCATCCCCCTCTAGCAGAGGTGCAAAAGCATCGCACAGTGGCAATGCTTTCGCACCTGACAAGTAGCTCCCTGCATATGCAGCCCAGCTGCAAAGGCAGGCGGCTGCCCACCATGTTTTTGGTCGCAGCTGCGTGTGATTTCACACAGCTGCCGTGACCCGCCCCAGCAAAGGTCCGGACACGCCTGCGTTGTCCGGACCGCAACCCTTAAATGGAGTGTCGACTGGTGTCAATGCCCCGTTCCAGCCCCCCTCCAGGTTTTAAACTGCAATCTGCAGAGAATGCAGTTTAGGACCTTGCACATGCATACGCGCATGCGCAGATGATCAAAAATCGCTGCCTAGTGATTATATTACATCAGCGACGGGGTCTGAATTAGAGCTTCTGCTGCACTTTACTCAAGTGTTGTTAGGGAGTTATCAAGCCACCGGATCCTGCTGATTAACATATGCAACATTCACATTTACACACTCTGGGCAGGATGCATGACGCATCGCATTCACGTTCCACCACTCATCGCATGCATATCGAATTAATGAATTCTATAGGATTACTTCATCTACAGATGGTGCGGTCTACAGCATCCAAGCTCCGGGAATGTATCACATTCCGGAGCTTGGTACATATGCGGTAACCATCCAAACCTCCGAAAACAGTCTTTTTTGCATGCAAACCAGCTGTAAGTGCTGCTGCATTGCATGCAGAGGGGCCCACCGCAGTGAAGGGCCCACCGCCGGTGACATTAAAATGAGTCACACTTCCTAATTTTATGTCACTGCCAGCCGCTTCACCAAGCAACGTCATTAATGATGTACATTGTTTTTTGTGTCGCTTGTCCAGGAGGTGATAGAGGCTGCTCTACTCCCCTTTCCTCTTACCTCCTACCCTTTCTTACTTATTTTCCAGCCCGTCTTCCACTCTGGTGTCAGGGATCTGACGTCACGACCTTGTAATCATCCCCAGCACCAACTGTCTAAGGGGGGAGAGGAGCTGCTACTTCCCTGTGCAGCAGCAGATAATGGGGGTCATTCCGACCTCATCGCTAGCAGGCTACTTTTAGCACTGCTGCGATCAGGTAGTCGCCGCCTACAGGGGAGGGTGTCAGGGCTTTGCAGGGCTGCGATCCGCTATGCAGAGTCTGCACAAGCAAAAATTTTGTGCCGTCTCTGCTAGTGATGAGCGGGTTCGGTTCCTCGGAATCCGAACCCCCCCCGAACTTCAGCCTTTTTACACGGATCCGAGGCAGACTCGGATCTTCCCGCCTTGCTCGGCTAACCCGAGCGCGCCCGAACGTCATCATCCCGCTGTCGGATTCTCGCGAGGCTCGTATTCTATCGCGAGACTCGGATTCTATATAAGGAGCCGCGCGTCGCCGCCATTTTCACACGTGCATTGAGATTCATAGGGAGAGGACGTGGCTGGCGTCCTCTCCATTTAGATTAGAAGAGAGAGAGTGAGAGTGAGACACTTGATTTACTGGAGCTTAGGAGTACTCAGAGAGTGCAGAGTTTACTAGTGACTGACCAGTGACCACCAGTGCAGTTTTATTATATTATTATTTAATATAATCCGTTCTCTGCCTGAAAAAAAACGATACACAGTGACACAGTAACAGTATACCATATCTGTGCTCAGCCTCAGTGTGCTGCATCATCTATGTATATCTGACTGTGCTGAGTGCTCAGTGCTCACACAGCTTAATTGTGGGGGAGACTGGGGAGCAGTAGCAGGAGTACATATTATTTAACAGTGCACACTTTTGCTGCCAGAGTGCCACTGCCAGTGTGACTGACCAGTGACCACTGTCTGACCACCAGTATATTGTGATTGTCTGCCTGAAAAAGTTAAACACTCGTCGTGTGGTGTTTTTATTCTATAAACGCATTCTGCTGACAGTGTCCAGCAGGTCCGTCATTAATTATATAATATATACCTGTCCGGCTGCAGTAGTGATATATATATATATTTTTTATATCATTATCATACAGTCTATATTAGCAGCAGACGCAGTACGGTAGTCCACGGCTGTAGCTACCTCTGTGTCGGCAGTCGCTCGTCCATCCATAATTGTATACCACCTACCTGTGGTGTTTTTTTTTTCTTCTATCTTCTTGATACTAGTAGCTTACTTTAGGAGTCTGCAGTGCTGACAGTGTCCAGCAGGTCCGTCATAATAATATATACCTGTCCGGCTGCAGTAGTGATATATATATATTTTTTATATCATTATCATCCAGTCTATATTAGCAGCAGACGCAGTACGGTAGTCCACGGCTGTAGCTACCTCTGTGTCGGCAGTCGCTCGTCCATCCATAATTGTATACCACCTACCTGTGGTGTTTTTTTTTCTATCTTCTTGATACTACTAGTAGCTTACTTTAGGAGTCTGCAGTGCTGCTGACAGTGTCCAGCATGTCCGTCATTATATAATATATACCTGTCCGGCTGCAGTAGTGATATATATATATATATTTTATATCATTATCATCCAGTCTATATTAGCAGCAGACGCAGTACGGTAGTCCACGGCTGTAGCTACCTCTGTGTCGGCAGTCGCTCGTCCATCCATAATTGTATACCACCTACCTGTGGTGTTTTTTTTCTTTCTATCTTCTTGATACTACTAGTAGCTTACTTTAGGAGTCTGCAGTGCTGCTGACAGTGTCCAGCAGGTCCGTCATTATATAATATATACCTGTCCGGCTGCAGTAGTGATATATATATATTTTTTATATCATTATCATCCAGTCTATATTAGCAGCAGACGCAGTACGGTAGTCCACGGCTGTAGCTACCTCTGTGTCGGCAGTCGCTCATCCATCCATAATTGTATACCACCTACCTGTGGTGTTTTTTTTTTTTTCTATCTTCTTGATACTAGTAGCTTACTTTAGGAGTCTGCAGTGCTGACAGTGTCCAGCAGGTCCGTCATTATATAATATATACCTGTCCGGCTGCAGTAGTGATATATATATATTTTTTATATCATTATCATCCAGTCTATATTAGCAGCAGACGCAGTACGGTAGTCCACGGCTGTAGCTACCTCTGTGTCGGCAGTCGCTCGTCCATCCATAATTGTATACCACCTACCTGTGGTGTTTTTTTTTTTTTTCTATCTTCTTGATACTAGTAGCTTACTTTAGGAGTCTGCAGTGCTGACAGTGTCCAGCAGGTCCGTCATTATATAATATATACCTGTCCGGCTGCAGTAGTGATATATATATATATTTTATATCATTATCATCCAGTCTATATTAGCAGCAGACGCAGTACGGTAGTCCACGGCTGTAGCTACCTCTGTGTCGGCAGTCGCTCGTCCATCCATAATTGTATACCACCTACCTGTGGTGTTTTTTTTTTCTATCTTCTTGATACTAGTAGCTTACTTTAGGAGTCTGCAGTGCTGACAGTGTCCAGCAGGTCCGTCATTATATAATATATACCTGTCCGGCTGCAGTAGTGATATATATATTTATTTTTTATATCATTATCATCCAGTCTATATTAGCAGCAGAGGCAGTACGGTAGTCCACGGCTGTAGCTACCTCTGTTTCGGCAGTCGCTCGTCCATCCATAATTGTATACCACCTACCTGTGGTGTTTTTTTTTTCTATCTTCTTGATACTAGTAGCTTACTTTAGGAGTCTGCAGTGCTGACAGTGTCCAGCAGGTCCGTCATTATATAATATATACCTGTCCGGCTGCAGTAGTGATATATATATATTTTTTATATCATTATCATCCAGTCTATATTAGCAGCAGAGGCAGTACGGTAGTCCACGGCTGTAGCTACCTCTGTGTCGGCAGTCGCTCGTCCATCCATAATTGTATACCACCTACCTGTGGTGTTTTTTTTTCTTTCTATCTTCTTGATACTAGTAGCTTACTTTAGGAGTCTGCAGTGCTGACATTGTCCAGCAGGTCCGTCATTATATAATATATACCTGTCCGGCTGCAGTAGTGATATATATATATTTTTTATATCATTATCATCCAGTCTATATTAGCAGCAGATGCAGTACGGTAGTCCACGGCTGTAGCTACCTCTGTGTCGGCAGTCGCTCGTCCATCCATAAGTATACTAGTATCCATCCATCTCCATTGTTTACCTGGGGTGCCTTTTAGTTGTGCCTATTAAAATATGGAGAACAAAAATGTTGAGGTTCCAAAAATAGGGAAAGATCAAGATCGACTTCCACCTCGTGCTGAAGCTGCTGCCACTAGTCATGGCCGAGACGATGAAATGCCAGCAACGTCGTCTGCCAAGGCCGATGCCCAATGTCATAGTACAGAGCATGTAAAATCCAAAACACCAAATATCAGTAAAAAAAGGACTCAAAAATCTAAAATAAAATTGTCGGAGGAGAAGCGTAAACTTGCCAATATGCCATTTACCACACGGAGTGGCAAGGAACGGCTGAGGCCCTGGCCTATGTTCATGGCTAGTGGTTCAGCTTCACATGAGGATGGAAGCACTCAGCCTCTCGCTAGAAAAATGAAAAGACTCAAGCTGGCAAAAGCACAGCAAAGAACTGTGCGTTCTTCGAAATCACAAATCCACAAGGAGAGTCCAATTGTGTCGTTTGCGATGCCTGACCTTCCCAACACTGGACGTGAAGAGCATGCGCCTTCCACCATTTGCACGCCCCCTGCAAGTGCTGGAAGGAGCACCCGCAGTCCAGTTCCTGATAGTCAGATTGAAGATGTCAGTGTTGAAGTACACCAGGATGAGGAGGATATGGGTGTTGCTGGCGCTGGGGAGGAAATTGACCAGGAGGATTCTGATGGTGAGGTGGTTTGTTTAAGTCAGGCACCCGGGGAGACACCTGTTGTCCGTGGGAGGAATAGGGCCATTGACATGCCTGGTGAAAATACCAAAAAAATCAGCTCTTCGGTGTGGAAGTATTCAACAGAAATGCGGACAACATTTGTCAAGCCGTGTGTTGCCTTTGTCAAGCTGTAATAAGTAGGGGTAAGGACGTTAACCACCTCGGAACATCCTCCCTTATACGTCACCTGCAGCGCATTCATCATAAGTCAGTGACAAGTTCAAAAACTTTGGGCGACAGCGGAAGCAGTCCACTGACCAGTAAATCCCTTCCTCTTGTAACCAAGCTCACGCAAACAACCCCACCAACTCCCTCAGTGTCAATTTCCTCCTTCCCCAGGAATGCCAATAGTCCTGCAGGCCATGTCACTGGCAATTCTGACGAGTCCTCTCCTGCCTGGGATTCCTCCGATGCATCCTTGCGTGTAACGCCTACTGCTGCTGGCGCTGCTGTTGTTGCTGCTGGGAGTCGATGGTCATCCCAGAGGGGAAGTCGTACTCGTAAGACCACTTTTACTACTTCCACCAAGCAATTGACTGTCCAACAGTCCTTTGCGAGGAAGATGAAATATCACAGCAGTCATCCTGCTGCAAAGCGGATAACTGAGGCCTTGGCATCCTGGGCGGTGAGAAACGTGGTTCCGGTATCCATCATTACTGCAGAGCCAACTAGAGACTTGTTGGAGGTACTGTGTCCCCGGTACCAAATACCATCTAGGTTCCATTTCTCTAGGCAGGCGATACCGAAAATGTACACAGACCTCAGAAAAAGACTCACCAGTGTCCTAAAAAATGCAGTTGTACCCAATGTCCACTTAACCACGGACATGTGGACAAGTGGAGCAGGGCAGGCTCAGGACTATATGACTGTGACAGCCCACTGGGTAGATGTATGGACTCCCGCCGCAAGAACAGCAGCGGCGGCACCAGTAGCAGCATCTCGCAAACGCCAACTCTTTCCTAGGCAGGCTACGCTTTGTATCACCGCTTTCCAGAATACGCACACAGCTAAAAACCTCTTACGGCAACTGAGGAAGATCATCGCAGAATGGCTTACCCCAATTGGACTCTCCTGTGGATTTGTGGCATCGGACAACGCCAGCAATATTGTGTGTGCATTAAATCTGGGCAAATTCCAGCACGTCCCATGTTTTGCACATACCTTGAATTTGGTGGTGCAGAATTATTTAAAAAACGAGAGGGGCGTGCAAGAGATGCTGTCGGTGGCCAGAAGAATTGCGGGACACTTTCGGCGTACAGGCACCACGTACAGAAGACTGGAGCAACACCAAAAACGCCTGAACCTGCCCTGCCATCATCTGAAGCAAGAAGTGGTAACGAGGTGGAATTCAACCCTCTATATGCTTCAGAGGTTGGAGGAGCAGCAAAAGGCCATTCAAGCCTATACAACTGAGCACGATATAGGAGGTGGAATGCACCTGTCTCAAGCGCAGTGGAGAATGATTTCAACGTTGTGCAGGGTTCTGCAACCTTTTGAACTTGCCACACGTGAAGTCAGTTCAGACACTGCCAGCCTGAGTCAGGTCATTCCCCTCATCGGGCTTTTGCAGAAGAAGCTGGAGACATTGAAGGAGGAGCTAACACAGAGCGATTCCGCTAGGCATGTGGGACTTGTGGATGGAGCCCTTAATTCGCTTAACAAGGATTCACGGGTGGTCAATCTGTTGAAATCAGAGCACTACATTTTGGCCACCGTGCTCGATCCTAGATTTAAAACCTACCTTGGATCTCTCTTTCCGGCAGACACAAGTCTGCTGGGGTTCAAAGAACTGCTGGTGACAAAATTGTCAAGTCAAGCGGAACGCGACCTGTCAACATCTCCTCCTTCACATTCTCCCGCAACTGGGAGTGCGAGGAAAAGGCTCAGAATTCCGAGCCCACCCGCTGGCGGTGATGCAGGGCAGTCTGGAGCGACTGCTGATGCTGACATCTGGTCCGGACTGAAGGACCTGACAACGATTACGGACATGTCGTCTACTGTCACTGCATATGATTCTCTCCCCATTGAAAGAATGGTGGAGGATTATATGAGTGACCGCATCCAAGTAGGCACGTCAGACAGTCCGTACTTATACTGGCAGGAAAAAGAGGCAATTTGGAGGCCCTTGCACAAACTGGCTTTATTCTACCTAAGTTGCCCTCCCACAAGTGTGTACTCCGAAAGAGTGTTTAGTGCCGCCGCTCACGTTGTCAGCAATCGGCGTACGAGGTTACATCCAGAAAATGTGGAGAAGATGATGTTCATTAAAATGAATTATAATCAATTCCTCCGTGGAGACATTGACCAGCAGCAATTGCCTCCACAAAGTACACAGGGAGCTGAGATGGTGGATTCCAGTGGGGACGAATTGATAATCTGTGAGGAGGGGGATGTACACGGTGATATATCGGAGGATGATGATGAGGTGGACATCTTGCCTCTGTAGAGCCAGTTTGTGCAAGGAGAGATTAATTGCTTCTTTTTTGGTGGGGGTCCAAACCAACCCGTCATTTCAGTCACAGTCGTGTGGCAGACCCTGTCACTGAAATGATGGGTTGGTTAAAGTATGCATGTCCTGTTTATACAACATAAGAGTGGGTGGGAGGGCCCAAGGACAATTCCATCTTGCACCTATTTTTTCTTTCATTTTTCTTTGCGTCATGTGCTGTTTGGGGGGTGTTTTTTGGAAGGGACATCCTGTGTGACACTGCAGTGCCACTCCTAGATGGGCCAGGTGTTTGTGTCGGCCACTTGGGTCGCTTATCTTACTCACACAGCTACCTCATTGCGCCTCTTTTTTTCTTTGCGTCATGTGCTGTTTGGGGAGTGTTTTTTGGAAGGGCCATCCTGCGTGACACTGCAGTGCCACTCCTAGATGGGCCAGGTGTTTGTGTCGGCCACTTGGGTCGCTGAGCTTAGTCATCCAGCGACCTCGGTGCAAATTTTAGGACTAAAAATAATATTGTGAGGTGTGAGGTGTTCAGAATAGACTGAAAATGAGTGGAAATAATGGTTATTGAGGTTAATAATACTTTGGGATCAAAATGACCCCCAAATTCTATGATTTAAGCTGTTTTTTAGGGTTTTTTGAAAAAAAAAAAAACGAATCCAAAACACACCCGAATCCGACAAAAAAAATTCGGTGAGGTTTTGCCAAAACGCGTTCGAACCCAAAACACGGCCGCGGAACCGAACCCAGAACCAAAACACAAAACCCGAAAAATTTCCGGTGCTCATCACTAGTCTCTGCCCAGCTCAAGACTTACTCACCCGCTGCGAAGATCTTTACTGGAGCTGACGTCAGGATCCCTCCCTGCTGATGTCTGGACATGCCAGAAAACGGTCAGTTTACTCCCCCGGCTGGCCTCTTCCTGTCAATCTTCTTGCATTCACCGCTGTGATCGCGTTCTTCGGTATTCACGACACGCCTGCGCATTGCCGCCCGCACGCATGTGCAGTTCTGACCCGTTCGCACGGCTGCGAAAAACAGCAGCGTGCGAACGGGTCGGAATGACCCCAATATCCACTATGCAGGTCAGGTGGGAAAAGACTAAAGAGACACTAGAGAGACCAAGTACTGCTCAGCTGCTGGAGACAGGTCACTATAATCTCAGATTCTCAGTAGTCAGACCACTCAGCCAGTCCACATCCACCCCTGGCCTGGAATATATATACTAAATAAATTGTAATAACGGTATTGTCCTCTCTTGTCACCCTCTGCCTCAGCCCATCACCGTCTGCCTCTCTCCATCACCCACTGCTTCTCCCTGACACCCTCCGCCCCTCGCTGTCACACACTGCTTATCCCTGTCACCCACTGCCTCAGCATGACCCTCTGCCTCTCGCTGTCCCGCTCTCCCTATCGCCCTTTGCTTCAACCTGTCACCCTCTGCCTCTCCCTGTCACCCTCTCACTGGCCCGCTCTCCCTGTCACCCACTTCTTCTCCCTGTCACCCTCTGCCTCACACCATGACCCTCTGCCTCTCCCCATCACCCTCTCCTTGGAACCCATTGCTTCTCCCAAACACCCTCTGTCTCTCCCTGTCACCCACTGCTTAAATCTGTCGCACTCCGCCTCTCCCCAAGTTCCTCTCCCCATCTGTCTCTCCCTGTCATCCACTGCTTCACACTGTCACCATCACACTCTGCCTCTCCCCATCACCCTCTGCCTCTCCCTGTCACACTCATCTCATCAGCCTCTGCCACTAACTATCATCTTCTGCTTCTCCCAGCTGCTCCCTGTCACCCTCTGCCTCTACCTGTCACTCTCTCCCTGTCTAAAGACTAAAGAGACACTACAGTGTACAAGTGCTGCTCAGCTGCTGCAGACAGTTTAATATAATTTCAGATTCTCAGTAGTCAGACCACTCAGCCAGTCCACATCCACCCCTGGCCTTGAATATATACTAATATATACTAAACAAATTGTAAATAAGAATTTACTTACCGATAATTCTATTTCTCGGAGTCCGTAGTGGATGCTGGGGTTCCTGAAAGGACCATGGGGAATAGCGGCTCCGCAGGAGACAGGGCACAAAAAAGTAAAGCTTTACTAGGTCAGGTGGTGTGCACTGGCTCCTCCCCCTATGACCCTCCTCCAGACTCCAGTTAGGTACTGTGCCCGGACGAGCATACACAATAAGGGAGGCATTTTGAATCCCGGGTAAGACTCATACCAGCCACACCAATCACACCGTACAACTTGTGATCTAAACCCAGTTAACAGTATGACAACAGAAAGGGCCTCTTAAAGATGGCTCCTTAACAATAACCCGAATTAGTTAACAATAACTATGTACAAGTATTGCAGATAATCCGCACTTGGGATGGGCGCCCAGCATCCACTACGGACTCCGAGAAATAGAATTATCGGTAAGTAAATTCTTATTTTCTCTATCGTCCTAAGTGGATGCTGGGGTTCCTGAAAGGACCATGGGGATTATACCAAAGCTCCCAAACGGGCGGGAGAGTGCGGATGACTCTGCAGCACCGAATGAGAGAACTCCAGGTCCTCCTTTGCCAGGGTATCAAATTTGTAAAATTTTACAAACGTGTTCTCCCCCGACCACGTAGCTGCTCGGCAGAGTTGTAATGCCGAGACCCCTCGGGCAGCCGCCCAAGATGAGCCCACCTTCCTTGTGGAGTGGGCTTTTACAGTTTTAGGCTGTGGCAGGCCTGCCACAGAATGTGCAAGTTGAATTGTGTTACAAATCCAACGAGCAATCGACTGCTTAGAAGCAGGTGCGCCCAACTTGTTGGGTGCATACAATATAAACAGCGAGTCAGATTTTCTGACTCCAGCCGTCCTTGCAATGTATATTTTTAAGGCTCTGACAACGTCCAACAACTTGGAGTCCTCCAAGTCGCTAGTGGCCGCAGGCACCACAATAGGTTGGTTCAGATGAAATGCTGATACCACTTTAGGGAGAAAATGCGGACGAGTCCGCAGTTCTGCCCTATCCGAATGGAAGATTAGATAAGGACTTTTATAAGATAAAGCCGCCAATTCAGATACTCTCCTGGCAGAGGCCAGGGCTAGTAACATAGTCACTTTCAATGTGAGATATTTCAAATCCACCTTTTTCAATGGTTCAAACCAATGGGATTTGAGGAAATCTAAAACTACATTTAGATCCCACGGTGCCACCGGAGGCACCACAGGAGGCTGTATATGCAGTACTCCCTTGACAAAAGTCTGGACCTCAGGGACAGAGGCCAATTCTTTTTGGAAGAATATTGACAGGGCCGAAATTTGAACCTTAATGGATCCCAATTTGAGACCCATAGATAATCCTGATTGCAGGAAATGTAGGAAACGACCCAGTTGGAATTCCTCCGTCGGAACCCTCCGATCCTCGCACCACGCTACATATTTTCGCCAAATGCGGTGATAATGTTTCACGGTGACTTCCTTCCGTGCCTTAATCAAGGTAGGAATGACTTCTTCTGGAATGCCTTTCCCTTTTAGGATCTGGCGTTCAACCGCCATGCCGTCAAACGCAGCCGCGGTAAGTCTTGAAAAAGACAGGGACCCTGCTGTAGCAGGTCCCTTCTCAGAGGTAGAGGCCACGGTTCGTCCGTGAGCATCTCTTGAAGTTCCGGATACCAAGTCCTTCTCGGCCAATCCGGAACCACTAGTATTGTTCTTACTCTTCTTTGCCGTATGATCTTCAATACCTTTGGTATGAGCGGCAGAGGAGGAAACACATACACTGACTGGTACACCCAAGGAGTTACCAGTGCGTCCACAGCTATTGCCTGTGGATCTCTTGACCTGGCGCAATATTTGTCCAGTTTCTTGTTGAGGCGAGACGCCATCATGTCTACAATTGGTCTTTCCCAACGGTCTATTAACATGTTGAAGACTTCTGGATGTAGACCCCACTCTCCCGGATGAAGATCGTGTCTGCTGAGGAAGTCTGCTTCCCAGTTGTCCACGCCCGGGATGAACACTGCTGACAGTGCTATCACGTGATTCTCCGCCCAGCGAAGAATCTTGGCAGCTTCTGCCATTGCACTCCTGCTTCTTGTGCCGCCCTGCCTGTTTACATGGGCGACCGCCGTGATGTTGTCCGACTGAATCAACACCGGCTTTCCTTGCAGGAGAAGTTCCGCCTGGCTTAGAGCATTGTAGATTGCTCTTAGTTCCAGAATGTTTATGTGAAGAGACTTTTCCAGACTCGTCCATACTCCCTGGAAGTTTCTTCCTTGTGTGACTGCTCCCCAGCCTCTCAGGCTGGCGTCCGTGGTCACCAGGATCCAATCCTGAATGCCGAATCTGCGGCCTTCTAATAGGTGAGCCTTCTGCAACCACCACAGAAGTGACACCCTTGTCTTTGGTGACAGGGTTATTCGCAGGTGCATCTGCAGATGCGACCCTGACCATTTGTCCAACAGATCCCTTTGGAATATTCTTGCATGGAATCTGCCGAATGGAATTGCTTCGTAAGAAGCCACCATTTTTCCCAGGACTCTTGTGCATTGATGTACTGACACTTTTCCTGGTTTTAGGAGGTTCCTGACCAGATCGGATAACTCCTTGGCTTTTTCCTCTGGAAGGAAAACCTTTTTCTGAACCGTGTCCAGAATCATTCCTAGGAACAGCAGACGAGTTGTCGGGATTAAATGGGATTTTGGAATATTCAGAATCCACCCGTGTTGTCTTAGCACCTCTTGAGATAGTGCTAAAGCTGTCTCCAGCTGTTCTCTGGACCTTGCCCTTATTAGGAGATCGTCCAAGTATGGGATAACTAATACGCCTTTTCTTCGAAGAAGAATCATCATCTCGGCCATTACCTTGGTAAAGACCCGAGGCGCCGTGGACAATCCGAACGGCAGCGTCTGAAACTGATAGTGACAGTTTTGAACAATGAACCTGAGGTACCCCTGGTGTGCGGGGTAAATCGGAACGTGTAGATACGCATCCTTGATGTCCAAGGATACCATAAAGTCCCCTTCTTCCAGGTTCGCTATCACTGCTCTGAGTGACTCCATCTTGAACTTGAACTTTTTTATGTAGAGGTTCAAGGACTTCAGATTTAGAATAGGCCTTACCGAGCCATCCGGCTTCGGTACCACAAATAGAGTGGAATAATACCCCTTTCCTTGTTGTAATAGGGGTACTTTGACTATCACCTGCTGAGCGTACAGCTTGTGAATGGCTTCCAACACCCTCTCCCTTTCGGAAGAGACGGTTGGTAAGGCAGACTTCAGGAAACGATGAGGAGGATCCGTCTCTAATTCCAACCTGTACCCCTGAGATATTATCTGCAGGATCCAGGGGTCTACCTGCGAGTGAGCCCACTGCGCGCTGTAATATTTGAGACGGCCCCCCACTGTCCCCGAGTCCGCTTGAGAGGCCCCAGCGTCATGCTGAGGTTTTTGCAGGAGCCGGGGAGGGCTTCTGTTCCTGGGAAGGAGCTGCCTGTTGGTGTCTCTTCCCTCTTCCTCTGCCTCGTGGCAGGTACGACAAGCCCTTTGCTCTCTTATTTTTGTAGGAGCGAAAAGGCTGCGGTTGAAAGGTCGGTGCCTTTCTCTGTTGGGGAGTGACTTGAGGTAAAAAAGTGGATTTCCCGGCAGTAGCCGTGGCCACCAAGTCTGATAGACCAACTCCAAATAACTCCTCCCCTTTATACGGCAAAACCTCCATGTGACGTTTTGAATCCGCATCGCCTGTCCACTGTCGTGTCCATAAGGCTCTTCTGGCTGAAATGGACATAGCACTCATCCGAGATGCCAGTGTGCAAATATCCCTCTGTGCATCACGCATATAGATAAATGCATCCTTTATTTGTTCTAACGACAGTAAAACATTGTCCCTATCTAGGGTATCAATATTTTCAATCAGGGATTCTGACCAAACTACTCCAGCACTGCACATCCAGGCAGTTGCTATAGCTGGTCGTAGTATAACACCTGCATGTGTGTATATATTCTTTTGAATAACTTCCATCTTTCTATCTGATGGATCCTTAAGTGCGGCCGTCTCAGGAGAGGGTAACGCCACTTGTTTGGATAAGCGTGTGAGCGCCTTGTCCACCTTAGGGGGTGTTTCCCAGCGCGCCCTAACCTCTGGCGGGAAAGGGTATAATGCCAATAACTTTTTTGAAATTATCAACTTTTTATCAGGAGCAACCCACGCTTCATCACACACGTCATTTAATTCTTCTGATTCAGGAAAAACTGTTTGTAGTTTTTTCACACCATACATAATACCCTGTTTTACGGTATCTGTAGTATCAGCTAAATGTAACGTCTCCTTCATTGCCAAAATCATATAACGTGTGGCCCTACTGGAAAATACGTTTGAATTTCTACCGTCGTCACTGGAATCAGTGCCCGTGTCTGGGTCTGTGTCGACCGACTGAGGCAAAGGGCGTTTTACAGCCCCTGACGGTGTTTGAGGCGCCTGGACAGGCATTAATTGATTGTCCGGCCGCCTCATGTCCTCAACTGACTGTTTAAGGGAAGATAAACCATCACGTAATTCCACAAATAAAGGCATCCATTCTGGTGTCGACCCCCTGGGGGGTGACATCTGCATATTTGGCAATTGCTCCGCCTCCACACCAATATCGTCCTCATACATGTCGACACCACGTACCGACACACACCGCAAACTCACAGGGAATGCTCTAATGAAGACAGGACCCACTAGCCCTTTTGGGGAGACAGAGGGAGAGTCTGCCAGCACACACCACAAAGCGCTATATATACAAGGGATATCCTTATATTAAGTGCTCCCTTATAGCTGCTTTAATATATATATATATATAGCCATTAATGTGCCCCCCCTCTCTGTTTTACCCTGTTTCTGTAGTGCAGTGCAGGGGAGAGACCTGGGAGCCGTTCTGACCAGCGGAGCTGTGACAGAAAATGGCGCCGTGTGCTGAGGAGATAGGCCCCGCCCCTTTTTCGGCGGGTTCTTCTCCCGCTATTTTTCCAGTCAGGCAGGGGTTAAATATCTCCATATAGCCCCTATGGGCTATATGTGAGGTATTTTTAGCCTTGTATAAGGTTTATATTTGCCTCTCAGAGCGCCCCCCCCCAGCGCTCTGCACCCTCAGTGACTGCCCAGTGAAGTGTGCTGAGAGGAAAATGGCGCACAGCTGCAGTGCTGTGCGCTACCTTATGAAGACTGAGGAGTCTTCAGCCGCCGGTTTCCGGACCTCTTCACGCTTCAGCATCTGCAAGGGGGTCGGCGGCGCGGCTCCGGGACCGGACTCCACGGCTGGGCCTGTGTTCGATCCCTCTGGAGCTAATGGTGTCCAGTAGCCAAGCAGCAAATCCACTCTGCATGCAGGTGAGTTTACTACTTTCCCCCTAAGTCCCACGTTGCAGTGATCCTGTTGCCAGCAGGACTCACTGTAAAGAAAAAAACCTAAACTAAACTTTCTCTAAGCAGCTCTTTAGGAGAGCCACCTAGATTGCACCCTTCTCGTTCGGGCACAAAATCTAACTGGAGTCTGGAGGAGGGTCATAGGGGGAGGAGCCAGTGCACACCACCTGACCTAGTAAAGCTTTACTTTTTTGTGCCCTGTCTCCTGCGGAGCCGCTATTCCCCATGGTCCTTTCAGGAACCCCAGCATCCACTTAGGACGATAGAGAAATAATGGTATCCTCCTCTGCCATCAGCCTTTGCCTCTCCCCATCACCCTCTGCCTCTCGCTGTTACCCTCTCTCTGTGCCACTCTTCCTGTCACCCTCTGCCTGTCACCCACTGCTTATCCTGGTCACCTCTGACTCTCAGCATGACCCTCTTCCTCTCCTGTCCCTCTTTGTCACCCACTTCTTCTCCCTGTCACACTCTGCCTCTCCCTGTCACCAAATGCTTATCCATATCACCCTCTGCCTTTCACCATGACCCTCTGCCTCTCCTTGTCCCTCTCTCCTGGTTATCCTCTCCACGTCACCCTCTTTTGCCCACTGCCTCTCCCTATCACCCTCTTCCTGTCCCACTCCCCTGTTACCCATTGCACCTCCCTGTTACCCCCTCACCCTCTGCATCTATCCATGACCTTCTGACTCTCCCCATTACCCTCTCCCTCTTTTCCTGTCACACACTCCTTCTTCCTGTCACCCTCTCCCTGTCATCCTCTGCCATATCCTGTCACCCACTGCTTTGCTGCCTTTCCCCTTCACTCTCTGCCACTCACTGTCAAGTACTGCTTCTCCCTGTCACCCTCCCCCATGACCCTCTGCTTCTCACTGTCACCCTGTCAACCACCACTTCACCCTTTCACACTCTGCCCGTCACATTCTGCCTCTCATCATCACCCTCTGCCTCACCATGTCACACTCACCCCATCACCCTCTGCCTCTCCCTCTCACCCTCTGCCTCTCCCTGTCACTCTCTCCCATCACCCTTTCCCTCTCTCCTGTCACCCTCTGCCTCACCCTGTCACTCTATCCGTGTTCCTTTCTCTCTGTCACCCTCTGCCTCTTACTGTCACCCTCTCCCTGTCAACCACTGCTTCATCTTTTCACATTCATCCTACCATCCTCTGCCTCTCAACATCACCCACTGCCTCTCTCAGCTGCTCCCTGTCACCTTCTCCATGTCGTCCACTGCTTCTCCCTGTCACCCTCTGCCTTTCCCTGTCACCCTCTCCACATCACCCTCTCCCCATCACCCACTGCCTCTACCTGTCACATTCATCCTGTCATCCTTTCCCTCTCTCCGTCACCCTCTGCCTTTCCCTGTCACCCTCTCCTGGACGCTCTCTCTCTCTTCTAGTCACCCACTGCTTCTCCCTGGCACACTCTACCTCTACCTTGGTGTGGAGGAAGGTGACCCAAAGCATATTTTTGCACCTGGGCCCACCACACACAAGTTCCATCACTGCACTGAACTGGATAGCCCACAGTTCCACCTACATACCAAAGAAACACCCTCAGAACATTGCGCCTACATGCCAGCACCCAGTTGCCACACAGTTACACCCACTCAGCTGCAAGTGGAAATGTGTACAGATCCCCGATCGTCAGGTGTGGCTTGGTTCACAGGGATATAATGGACACCCCCCCCAGTGGGTCCCAATATCTGAGTGCCTCCCCCCCCCTCTCAAATGTCAGTTTCCCTACTATGCATTAAAATTATACATGGCTATTCTATCGGGTGGTCTTCAGTATGCCGACTGACGGGATCCCGGCGCACAGTATACCGGCGCCGGGATCCCGACAGCCGGCATACCGACACTTATTCTCCCTCATGGGGGTCCACGACCCCCCTGGAGGGAGAATAAAATAGCGTGTTAGCGCCACCGTGCCCGTAGCGTGGCAAGCGCAGCGAGCCCACAAGGGGCTCATTTGTGCTCGCCACACTGTCGGTAAGCCGGCGGTCGGGCTCCCGGCGCTGGTATGCTGGTCGCCGGGAGCCCGACCGCCGGCATATCGTAGTGAACCCATTCTATCAGAGGGTCAGTTACCTGGTAGAGCAGGAATGTGGATGAACATGTGTGCTTGGTTTGTTTCTATAGAAACTACACCTCCTGCTAATCCCAATTAGAGCTACCAGTTCTAATGTTTTCTTCTGTGAAAATAACATTTAAAATTTATTATATTGCAGACTAAGAATGTAAAAAAAATATTTAAAAACAAATCAAGACCGTCTGGTGGAGAAGACACTGGCCTATCAGATGGAATAACACAGCTGTTTGCCCACTACTTTATTCATTGAGAGGAATGTTAGATTGCTAATGAATGTTCCCACAGGAGAATACCCAAGTTTAAATATAGAAGATGGACTTGCTGCTTTTTCCAAGCGAACTGCAGAGGATGCAAAGGGATGAAAAAAAAGAAGGAGGAATTTGACTTTAACTATATCTGTTGCCACCCATTTTTTTTTTTCTTTTTCTGGTAAGTAGCCAAAGACGCATTCTTTCTTCAAATGAGGAAAACAAAGACATCCAGAATCCTGCTCAGACCTCAGCCCTCTCTTCTGGCATTTCTTCAGGATTTAAAGGAACATTGCAAGGGAAACTGTTAGTGCATGTATTAAACATTACATCTGCATAGACCCAAGATATTACTGTGCCTATAAATACTCTTTTCAATAGTTATTGTTTGGGAAAATCAAATAGTTGTGACATGATAGTTTAGCTACTGTGGGGGAGGGATATGTGTGTGTGTGTGTGTGTGTGTGTGTGTGTGTGTGTGTGTGTGTGTGTGGAGGGGGGGGGGGGTAATACATTCAAACTGAATAAGGGATTTCACATTTGCTAAAATATCATGATCTCTAGCAAATCATAATTTCTTTTTTTTACTCTTTATTTTGAAATAAAAAGTGGCAAACAAGACAACATGACACAGAGAAACACAGAGCAATATACATGCAGAAATGCAAGTCAGCAACTGTACCAGGGTAAAACGATATATATCGAAATAAAAGATGTCAGTGAAATCCACTTAGTTTTTGTATTTTTTTAAACAGACTACATATAAGACGAGGCTACACTAGCGAATACTAATGAAGGGAGGGAGAAGGAAAGAGAGAGAAGAAAAAAAAAAAGGAACAGAGGTGGAAGGTACCGCGGGTGAGAGGCAGTCAGTCGTTGGCGGAGTCACGGAGAAGTAAAATTTACCAAGTAGTAAAGCAGAAACTCATCTCAACACGAAATTGGGAGGAATTGTCTACGTTGTACCAGGCATTTGTCTTTGAAAATAAGAATACCAGGGGCTCCATGTAATTGAAAGTTTCCCAACAGAGTCATGAAGCAGAGCTGTGATGTATTCCATTGAAGCTGCGAACCAAACTTTATTGATAATAGCCTAACTGGACGGAACAGCTGGTTGTTTCCAATTTGCGGCAATAAACTTAGCGGAGCCAAATATATGATTACTCAATTTGCTTTTAGGGATCGAAGGCTCTTCCATTGGTTTACAAAGCAAAGCTTGTAAAGGGCATTTGGGAGCAGTGGAGTTGTAAATGTTTCCCAAAAGAGAGAAAATGGCGTCCCAATAAGAGCTGATCAGAGGGCAATCCCACCAGATATGCATGAATGAGCCCTGATGAACTGGAAGGGAAAATACGATGAATGACCATGGGAACCATGTACCACCTCGAGTAAACCTTGAAAGCGTTCTCCCTAAAGTTTGCATTTATAGATGTTTTTGCAATTGATTCCTTTATATCTGACCAATCCTCTTCAGTTAACGTTATATCTAGGTCACGTTCCCAGGCTAATTCGAATAATAAGATTTTACTTACCGATAAATCTATTTCTCGGAGTCCGTAGTGGATGCTGGGGTTCCTGAAAGGACCATGGGGAATAGCGGCTCCGCAGGAGACAGGGCACAAAAAGTAAAGCTTTTCCAGATCAGGTGGTGTGCACTGGCTCCTCCCCCTATGACCCTCCTCCAGACTCCAGTTAGGTACTGTGCCCGGACGAGCGTACACAATAAGGGAGGATTTTGAATCCCGGGTAAGACTCATACCAGCCACACCAATCACACCGTACAACTTGTGATCTAAACCCAGTTAACAGTATGATAACAGCGGAGCCTCTGAAAGATGGCTTCCTTCAACAATAACCCGAATTAGTTAACAATAACTATGTACAATTATTGCAGATAATCCGCACTTGGGATGGGCGCCCAGCATCCACTACGGACTCCGAGAAATAGATTTATCGGTAAGTAAAATCTTATTTTCTCTATCGTCCTAGTGGATGCTGGGGTTCCTGAAAGGACCATGGGGATTATACCAAAGCTCCCAAACGGGCGGGAGAGTGCGGATGACTCTGCAGCACCGAATGAGAGAACTCCAGGTCCTCCTTAGCCAGAGTATCAAATTTGTAAAATTTTACAAACGTGTTCTCCCCTGACCACGTAGCTGCTCGGCAAAGTTGTAATGCCGAGACCCCTCGGGCAGCCACCCAAGATGAGCCCACCTTCCTTGTGGAGTGGGCCTTTACAGATTTAGGCTGTGGCAGGCCTGCCACAGAATGTGCAAGTTGGATTGTGCTACAGATCCAACGAGCAATCGTCTGCTTAGACGCAGGAGCACCCATCTTGTTGGGTGCATACAATATAAACAACGAGTCAGATTTTCTGACTCCAGCTGTCCTTGCAATATATATTTTTAATGCTCTGACAACGTCCAGTAACTTGGAGTCCTCCAAGTCACTTGTAGCCGCAGGCACTACAATAGGCTGGTTCAGATGAAATGCTGACACCACCTTAGGGAGAAAATGCGGACGAGTCCGCAGTTCTGCCCTGTCCGAATGGAAAATCAGATATGGGCTTTTGTAAGATAAAGCTGCCAGTTCTGACACTCTCCTGGCCGAAGCCAGGGCTAGAAGCATGGTCACTTTCCATGTGAGATATTTCAAATCCACCTTCTTTAGTGGTTCAAACCAATGAGATTTTAGAAAGTCCAAAACCACATTGAGATCCCACGGTGCCACTGGAGGCACCACAGGAGGCTGTATATGTAGCACTCCCTTAACAAAGGTCTGGACTTCAGGGACTGAAGCCAATTCTTTTTGAAAGAAAATCGACAGGGCCGAAATTTGAACCTTAATAGATCCCAATTTGAGACCCATAGACAATCCTGATTGCAGGAAATGTAGGAATCGACCCAGTTGAAATTCCTCCGTCGGAGCACTCCGATCTTCGCACCACGCAACATATTTTCGCCAAATTCGGTGATAATGTTGCACGGTTACTTCCTTCCTTGCTTTAATCAAAGTAGGAATGACTTCTTCCGGCATGCCTTTTTCCTTTAGGATCCGGCGTTCAACCGCCATGCCGTCAAACGCAGCCGCGGTAAGTCTTGAAACAGACAGGGACCCTGCTGAAGCAAGTCCCTCCTTAGAGGTAGAGGCCACGGATCTTCCGTGATCATCTCTTGAAGTTCCGGGTACCAAGTCCTTCTTGGCCAATCCGGAACCACTAGTATCGTCCTTACGCCTCTTTGCCGTATAATTCTCAATACTTTTGGTATGAGAGGCAGAGGAGGAAACACATACACCGACTGGTACACCCAAGGCGTTACCAGCGCGTCCACAGCTATTGCCTGCGGATCTCTTGACCTGGCGCAATACCTGTCCAGTTTTTTGTTGAGGCGAGACGCCATCATGTCCACCATTGGTCTTTCCCAACGGGTTACCAGCAAGTGGAAGACTTCTGGATGAAGTCCCCACTCTCCCGGGTGAAGATAGTGTCTGCTGAGGAAGTCTGCTTCCCAGTTGTCCACTCCCGGGATGAACACTGCTGACAGTGCTATCACATGATTCTCTGCCCAGCGAAGAATCCTTGCAGCTTCTGCCATTGCACTCCTGCTTCTTGTGCCGCCCTGTCTGTTCACATGGGCGACTGCCGTGATGTTGTCCGACTGGATCAACACCGGTTTTCCCTGAAGCAGAGGTTCTGCCTGGCTTAGAGCATTGTATATTGCTCTTAGTTCCAGAATGTTTATGTGAAGAGACGTTTCCAGGCTCGTCCATACTCCCTGGAAGTTTCTTCCTTGTGTGACTGCTCCCCAGCCTCTCAGGCTGGCGTCCGTGGTCACCAGGATCCAATCCTGTATGCCGAATCTGCGGCCCTCCAATAGATGAGCACTCTGCAACCACCACAGAAGAGACACCCTTGTCCTTGGAGACAGGGTTATCCGCAGGTGCATCTGAAGATGCGACCCTGACCATTTGTCCAACAGATCCCTTTGGAAAATTCTTGCGTGGAATCTGCCGAATGGAATTGCTTCGTAAGAAGCCACCATTTTTCCCAGGACTCTTGTGCATTGATGTACAGACACCTTTCCTGGTTTTAGGAGGTTCCTGACAAGCTCGGATAACTCCTTGGCTTTTTCCTCCGGGAGAAAAACCTTTTTCTGAACCGTGTCCAGAATCATCCCTAGGAACAGCAGACGAGTTGTCGGCATTAACTGGGATTTTGGAATATTCAGAATCCACCCGTGCTGTTTTAGCACTTCTTGCGACAGTGCTAATCCCATCTCTAGCTGTTCTCTGGACCTTGCCCTTATTAGGAGATCGTCCAAGTATGGGATAATTAATATGCCTTTTCTTCGAAGAAGAATCATCATCTCGGCCATTACCTTTGTAAAGACCCGAGGTGCTGTGGACAATCCGAACGGCAGCGTCTGAAACTGATAGTGACAGTTTTGTACAACGAACCTGAGGTACCCCTGGTGTGAGGGGTAAATTGGAACGTGGAGATACGCATCCTTGATGTCCAAGGATACCATAAAGTCCCCCTCTTCCAGGTTCGCTATCACTGCTCTGAGTGACTCCATCTTGAACTTGAACTTCTTTATGTACAGGTTCAAGGACTTCAGATTTAGAATAGGCCTTACCGAGCCATCCGGCTTCGGTACCACAAAAAGAGTGGAATAATACCCCTTCCCTTGTTGTAGAAGAGGTACCTTGACTATCACCTGCTGAGAGTACAGCTTGTGAATGGCTTCCAAAACCGTCTCCCTTTCGGAGGGGGGCGTTGGTAAAGCAGACTTCAGGAAACGGCGAGGTGGATCTGTCTCTAATTCCAACCTGTACCCCTGAGATATTATCTGCAGGATCCAGGGATCTACCTGCGAGTGAGCCCACTGCGCGCTGTAATTTTTGAGACGACCACCCACCGTCCCCGAGTCCGCTTGAGAAGCCCCAGCGTCATGCTGAGGCTTTTGTAGAAGCCGGGGAAGGCTTCTGTTCCTGGGAAGGAGCTGCCTGTTGCTGTCTCTTCCCTCGACCTCTGCCTCGTGGCAGATATGAATAGCCCTTTGCTCTCTTATTTTTAAAGGAACGAAAGGGCTGCGGTTGAAAAGTCGGTGCCTTTTTCTGTTGGGGAGTGACTTGAGGTAGAAAGGTGGATTTCCCGGCTGTAGCCGTGGCCACCAAATCTGATAGACCGACTCCAAATAACTCCTCCCCTTTATACGGCAAAACTTCCATATGTCGTTTTGAATCCGCATCGCCTGTCCACTGTCGCGTCCATAAAGCTCTTCTGGCCGAAATGAACATAGCACTTACCCGTGATGCCAGTGTGCAGATATCCCTCTGTGCATCACGCATATAAAGAAATGCATCCTTTATTTGTTCTAACGACAGTAAAATATTGTCCCTGTCCAGGGTATCAATATTTTCAATCAGGGACTCTGACCAAACTACCCCAGCACTGCACATCCAGGCAGTCGCTATAGCTGGTCGTAGTATAACACCTGCATGTGTGTATATACTTTTTTGGATATTTTCCATCCTCCTATCTGATGGATCTTTAAGTGCGGCCGTCTCAGGAGAGGGTAACGCCACTTGTTTAGATAAGCGTGTTAGCGCCTTGTCCACCCTAGGAGGTGTTTCCCAGCGCTCCCTAACCTCTGGCGGGAAAGGGTATAATGCCAATAATTTCTTTGAAATTATCAGCTTTTTATCAGGGGCAACCCACGCTTCATTACACACGTCATTTAATTCTTCTGATTCAGGAAAAACTATAGGTAGTTTTTTCACACCCCACATAATACCCTGTTTAGTGGTACCTGTAGTATCAGCTAAATGTAACGCCTCCTTCATTGCCAAAATCATATAACGTGTGGCCCTACTGGAAAATACGGTTGATTCGTCACCGTCACCACTGGAGTCAGTGCCTGTGTCTGGGTCTGTGTCGACCGACTGAGGCAAAGGGCGTTTCACAGCCCCTGACGGTGTTTGAGTCGCCTGGACAGGCACTAATTGATTGTCCGGCCGTCTCATGTCGTCAAACGACTGCTTTAGCGTGTTGACACTATCCCGTAGTTCCATAAATAAAGGCATCCATTCTGGTGTCGACTCCCTAGGGGGTGACATCCTCATATTTGGCAATTGCTCCGCCTCCACACCAATATCGTCCTCATACATGTCGACACACACGTACCGACACACAGCAGACACACAGGGAATGCTCCTAACGAAGACAGGACCCACTAGCCCTTTGGGGAGACAGAGGGAGAGTTTGCCAGCACACACCAAAAGCGCTATATATAACAGGGATAGCCTTATAATAAGTGCTCCCTTATAGCTGCTTTATATATATCAAAATATCGCCATAAATTTGCCCCCCCTCTCTGTTTTACCCTGTTTCTGTAGTGCAGTGCAGGGGAGAGACCTGGGAGCCGTCCTGACCAGCGGAGCTGTGAGAGGAAATGGCGCCGTGTGCTGAGGAGATAGGCCCCGCCCCTTTTCCGGCGGGCTCGTCTCCCGCTATTTAGTGAATCCAGGCAGGGGTTAAATATCTCCATATAGCCTCTGGGGGCTATATGTGAGGTATTTTTAGCCTTTATATAGGTTACATTTGCCTCCCAGGGCGCCCCCCCCCAGCGCCCTGCACCCTCAGTGACTGCGTGTGAAGTGTGCTGAGAGGAAAATGGCGCACAGCTGCAGTGCTGTGCGCTACCTTTAGAAGACTGCAGGAGTCTTCAGCCGCCGATTCTGGACCTCTTCTGACTTCAGCATCTGCAAGGGGGCCGGCGGCGCGGCTCCGGTGACCATCCAGGCTGTACCTGTGATCGTCCCTCTGGAGCTGATGTCCAGTAGCCAAGAAGCCAATCCATCCTGCACGCAGGTGAGTTCACTTCTTCTCCCCTCAGTCCCTCGTTGCAGTGATCCTGTTGCCAGCAGGACTCACTGTAAAATAAAAAACCTAAGCTAAACTTTTTCTAAGCAGCTCTTTAGGAGAGCCACCTAGATTGCACCCTTCTCGGCCGGGCACAAAAATCTAACAGGAGTCTGGAGGAGGGTCATAGGGGGAGGAGCCAGTGCACACCACCTGATCTGGAAAAGCTTTACTTTTTGTGCCCTGTCTCCTGCGGAGCCGCTATTCCCCATGGTCCTTTCAGGAACCCCAGCATCCACTAGGACGATAGAGAAAATTCTTTAGCGGGTGGTGAGCCAGCTAAGAGAGAGTACAGGATTGATATAACCCCTCTACGGTCAGGATCATATATACACATTCGTTCAAGGGGGAGCGGTTTTCTAGATTTAATGGGTTTGTTGAGAGAGTGCGCAAAGCTAATTATCTGTAGGTAATCAAAATGTCTAAGGTTCTGGGCATCGTATTTCTCACATAACACCTTGAAGTTTTGCGGAGCAAATTCTCCGGAAACATGTAACAGTCTAGTAATACCCAACGAAGCCCATGGCTTTAGATAGGGTGTCATACACCCCAGAGGGAAATCAGGGTGGCGCCAGAGAGAGGTCAGTGGAGATGGGTAGGGAGCTAGATTAAGTTTCTTATTCAGAAAATCCCAGGTTGTAAGTACCGAAGAAACACAAGGGGAAACTGCTACCGAGGCTGGTCTCATTTTCAATGGTAACCATGGAGAAAACTAACCGATTGATAGTTAATCAAGTCGCTTTCAAGAGACACCCATTTCTTGTCACCTTCTTTTTTATGCCAGGCTACTATATGGCTCAATTGCGTAGCTTGGAAGCAGGGGTGTATCTAGGGGTCTGAGCGCCCTTGGCAAAGTAAGGAACTGGCGCCCCCCACCTCCCCCACCCAGAGACACAGAGGGGGGAGTTACAGATAGGCTGTCAGGGACACTGAGGGAGAATTACAGGGAGGGTGTGGGTACAGTGTCAAACACAGGATTTCTAGAGGGGGGTTTCCAAATGCAGTACACAATCTCCCACTCTGTGGAGCATTGGAGCAATTGTGGGAGTCTGGGGGAGCGGTAGAAGAACCTAGTAAAGACCCTGGACATTAATGTATACTGTATGAAATACAGTATTAATATTTAACACTATAAACGGTCTATAGTACAGGCTGTATCACACATTTAAATAATATAAATAAGTGGTCAGGAAAAAGATTAAACATACCATAATAAATAAATATTACAAACATAATAGAACCAGTCCTGCACTTTTTAAGCACACATTCTCCCACCTTATGGTAAGGCTCCTGTCTTTTCTTCCTGGTAGCTACTCTCTTGTCCAGTGTACTGATTGAGGATTCACACAGCAAACTTGGTAGAAGATTCTACCACTGGGCATGTGCAGCAGCTCCGCTCTGTCCCTTAAACTGCATGATGTGGTGGTAGCTCTAGTTATCGTGTTATATACCATTGCTATTGTTTTCATAATTTGAGCCACTTGCCAAGAGGAGAGGGGTTTCCAGGCACCCGGAAACACCCCCTGTGTTTGCCTATGTGGTAGGGACAATGAGGTGGAGGGCTAACAGGGAGGCTGAGTTCAGGGACACTGAGGGACAATTACAGGGAGGGTGTGGGCAGGGACACTGAGGGGGAATTACAGGAGTGTGTGGGCAGGGACACTGAGGGGGAATAACGGGGAGAGTACGGGCAGGGGCACTGAGCTTGAATTACAGGAGGGTGTGGGCAGGGACACTGAGGGGGGAGTCACAGGGAGGCTGAGGTCAGGGACACTAAGGGGGAATTACAGGGAGGGTTCGGGTAGGGAAAATGAGAGGGAAGAGCTATAGGGACGCTGAGGTCAAGGACACTGAGGGGCAATTACAGGGAGGGTGCGGGAAGAGACACTGAGAGGGAATTACAGGAGTGTGTGGGCAGGGACACTGAGGGGGGAGTCACAGGGAGGCTGAGGTTAGGAACACTGAGGGAGAATTACAGGGAGGGTGCCGGCAGGGACACTGAGGAGGAATTACGAGGAGGGTGCGGGCAGGGACACTGACATGGAATTATGGGGAGGGTGCAGGCACGGAGACTGAGGGGGAATTACAGGGAGGGTGCGGGAAGAGACACTGAGAGGGAATTACAGGGGTGTGTGGGCTGGGACACTGAGGGGGGAGTCACAGGGAGGCTGAGGTTAGGAACACTGAGGGAGAATTACAGGGAGGGTGCCGGCAGGGACACTGAGGAGGAATTACGAGGAGGGTGCGGGAAGGGACACTGACATGGAATTATGGGGAAGGTGCAGGCACGGAGACTGAGGGGGAATTATGAGGAGTGTGCAGGCAGGGACACTGAGATGGAATTATGGGGAAGGTGCAGGCAGGGAAAATGAGAGGGAGGGGCTACAGGGACGCTGAGGTCAAGGACACTGAGGAGCAATTACAGGGAGGGTGCAGTAAGAGACACTGAGAGGAAATTACAGGAGTGTGCGGGCAGGGACACTTACGGGGAGTCACAGGGAGGCTGAGGTTAGGAACACAGAGAGAATTACAGGGAGGGTGCAGGCAGGGACACTGAGGAGGAATTATGAGAAGGGTGCGGGCAGGGACACTGAGATGGAATTATGGGGAGGTTGCAGGCAGGGAGACTGAGAGGGAATTACGAGGAGTGTGCAGGCAGGGACACTGAAAGGGTATTACGGGTAGGGTGCAGGAAGGGACACTGAGAGGGAATTACGAGGAGTGTGCAGGCAGGGACACTGAGAGGGTATTACGGGTAGGGTACAGGAAGGGACACTGAGAGGGAATTACAAGGAGGGTACGGGCAGGGATACTGAGGGGGAATTACGGTTAGGGTGCGGGTAGGGACACTGAGAGGGTATTACAGTGAGGGTACGGGCAGGGATACTGAGGGGGAATTACGGTTAGGGAGCAGGTAGGGACACTGAGAGGAAATTACAGGGAGGGTACGGGTAGGGATACTGAGGGGGAATTACGGTTAGGGTGTGGGTAGGGACACAGAGAGGGAATTACAGGGAGGGTGCGGGCAGGGATACTGAGGGGGAATTACGGTTAGGGTGTGGGTAGGGACACAGAGGGAATTACAGAGAGGGTGTGGGTAGGGACACTGAGAGGGAAATACGGGGAGGGTGTGGGTAGGGACACTGAGAGGTAATTACAGGGATGGTGCGGGCAGGGCCGGCAACAGAAATCTCGGGGCCCGGTACACTGATACCTCTGGGGCCCCCCTCTTCCCTCCAAACACCTCCCCCCCCCCCCCCCCCCCGGAAATCAGACCCGCACATCCGTCCCTTGCATGTGCCAATAAATGTATTGCCATATAGGTGTATTGTTCAGGTGAACACAAAGAAGTAGAGAATTTGACAGCAGATAAGAACCACTTGGCCCATTTAGTCTGCCCTAAACACGTGTACTGTACACACACTGATTTACACACAGTATATCTTTGGAGTGTGGGATGACACTCAAGTACCCAGAGGAAACCCACACAAGCATGGGGAGAATATACAAACTCCACACAGTTAGGGATGTTACTATACATACAGTACACTGCACTACTGCTGAGCAAAGTGGACCATAATATATTATCTGCACTTTGAATAGAAGTCCTCTACCAGTGAAATTAGTATTTGTTATTAATATTGTTGAATTGCTGGCATAATGTTATTTAATTCTAAAATAACATTATGCCGACAATTCAACAATATTAATAAAAACCACTAATGTCACTGCTATCAGGTAGAGACGTTCTATTGAAAATGCAGATAGTGTTACAGCATATCCTCAGCAGTAGTGCAGTATATTTTTATTACATTGCATATTGAATGTTTTTTTAAATATTATAAAAAAACAGATAATATTCACTATGCACTTTAATAAAAATATGCTGCATTACTTTGAAATAGCATTGCATTATTGAATATTATCTGGTTTGTTTGTTTTTTAAAACATTGTATGCTCTGGCTCATGAGAGACACTGCGTGACAGCGTTTCCACACTCTGACTGCTGTCACTTACCAAAATACCACTGCTATCCTCCAGTTCCAAGCTGCCTGGGCTGTTTCTCCTGCAGTCCAGTGTTTCTCCTGGGCACTGGACTGGGCTCCTCTTAGGACCGTCGCCACTGCAAAGACTTAAGTGAACTGTAAAAGGCGGGGAGTAAGTGAAGGGTGTAGCGTCGCATGGAAGCGTCATGTGATATCTACGCACACAGTGGGACACGGACAGGTGACTGTGGGCAGTGGCTGGGTTACCGCCGCAGAGAGCGGGGGGGGGGGGGGGGTTCCAGTGGCAAACGCAGGATTTCCATAGGGGGGTTTCCGTACATGTATGTATTCATGTGTTTGTATACGTATATGTGTGGGTGGGTATACATGTACTGTGTTTAAATATACTGTATATAATCCCAGTAAAAAAGGCAGGTGCACTCAGATTTTCCAAAAAAACTGTTATGATGCAAAGTCACAGCATATCAACATGTCAGGGCTACGGGCCCCCGAAACGTGGATATGCTGTGACTTTGCATCATTACAGGTTTTTTGTAATAACTGAGTGCACCTGCCTTTTTTATCGGGATTATAATTATTTACAGAGGGCACTTGAGTATTATTTTGAATGTCAGAGGAGTGGCGGACCACCGTACATACACATACAATAGCATATACACACACACTATACATGGACACAGCATACATGCATACACACACACACACACAATATAGCACACATAGTATACATGCACACAGCATACATACAAACACACACACACAGACTATACATGCATGCAGCATACATACAGTATACATGCACGCAGCATACATACACACTGCATACATACATACACAGTATACATACGCATAGCATACATACACAGTATACATGCATACATACACCCACAGTATACATGCATTCATAGTATACATACACACACACTATACATGCATATAGCATGCTTTGCATACACACACACTACACATGCCATACATACACACACCATTATAAGTAACTACAGCCTTCCATCACCATCCCCCCCAGCCAGACTATTTTATTACACACCACCGGCCTCTCCTTCAATCCCAACAAACAGTATCTAACACCCACCTGGATTCAGTGAGAGTATTGGACACATCCACTGCCTACCCAGTGCCCTCACCGTCACCAGCCTTTTTCTCTTTCACCTCACGTACAAGTACAGTACCTCCTGAGAGGAGCTGTGTGCTGCGCTGTCACTGCAGCTCCCTCTACAGGCACCAAGAAGCAAGCGTCTCTGTGTAAGGATGGAGCTGCTGCAGCCTGTCAGTTCCTCACGCTGTATACACACACAAAAAACGATCAGCAGCGCAGATGGATCGGCGGCCAGGGGGGGTTTCTAGGTACTCGGAAACCCCCCCTGCGTGCACGTATGGGTTCCACCGACGGAGTTATCAACTATACAGTGCCACGGCTCTCTTCCGGCCAGCGCAATCCATTTAAATTTTACCCCATCCTACGTGTTGCACTGACACAGCTTGATGCCATGGTTGATGCCCAGATCCTTGGGGCCCCTCACAACGTCGGGGCCCGGTACGGGTGTCCCCTTTGACCCCCCCTGTCGCCGGGCCTGGGTGCGGGCAGGGATACTGAGGGGGAATTATGTGAAGGGTGTGGGCAGGGACACTAAGAGGGAATTACAGGAGTGTATGGGCAGGGTCACTGAGAGGGCAGTTACAGGGATGGTGCGGGCAGGGACACTGAGGGGGAATTACAAGGAGGGTGTGGACAGAGACATCGAGGGGATATATGCACACATACATACAGTTAAAAACTCCTCTCTAGGTGTGATGGCACTACATGTTCCAGCAAATCCAGTTGACAAGGTGTGCTGGGACTTGTAGTCTCAACACAGCTGGACAGGCAGTCACTGGTCTAGATACCTCTCCATACAGAGCTCTTTGTAACCTGTGATCCAGACTGCCAGGATAGACCATGCAGTGCAGCTACGGTACCGCAGAAAATATACAGGTATGCTCACGCTGCACTGCTGACTGATGCTGATTGTAGTAGCTGGTGTTTGGTGACAGACCGCGTGGGACCAATGAGAAGGGGAGCGGATGAGGAAGAGGAGGTGCCTCGCCCCTCCCATACCTGGAAGTGCCCCACTCCCCGGCTATATTTACCATCATTGTGACTGTAGTCACAGAGAGTGTCAGAGTGCAATACGCTTCTGAGAGTCCGGGAGTGGATGAGCACTGCTAAGGAATGTACTCAGTGAGAACTACTATGTCATTCTACCCCGTGGCGCATGTGGCACTGTGGATCCTTGAACCTCAATCCCTTTTATATTAGGATTACCCCTAATGTGAGCTGCCAGGGGTTCAATACTAAGTGCATACAATAAGGGAGATAAGGGACACTCCTCTCTAGTGCCGTTACCCAGGCTAAAAGAAGGGGAGGAAATGCCATTAGTGGATACTGTTGCGAATGGGTTATGATACAGAGCTTGAACTGCAGACATAAAGTTCCCACAAAAGCCATATGCTCTCAACGTCTGGAACATAAAAGGCCAAGACAGGCGATCGAAGGCCTTTTCTGCGTCCAATGACAGCAGAATCGCTTGGGTTTTAGTTCTGTTGATGTGTGAGATCAGGTTGATTGTTCGTCTCATATTGTCTAGGGCTTGCCTTGTCGGGACAGAGCCCACTTGATCTGCATCAAACAATTGTTTAAGATACAGATTCAGTCTCATTGCTAGAACCTTTGCGAATAGCTTTATGGGGGTCATTCTGACCCGATCGCTCGTGCAGTTTCTCGCAGTGCAGCGATCGTGTCGGAACTGTGCATGCGCCCACGCCGCAGTGCGCTGGTGCATGCCATCCATCGTTGCCTAGCGATCACCTCTGAGGCAGAGGCGGTCGCTGGGCGGGAGGGGGCTGGACAGCGGCGTTAAGCCGCCGTTTAGGGTGCGCGGTCCGGCCAACGCAGGCGTGGCCGGTCCATTGGGAGGGCGGGCCGCGGCGGCTGCGTGACTTCACTTGCAGCGCTGCGGGCCGGGGAGCGACGAGTAGCTCCCGGCCAGCACGCTAAAGCTGCGCTGGTCGGGAGCTACTCTTGAAGTGCAAAGACATCGCCGCTGTGCGCGATGCCTTTGCACTTCTGCGGGGGGCGGCACTGGCATGCGGGGCGGACTAGCCCTGTGCTGGGCGTCCCCCCGCTTGTCAGTCTGAATGATCGTAGCTGTGCTAAATTTAGCACAGCTACGATTAACTCAGAATGACCCCCTATGTCCGCATTTATGAGTGAAATTGGCCTGTAACTTGTGCAAGTTGTGGGATCCTTCCCTGGTTTCGGGAGTACAATTATTGTAGATTTCAACGACTCTGCGTGAAACCTATCTCCTTTCATAACTCTACTAAAGACCTTGGCCAAGTGAGAACCAAAATCCCTGAAAAAGATTTATAATAAGACATCGGAAACCCATCAGGGCCTGGTGTTTTAGACGGTTTTTGTGATTTTATTGCCTGGGTTAATTCCCCGGGGGTAATGGGGGAGTTTAGTGTAATGGTAGCCGAGGTCGAGAGTTTGGGAAGATGGCAAGTGTCTAAATAATCCTGTGCTAATGCCGATGGTGGGGCCAGATTCAGGTTCAGTAAGATTATAAAGTGACTCGTAGTATTTGTAGAAAGACATATTAATATGACCCGGGTCATAAGTAAGGTCGTTCCGACCATTGCGAATGGCAAAAATGGTTTGGGAAGCTCTCTTTGCCCTAAGCTTAGAAGCTAAATGAGAGTCTGATTTGTTGCTTTATTCATAAAACTTTTGGTTTAAATATCTAAGGGACTTTTCCGTGCGTTCAGCGAGAATGGATTGAAGTTCTCCCCTGACACTCTGTATCTGAGAGAGAACGCGTAAGGAGTGAGAATGTTTGTGCGCGCATTCTAGCTGTGAAAGTTGGGATGTGGGGGAGGTGATCCTCTCGTTTTGGAGTTTTTTCCTATGAGCAGCGTATTTAATCACCACACCCCTAATCACCACTAGAGATGAGCGCCTGAAATTTTTCGGGTTTTGTGTTTTGGTTTTGGGTTCGGTTCCGCGGCCGTGTTTTGGGTTCGAACGCGTTTTGGCAAAACCTCACCGAATTATTTTTGTCGGATTCGGGTGTGTTTTGGATTCGGGTGTTTTTTTTCCAAAAACACTAAAAAACAGCTTAAATCATAGAATTTGGGGGTCATTTTGATCCCAAAGTATTATTAACCTCAAAAACCATAATTTACACTCATTTTCAGTCTATTCTGAATACCTCACACCTCACAATATTATTTTTAGTCCTAAAATTTGCACCGAGGTCGCTGTGTGAGTAAGATAAGCGACCCTAGTGGCCGACACAAACACCGGGCCCATCTAGGAGTGGCACTGCAGTGTCACGCAGGATGTCCCTTCCAAAAAACCCTCCCCAAACAGCACATGACGCAAAGAAAAAAAGAGGCGCAATGAGGTAGCTGTGTGAGTAAGATTAGCGACCCTAGTGGCCGACACAAACACCGGGCCCATCTAGGAGTGGCATTTTTGTTCTCCATATTTTAATAGGCACAACTAAAAGGCACCTCAGGTAAACAATGGAGATGGATGGATTGGATACTAGTATACAATTATGGACGGGCTGCCGAGTGCCGACACAGAGGTAGCCACAGCCGTGAACTACCGCACTGTACTGTGTCTGCTGCTAATATATAGACTGGTTGATAAAGAGATAGTATACTCGTAACTAGTATGTATGTATAAAGAAAGAAAAAAAAACCACGGTTAGGTGGTATATACAATTATGGACGGGCTGCCGAGTGCCGACACAGAGGTAGCCACAGCCGTGAACTACCGCACTGTACTGTGTCTGCTGCTAATATATAGACTGGTTGATAAAGAGATAGTATACTCGTAACTAGTATGTATGTATAAAGAAAGAAAAAAAAACCACGGTTAGGTCACTGGTATATACAATTATGGACGGGCTGCCGAGTGCCGACACAGAGGTAGCCACAGCCGTGAACTACCGCACTGTACTGTGTCTGCTGCTAATATATAGACTGGTTGATAAAGAGATAGTATACTCGTAACTAGTATGTATGTATAAAGAAAGAAAAAAAAACCACGGTTAGGTCACTGGTATATACAATTATGGACGGGCTGCCGAGTGCCGACACAGAGGTAGCCACAGCCGTGAACTACCGCACTGTACTGTGTCTGCTGCTAATATATAGACTGGTTGATAAAGAGATAGTATACTCGTAACTAGTATGTATGTATAAAGAAAGAAAAAAAAAACACGGTTAGGTCACTGGTATATACAATTATGGACGGGCTGCCGAGTGCCGACACAGAGGTAGCCACAGCCGTGAACTACCGCACTGTACTGTGTCTGCTGCTAATATATAGACTGGTTGATAAAGAGATAGTATACTCGTAACTAGTATGTATGTATAAAGAAAGAAAAAAAAACCACGGTTAGGTCACTGGTATATACAATTATGGACGGGCTGCCGAGTGCCGACACAGAGGTAGCCACAGCCGTGAACTACCGCACTGTACTGTGTCTGCTGCTAATATAGACTGGTTGATAAAGAGATAGTATACTACTAATATTATATACTGGTGGTCAGGTCACTGGTCACTAGTCACACTGGCAGTGGCACTCCTGCAGCAAAAGTGTGCACTGTTTAATTTTAATATAATATTATGTACTCCTGGCTCCTGCTATAACCTATAACTGGCACTGCAGTAGTGCTCCCCAGTCTCCCCCACAATTATAAGCTGTGTGAGCTGAGCAGTCAGACAGATATATAATATATATAGATGATGCAGCACACTGGCCTGAGCCTGAGCAGTGCACACAGATATGGTATGTATGTGACTGAGTCACTGTGTGCTGTGTATCGCTTTTTTCAGGCAGAGAACGGATTATAAATAAAAGTGGTGGTCACTGGTCACTATCAGCAAAACTCTGCACTGTACACTACTGAGTACTCCTAATGCTCCCCAAAATTAGTAAATCAAGTGTCTAAACGGAGAGGACGCCAGCCACGTCCTCTCCCTATCAATCTCAATGCACGTGTGAAAATGGCGGCGACGCGCGGCTCCTTATATAGAATCCGAGTCTCGCGATAGAATCCGAGCCTCGCGAGAATCCGACAGCGTCATGATGACGTTCGGGCGCGCTCGGGTTAACCGAGCAAGGCGGGAAGATCCGAGTCGCTCGGACTCGTGAAAAAAAACATGAAGTTCTGGCGGGTTCGGATTCAGAGAAACCGAACCCGCTCATCTCTAATCACCACCCTGTGTGATTCCCACACAGTGGGCAAGGGGACGTCCTCCGTGATATTGGAATCAAAATAATCTTGGATCTGGGTAGCAATGCTTTCTTTGAATTGTGGGATACGGAGATGTGTCTCATTCAATCTCCAGGAGTGGCGGCCATTTTGAGTGCCTAATGGGTCAATAGTAGCCAAGACGCTCGAGTGATACGACCAAGCGTTGGTGATAATATCCACTTTTAACAGTGAACGCAATATACCGCTGCAAACAAGAATCATGTCGATTCGTGAGTAGGTTCCGTGGGGATCTGAAAAGAAAGTGTAGTCTCTGGATGTCGGGTAGTGTGCTCGCCATGTATCAAAGAGACCAGCCTCGGTCATGTGTTTTTTAAGATTACCCAGAGGATGGCAGTGTTGGTGTGGGCGTGTATGACCACTTTTATCTAGCTCTAGGAATATAACAGAATTAAAATCACCCCCTACCAACAGTGTACCTCTGCGAAGGGTTTGGATTTCCAAAAATAATTTACGGAAAAGGCTCCAATGACCAGAGTTAGGACCATAAAAATTCACCAAAGTCATTATTTGGGGACCTATTTGGCAAACCAATATTATATAACACCCTTTTCTATCTGTTTTAGTGGCAATGAGTTGAAACAGAGTCGTAGAGTGTATGTTATGATCCACGGCAGTGGCTCATTCCTGTTTTGCATTTTGGTTAAGTAATTTATGTTATACTTCTGTTTTTGTTCCCCTCGGCTCTTATGGGGTGTCCGGAGTCCACCCTTAAGGAGGGGGTACTGTTATGAACCACAAGCAGTGGTTCATTCCTGTTTGCTTTCGGTTTATTAATTTCATGTTATAGTTCTGTTTGCATGCCAGGATTTCTCTTGTACTGGTTTAGAAGACTCTTGTTGGCCACCGGTGGTGAGTCTGTGTTACTGCAGCCTGTTTCTATGTGTTTAGCCTCACCTGTCAGATATTTGGTCATTATGTGGTGAGTCTCTGTACTGCAGTCTGGCTCTTGTCTGTGTACCTCACCTGCCTGTATTTTGGCAATTACCTTGTGCCTGGTTCCAGCCATCCTGATTGGGGCGTGTTTCCCTTATTACCCAGCTAGCCCTGCAGTCCAGGTCTGGTGATAGAAGTTTATCATGATACCTGTATGTTCCTGTGAGAACCTGTCAGCTTCCTTTGGAGTTTGTATCCTGCGTCCGGAGTATTCCTGATTGCAGCCAGTCCGTTCCTGTGTCCTGTGTCATGGTTTCTGGAGCCTGGTCCTGGGAATCTGTTCCAGCCTTCTGGTCCAGTGATCCTGAATCTTCAGCCTTGGGGTCCTGTTCCTTCTGCATACGCCCTTCGTGGTGTCGTGAGTATCGGCTTTGCCGCACTGTTTGGCAGAAGTCTTATTTTCTTTATTTGTGTTTGCTTTGGTGTTTTCTGTGGCAGTTTCCGCCGTTGCTGTCCTAGCCGAAATACAATGGTGTCGTGTTTGGCGTCTGGACAGCGTCGCTTTTGTTACTGTTTGTCTTGGCGGCCGTGCCGCACATATATTCGTTGTAGTGTTCAGTCGTTTCCCCTATCTTTGTAGTTCTGTTTTTAGAGGTTCCCCTTGTTCTCTTTCAGTCTCGCTTTACGCCTTGTCTCCAATTAAGACCGGGGGGCATTGGAGTTGGGCAGACCTAATCCGCCCTTCAAACGCAGCTGCCGTGGGCTCAAGAACACAGTCTCGCAGGCGTAGACCGACCACGTGGGAGAGACAACGTCAGGGTTTCCATAGGGGTTGTTGCTAGATTCAGTTAACTACAGCATCACGTTCCTGTACTCGGAGCTTATCCACCCTGTCTCTTGAGTACAGAGTACAGTGAACGTAACAGCGTATCATGATGGCTGACCCATTTTTTTTCAAAGAATTAGAAGAGTATAGTACTGTGGGGAATCGTCTAGACTCCAACAGTGGGTGAGAGCCTTTTTTAAAATGTGTTTCTTGTAGAAACATGATGTCCCCATGAAGGGCGTTCAGTGTTCTATATACTAAAGACCGTTTATGAGGGGTATTCAAACCCTTGACGTTCTGGGAGACAACATTGAGAGGCATGTCAATAAGTTGGAGAAAACTGTTAAACTACCCGATAACAAGTTTGGTAATTTGTAGACAGGGGGGGAGAGAGAAAGAGAGAGAGATGGAAAGAGGGAGAAGAGAAAAAAAAAGGAGGAAGAGGAGAAGAGGTAATGGGTTGGTGTAAAGGCAAACAATGGAAGTCCTCTGCGAGAGAGGAGAAGTTTGCCTTAAGCGGGTCCCAGCAGGGGGAAAGGTCCAGGTGGGCGTAGCAGAGAAAGCGGACCTCGGGGACCCAACTGTTGGGAGCACTTAATAAGATGTATTACAAAAATGCTATGAGAGCAAGGAGAAGTAACCCTGCCCTCAAATTGGGATCAGTACGAAATCCCGCTGGACGGGATCCTGGTGGTCGGAATACTGATAAAGCTAAATATTTATCGTATATAAAACACTTTAAGAGGTCTAAGAACACTGTACGCTATCTACGTAAGAAGTACCGTAAGGGTACGCAAGTTGTGTAGCGATCGCTCAACCGTAGTCGAGACGCTCAAGCGTCACGTTCGCTTACGGCCCAGTGATCACAGGCAGGCACGCTATTGGCTGCCGACTAACGTAATGATTCGCTATAGCGTAGCGTACGCTCGGGACCACGAGGAGATCACCAGCGGTGCAGACGCTTACAACGTTAAACCTTTATATCTATACCTTTAACAATGGGATACACAGTATACCTTGGTGTAGAGACAGAGTGTAAGTGCAACCTGGTGTAACCTGATTAACTACAAAGCTGCTTGAGCGTCACCGACGCTCAGAGAATACTTAACCCTTATAAAGAATACACAGATACCTGGGCTTAGGGTCCAAAACCTATTATATGTATTATAACTATTATACTTGCAAAAAGGAATCACAGTACAAATGATACACTACAATATAACATAAACCAACTAACCAGATAACTACACAGGAAATACAATACAATACAATTAAAGGAAAATACGAGAGAGATAGAGAGAGAGAGAGAGAGATGGCTCACAGTAAGACAATATGATTACGGAGAAAACTTACGCACAAGGGGAACGATCGCATGCGCCTCGATATCCAGCTCCCGATTATCAGCAATGAGAACCGTTGAAGAGAGTGAACTGGATACGGTCGGCCTGCCTATTTATGCCCCACACACAATACAATTCAATGGTCCCTACAATCTCATTGTTCATTGGACACAGGAATTCGGCTTCGCATTATAACAAAAGGTCATAGGTTGATTCATACAGGTGGGCTGTGACTATTTCCAACTGCTCAGGTGGGAGGGAAACTGGGTTTCCCGCCGCATGGGTAATAAAGTGCAAATAAAGTAAATGTTCATAAACTTCTTATGTCCATAACTATTCGCACGAGCGATTGATCTGTTTCAAACCAACACCGGAATATTTCTAATTAAAGATTCTTCCGATGGATACTAAACACCACTGTATTACTCCTGTCTGACCCTTCGTATCAAACAAAGAGGGATTCCTCTGTTCATAAACATTCTATATTAACCAAACTTTCAGAATCTATCAAAGGGACCATGATCTACAAAATACATTATTAGTGAAAATATGTAATGATTGAGTCGCACGCTACGATCGCATAAACTCTACCGTAAATACGCATACCATGCGCCTGCGGGTGCCCGCGACTGTGAGTATGCGCACGTACGGGAGAGCGTACGCACGCGCAGCACGGACCTGTGTGAGGTGCAAATATGGTAGTGTGCATAGAGATATTTTTCTGACTTTGACAGTCCACCCTTTGGCAGTCAATAATAACTGCCACCTTCTAAAACATTTCAAAAGGAGAAAAATATATGTCAGGGGTTAATTCATTTCCATGGTTGGGTAAGGGAGGAGAGAGGAGTAGGTGGGAAGAGGGTATGACCTAGTGAGATAGTAGAAGCATGTGTGTATGAGTCCATGTTTGGGGGGTCATGTATCATCGTGCCGTACGTGTTGTAAATCAAGCTTCGAGGTATTGCGAAGTATACATTTGAATTCCTTCTTATCCCGTGGTACGGGTCTGTGGATGGGCTGTCAAACTTTACCAAGCTCTTTTCGGATTTGAACAAAATGGGGAGCACATTTTAGTTGATGATACATGAATGGGGGAATATGTGATTGCTGATATCTGTGCCTGTATTCCCTATACTATGTGTGTCATTACCTGAGGGTTGTAGAAATGAAGAAAAGACATAATTACGGTAAATGCGGTGGTATTCTGTCAGGTTAATGTACATCTGTCGGTTGAAGTTTTGTTCGGTATCAGTTGAAAGTCGTCTTCTTTGCGCTGTGTTGCCCATTAGGTGTGAGCAAAAAGCTTTGTCAATGCCATTAGATTTAAAAAAAATGTTGGGCTAGCGTAAGTTTAAGAATTCTAGGGAAACTGGGGATCCATGGCAAAGTTCATCAAATGTCCGTATCTCAAGTGGTCAAAACTTCTTCTTTGGTCTATCCGTTGTCTGTATAGCGTCTCGTCAACTTCCTCGTCCAAGGGGGTCTTTTTATCTTGGAGAAAAGCAGAAAAACAGGTGAAAGAAACGGACCGTAGAAATCGCATTTTCATCACATCATTGTTTCTATCATTGGGTCATAAATCAAATCCAGGTTAATTACAGTTTCCTCACTCCTCAAACTCATTACCTTAGTACGACGATTGCACCTCATTAAAGCCTGACCGCATCTAAATATCAAACCGATCGTTATGATAACACCTAAGATACATAGGAGAAACTTCCCAACATCCATTATGACTCCTTGAGCCCAGTCTCCTAAACCGGAGAACCAATTTCGCGGGTTCAACCATGACACCCAACCAGTCAGCTCATTACCTACAGCAGCAAGAGTGAGATTGTGTTTTCGGCGAAATTCCCACTTCAATTGGAGAATATCGTCCATCTTTTGGTCTATGACCTCGACCGGATCCTCGGTGCTATTCGTGATATACGTGCAACACTTCACGCCGTACTGTGTTGCCAATGTAACACAATATCCGCCTGTCACTGCTGTGAGGTAATTAAAAACCATTCTATGCTGCACCAGTTCTGTTTTATAAGCTTGAAGTTCCCTTCCAGTATATCTAAACGTGTCATCATACATTTCAGTGATACTATCTAACAAATTTGCGAGCGCCGATATGTATTTATAATTTAGCACTCCTCTAGCGGTGCGGGTGAAATCTAACGCGATTAAGAATTGAATCCCGGTGGATTCACTTATCAGATCAGAGGCCGGATGCTCTGTCTTCTCTATCAGGTGCCTTTTAACAACGTGCTCGTAATGGGTGTGAGTATAAGGAGCTTGGGCACCACGATGTATGTCTTTCATTTTGTCATGTGTTACAGTCATTACTTCAGGCAATACTTTTCCAATATAACACAATCCTTCAGAGTTTGGGGCAAGCCACTTGTACGCCTTTCTCCCGCATATGAAATATGCATCATCGGGGAGAACATATGGGACGGAGAAGGACATAACCATATTACACACCTTCCAGGTGAAATCTCCTAACCCTAATTCTTCCATCTGCTTAATACACGTATCAGGTTGTATGATATGTGCACAGTATCCTGGTGATACTTCTCCAACTCTCGTAATCCTATTTCCTAAGGTGTACCTATACCGGAAAGATTTTCCTCTACTGGCTATGTGGCGTACAAGCTCTGTATCTGTAGGCATTCTATCTGCTCTATGCGAAAAGGTCATGGTGTGGTTACTCCATGACACTTCCCAATTTCCCGGCTTTCTGGGATTGGAGATGTTGAAACATAATAGGGACCTATCCACATGGTATTGGTGGAGCTTCAAACTAGGAGGGCTGGAGATATTAAACCTCCTGTCCACCGGTCTCCCACCATTTAACTCAAGTACCTCCTCTATCGTTAAAGGAAATGGCACTAGCCCTGATTTGCTATGACCTTGAGGTACTTGAGAGCATACCCAACAATCTGTTTTGTTTAACACATTACCCACTAAGGAGTGATAGTCACTCAATGGATGCCGGTCCATATGGATGTTAAAACTGGATTGGCATTTCTTAATGCACCCATCCTCAATGACATTGTTACAGAGCCTACAGATACAGTTTTCTTCAGCTAACAATCCTTCACAATTCCTTCTATGGTCAATGCTATCGGATCGTTTTCTGATACTCGCCTTTGCTTGTTGGTTAGGTTGATCTTGGAAAACTACGCCTCCATCTTTATCATCAGAACCCATTCCAGAACCTCTATCGACCTCCATGGTACTCTCGCCGGAACAGACTGCTCTGGTCAACATCATGGTCAACAGGAAAATCCGGATCACAGTCTCTTGGGGCAAGTCCATCTTATAGGAGGAAACGGAGAAAAATGAGAAGGAGGAAAAAGAAATTTGAGGGAGAGGGGATGGGAAGTGGAGGAAAACAATAAAAGGGAGTGGGGAGTCGACAACAGCTCTCGGTCTTCAAGGCTCAGGTGCCGCCTCAGTCCTCCTGGATCAGACACTCTAGTGATACAACCTCTACCGTCTGTTCCTTATCACGGGACTTCTCTGGATCAGCAACCTTCTTGCAGTGGGATGAATGGACCCAAGTCTCTCTCTCAGCAGCCTTCAATGCTGTAGTGCTAGTCAATAAGACCTGGTATGGTCCTTCCCATCTATCAATAAGGCAACCTGAGCGTAGAAAATTCCGTATCATTACATAATCCCCAGGTTCAATGTCATGACAATTACTATCAGGTAGATCAGGAATCACCAACTTCAGATTATCATTTTGATTCCTTAACTGTTTACTCATGTTAATCAAGTACTTTACAGTTACTTCATTGTTACATTTCAAATCATCCTGAGGGTTAATCATAACATGCGGTTGTCGACCAAACAAGATTTCAAAGGGAGACAGATTAAGAGGGGACCTGGGAGTGGTTCTGATACTGAACAATACAATGGGTAAAGCTTCTGGCCATGTCAATCCTGTCTCTGCCATCACTTTACTCAATTTATTTTTAATAGTGCTGTTCACTCTTTCGACCTTCGCACTCGCCTGTGGACGGTACGGAGTGTGCAGCTTGCTATCAATTCCCATCAACTTACACATTCCTTGAAAGACATCACCTGTAAAATGGGTACCCCTATCACTTTCGATTATTCTAGGGATACCATATCTACATACAAATTCCTGCACAATTTTCTTAGCAGTAAACATAGCGGTATTTGTAGCCGCAGGAAATGCTTCGACCCAATTTGAGAAAACATCTATACAAACAAGTACATATTTCAAATTCCGACAAGGGGGTAATTGTATAAAGTCAATTTGTATTACCTGGAAAGGGCCGCCGGCAGGTGGGATATGGGATGGTTCTGTAGGTATTGCCTTTCCAATATTCTTTCTCAAACAGGTAAGGCATGACATTGCTCTTTTACTCGCATGAGAGGAGAATCCTGGGGCGCACCAGTATGCTCTCACCAATTTGCACATCCCTTCCTTGCCTAGATGAGTCAGCCCGTGAGCTGCTTCAGCCAGACATGGAAGATATGCTCTGGGGGCCACTGGTTTACCATGTCCATCCGTCCAGAGTCCTGAGGACTCCTGGCCACATCCCTTTGCCTTCCAGACTGCCTTTTCCTGTGTGGAACACAAATTTTGCATTTCACACAACTTCTGTGTGTAAATGGTATTAAATACCATCAATTGTGTGGTGTCTGTCTGTATGGGGGTAGCAGCTGCTAACTTAGCAGCTTCGTCTGCTCGGCTGTTACCAAGTGATACCGGGTCTTGGCTATATGTGTGTGCTTTACACTTGATAACAGCCACTCTGTCGGGTTCCTGTATCGCTGTTAGAAGCCTTTTTATGTGAGCTGCATGCGCTACCGGTGTACCAGCTGCCGTCATGAAATTTCTGAGGCGCCATAGGGCTCCGAAATCATGGACTACCCCGAATGCGTATCTAGAATCGGTGTAGATATTGGCTGACTTACCTTTAGCCAATTCACATGCTCTGGTTAGGGCGACCAGTTCAGCAACCTGGGCTGAGTGAGGTGGGCCTAGCGGTTCCGCTTCTATGGTGTCTTGGTCATCTACGACTGCGTATCCAGTACACAAGTCTCCCGAGTCTGACTGTCTATGACAACTACCGTCCGTGTAGAACGTGAGTTCTGCATCTTCCAGTGGGTTGTCACTGATGTCAGGCCTTGTGGTAAAATTTTGGGTCAAATATTCCATACAATCATGTGTATCTTCCTTTGTATTAAATCCTCCTTCCCCATCACTCTCACCTTCCACCCTTTGTGCCTGACCAGGCACACCTGGGAGATACGTTGCAGGATTTAATGCACTGCATCTCCTTATGGTGATGTTTACGGGGGCCATTAGTGCCAATTCCCATCTTGTAAACCTCGCTGATGAGACGTGTCTGGTTTGGGCAGAATTCAATAAGGCTGATACTGCATGTGGCGTATGGATTGTGAGGTTGTGGCCTAGCATGACATCTTCGCTTTTTGTCACTAGCAATGCTATCGCAGCAACGCTTCGCAAGCATGTGGGGAGGGATCGCGCTACCGTGTCTAGCTGAGCGCTGTAGTATGCAACTGGCCTGCTGGCATCACCGTGTTTTTGGGTTAGTACACCTGCCGCGCAACCAGCACTTTCTGTTCCGTATAGTTCAAAGGGTTTCCCATAGTCTGGCATACCTAGTGCTGGTGCCTGCGTTAGGCACTGTTTGAGTCTCTCAAATGCTGTTTCGGACTCGTCTGTATGCGAAATCCTATCAGGTTTGTTTGAGGAGACCATTTCCTGCAAAGGTAACGCCAAAATGGAAAACCCTGGGATCCAATTACGGCAATACCCACACATTCCTAAAAACGTTCTGATCTGTTGCTGGGTTTGTGGCAGAGTCATGTCTCTGATTGCTTGGATTCTATCAGCGGTCAGGTGTCTCAGTCCTTGTGTTAGACAGTGTCCCAAATATTTTACCTTAGTTTGGCATACTTGTAACTTGTCTTTGGAAACCTTGTGTCCTGTGTCTGAAAGATGAAACAGGAGCTGTTTCGTATCCTTCAGAGATGCTTCCAGTGAATCTGAACACAGTAATAAATCGTCCACATACTGTATCAATACTGATCCACTGTCTGGTTGGAAAGACTGTAAACAATCATGCAAAGCCTGAGAAAATATACTTGGACTATCTATGAAACCTTGGGGTAATCGAGTCCACGTGTATTGGACTCCTCTGTATGTGAATGCAAACAAATATTGGCTGTCAGGGTGCAGAGGTACCGAAAAGAAAGCGGAGCAGAGGTCAATAACAGTGAAAAATTTGGCAGTGGGAGGGATTTGCATTAGGATGACAGCTGGATTTGGCACTACGGGGAACTGACTCTCAACTATTTTGTTAATCCCCCTTAGATCCTGCACTAGTCTGTAACCCCTCCCCCCACTCTTTTTCACAGGGAAGATGGGACTATTAGCAGTGCTGGACGTTCTTACCAGAATGCCCTGTTGTAGCAAGCGCTCTATTACTGGGTAAACTCCTAACTCCACCTCTGTCTTCAGAGGGTACTGTGGGATTTTTGGAGCTATCCTACCATCTTTTACTTGTACAACTACTGGAGCTACGTTTGCCATTAATCCAGTGTCTTGTCCGTCTTTTGTCCAAAGTGACTCTGGTATCTGAGATGTCATCTCTTCTATTTGGGATGGATTCCTATTTGTCATAATGGTATGTGACATTAATTTTGATGGGGAGTCTAACATGTCTCGCACTTCCTGAGCGTGTTTCTCAGGTATGTCCAAGAATACACCTTCAGGAGTACAATAAATGACGCACCCCATTTTACACAGTAAGTCTCTTCCCAGGAGATTGGTTGGTGCCGATGCAGCCAGCAAAAAGGAATGCTTGGTATGCAAAGGCCCTATTGTAATCTCGGCTGGTTTGCTAACAGGGTAGTGCTGGACTACTCCTGTTACTCCCATGGCTGGAATTGTCCTACCAGTGGTTCTCATGCCCACTGTCGAATTTATCACTGACTTGGCCGCCCCTGTGTCTACAAGAAAGTTTAAAGTTTTACCAGCTACATTAATTGCGATCTCGGGTTCACTTCCAAGGTTGGCAATTAATTTTACTGGCTGCAGATTACAGGTATGGCCACACCCCTATTGGGTATGGTGACCTCCCTGAATCCCGCTTGCAGCAACTACTTGTGAGGGAGATAGTTGGGAACTACCAGAGGCATGCCAGTCTCTGTTTGGGGGATATCTTTTTGTTTCCCCTGTATGTGGCTCATAACTCCGTTTCTGCGGACCTTGCTCCCAATGTCGTGTGTCGTGTCGTTGTCTAGGGGGTTGGTATGAGTTTCGTGGATTCTTTACTCTACAATCTCGTGCCATGTGTCCCTGTTTGTGACAAGAATAACAAGTAACCATACTTGACTTACCCACAGGATTTGGTGATACAAACAAAGGCTGCCTTGTGGTCAGAGCCTGTATACTTACTGACATTAATTTATCACCTTGTTGTTCCCTGTGTCTGGTGATGTTTCTATCGTGATCAATAGCAGCCTCTCTCAAAGTAGCCACAGACAGACCTCGCCAACATGGTTGCGTGGTCTGTACCCTAGTCTTCAATGACTCTTTTAAACCATCCATCAGTACCGATACTGCTACTTCCCGATGGTTTGTGTCTGTTTTAATGTCCTCTATGCCTGTGTATTTTGCCATTTCTAATAATGCTCTGTGAAAATACTCTGCAGCTGTCTCTGACTCCTTCTGTTTAATGGAGAATATCTTATTCCATTTAGCTACTGCTGGGAAATACTCTTTTAGCTGCAAGTTTATTCTTTTCACATTATCTTGGTTGTACACATCTGTAAGAGGTACATTATGATCTAGTCCGCAATCAGCTAAAAATTGAGTTGCGTCGACATTTGAGGGTAAACATGCTCTCAGCAATATCTGCCAGTCTTTATTGTTGGGCTCTGCAGTGTTACCTAAGTCTCTGATGTATTTTTGACTGGCAACTAAATCTTTTCTAGGGTCAGGAAATTCAGACACTATGGTCCTTAATTCCATTCGGGAAAATGGGGTGTACATGGCAATGTTCCTAATGGGAGTGGCTCCTGATGCGTCTGTTTTCCCATTTGGTACTGCTATTACTCTAACAGGTGTAATTCTAACAACCTCATTCTGTGTAGATTCTACAGGCTGTGGTGAAATAGTCTCAGCATAATGCATGGTGCCGTACTTACCAGTTGATACGACCTCACCTATCCCTCCGCTAGGGGCCTTTACTAATCTCGTGGGTGGAGCTGTGCCTACTGTGGTCTCTGCTATGGTGGCTGCTAGAGAGAGCGCTGAAATCGTTGCCGATTCGTCCTCTTGATCACACTCCTGAGGAAAGTTCAAAACAGGGTACAACTTGCACGGGTTAATACTTGCATGGGTTAATGGGTTAACATTATCATTAACATTTACACAGTTACTAAGTGATTTTGTGTTACACCTTAGTGCGTCTTTCTCCGCAATCAACTTCTCTCCTGATATATATGGTGGCGGTGGGGCCGTGGCAATCAGTTTTCTGTTAGAGCCAGATCCCGCCGCCTGAGCCAAACCTCTCTGTATCTCACCTTCCTGTTGCCACAACTGTAAATAATCATAATGCTGGATTCGTCTCTTTGTTGATTTTATGAGACATATCCTCCTCCTTAAATTTTGTAACACTTCTGAGCTGAAGCTCCCTACTCTTGGGAATTTCTCCCCGTCATGTACAGTCATTCTCTCCCATTCATCACATAAAGTTTCTGTGTGACTTCCATATTTCTCACACATTATATACCTGGCCGACCCAATTGGTCGGACCACTGAATCAACCCGAACCGAGGTTGATCGCCCCCTACCTGAACAAGTGGCCCCCATAGTTCGAAAGTGTTGCTTTATTTAGCCAACCCTTTACGCGAAACCAAATGTCAACAATAGGCTGACGGTGGCGGTTTACCGAGTACCCCACTCACTCGCCCACGCCGACCAATACGACCTGATCACACCGATATGGTGCTGGCGTACTCGACCTAGGGCCCCTGCGACCTGAACCTCTAGTTACTGGAACCTGCGAGGGTTATCCGAAGAACACTTACTCTTTCCAGTAACTATTGGTTGCTGGATAGTTCCTGAGTGAGCAGCAAACTTCCCTTAAAAAAAAAAAATTACACAAATCACGTTAGAGTGTACAGATAGCGTTTGTGACCCCTTTACTCTAATGGTATTAGGTCAGATTACTAACTACTGCACAAACTTACGTGCGGTCCAGTCGTTCAGTACACAAACAACTAAGCTTATGTACGGAAAGACCAATGGAATCGAAACTTACGACTGCGAATTCCTTCAGCCAGAGCTTATATGGCCTATATGGGTGTTGCACCAACCCTTTTCGGTGTTGTGCCTGTGAACTGTATAGCGGACTTCCTTGTCAGCTGTACCTGGACCTCCTGGTCTGCTATGACCTCCTGGTCTTGTTACAGTATGACCTCCTGGTCTTGTTACAGTATGACCTCCTGGTCTGCTATACTCTAATGCTCAAAATTGTATATTTAACCAGAGATGCCTCCCTAGCCACCGTGCACGTCACTTACACGCATGTACCTCACGAGTACTCGACTTTTCTTGTGGTTCAACCTTTAAAAATTGTAAAAACACTCACTCATCACATGTACACTTTTGTTTCTATTTCTATTTCTGCGCAGAAATTTTCTTTAGATCAGGTGTGTTACCAATTAGGAGCAGGATCTGTTAATTAAATTTCGGACACCCAAAAATAGACTTGCGTTATTTCTCGCCTCGCGTTATTTATCGCTTTGCGTTATTTATCGCTTTGCTTTAAAAATCAACTTATCGTGACTTGAGCTACGTGGGCGTAACCGGACGCTCCGTTGCGTAATATACGCTGCGTGCGTCGGCCTTTGGATTGCGTACGCAAGTCTTTGTTAGAGACACGTATACGCAAAGCAAAGATCCACCGTAACACAATTTATACTTTTATCAATGTAGATGATCCTTGATCATCTACCACACAACACACTGACTTCGCCTTATCTCCCAGGCAAAACTGTGTGTTTGTCTATCTTTTAACTATATTACCTTTACTCTTAAACTATGAAATAACGGCAAATCTTTTTTTAGCACTTCTATCAACTATAAAACTGGCAGACAGGAGAGTGATATACGAAAATGAAAAAGAAAAGGAAATGCAGATATATATGTGTGCGTGCGTGTGTACGCAAGACAGAAAAATAAACAGTTTTAAAAGACACTAGCGTTTTGTTCTTACCTCCGGTTCCCGGATTCCTTCAGCACTCTTTACCTAAGCGAAGCAGACGCTTATCCTGTCAGCACTACGAGGGATACAACCTCCCGCCCTTTGCTGAGGGATAATGTCTGCTGATCTACCTAGTGCAGATATGTGAAGGACGGGCGAGCCGCCAATTGATAAAGCTAAATATTTATCGTATATAAAACACTTTAAGAGGTCTAAGAACACTGTACGCTATCTACGTAAGAAGTACCGTAAGGGTACGCAAGTTGTGTAGCGATCGCTCAACCGTAGTCGAGACGCTCAAGCGTCACGTTCGCTTACGGCCCAGTGATCACAGGCAGGCACGCTATTGGCTGCTGACTAACGTAATGATTCGCTATAGCGTAGCGTACGCTCGGGACCACGAGGAGATCACCAGCGGTGCAGACGCTTACAACGTTAAACCTTTATATCTATACCTTTAACAATGGGATACACAGTATACCTTGGTGTAGAGACAGAGTGTAAGTGCAACCTGGTGTAACCTGATTAACTACAAAGCTGCTTGAGCGTCACCGACGCTCAGAGAATACTTAACCCTTATAAAGAATACACAGATACCTGGGCTTAGGGTCCAAAACCTATTATATGTATTATAACTATTATACTTGCAAAAAGGAATCACAGTACAAATGATACACTACAATATAACATAAACCAACTAACCAGATAACTACACAGGAAATACAATACAATACAATTAAAGGAAAATACGAGAGAGATAGAGAGAGAGAGAGAGAGATGGCTCACAGTAAGACAATATGATTACGGAGAAAACTTACGCACAAGGGGAACGATCGCATGCGCCTCGATATCCAGCTCCCGATTATCAGCAATGAGAACCGTTGAAGAGAGTGAACTGGATACGGTCGGCCTGCCTATTTATGCCCCACACACAATACAATTCAATGGTCCCTACAATCTCATTGTTCATTGGACACAGGAATTCGGCTTCGCATTATAACAAAAGGTCATAGGTTGATTCATACAGGTGGGCTGTGACTATTTCCAACTGCTCAGGTGGGAGGGAAACTGGGTTTCCCGCCGCATGGGTAATAAAGTGCAAATAAAGTAAATGTTCATAAACTTCTTATGTCCATAACTATTCGCACGAGCGATTGATCTGTTTCAAACCAACACCGGAATATTTCTAATTAAAGATTCTTCCGATGGATACTAAACACCACTGTATTACTCCTGTCTGACCCTTCGTATCAAACAAAGAGGGATTTCTCTGTTCATAAACATTCTATATTAACCAAACTTTCAGAATCTATCAAAGGGACCATGATCTACAAAATACATTATTAGTGAAAATATGTAATGATTGAGTCGCACGCTACGATCGCATAAACTCTACCGTAAATACGCATACCATGCGCCTGCGGGTGCCCGCGACTGTGAGTATGCGCACGTACGGGAGAGCGTACGCACGCGCAGCACGGACCTGTGTGAGGTGCAAATATGGTAGTGTGCATAGAGATATTTTTCTGACTTTGACAATACCGTCACCGGAATCCCGACCAGCACAATCCCGACAGCGGTGGCTAGCGGAACACAGCCCCTTGCGGGCTCGCTGTGCTCGCCTCGCTGTGCTCGCCTCGCTACGCTCGGCAAACTAATTTATTCTCCCTCTATGGGTGTCGTGGACACCCATGGAGGGAGAATAGGTCGGGATTGTGCCGGTCGGGATTCCGGTGTCGGTATTCCGACCGCCGGGATTCTGTCCGGCGGGATCTTGACCGCATCCCCTCAAATTAATACCTATATATAAAAGGGGCGGAGTAACGTGAGCGAGAAAGAAGCTGAGGGCTGTTCATCTGGAGCCAAAAAGTGGGATAACCTACACAGAACAAACAGTAAGTGTCTAAAAGAGTAACACAACTAACAATAGAGCAGAGTCAAAACATTGCAATGTATAAACCAGTAAAACGAAAGTGCAGAGCAACAAGAGCAAAGAGGATGCCGGGGGTACCGAGAGCATGCGCCACCCTGGTGATAACATAATATGTTAGATATAATTGTAAACAATAGAAAGGGAAAAGCCCCACAGAGAACTACAGTAGGTTAGAACATATAGGAACAGTACAAGTGAATGCAAGTAGAGTCATATGAGTATGGCGTTGCTCGATGGGACCAGCTGCAAACCTCCAAAGATGTTACATCAGGGCCGTGGTGGACTGCTGGAAGCTAGACCGGGAGCGATCATAGAAAGCTTAAGTCCATGGATAAGTTCCTTCCCCTCCACAGGATTTCTCACCGACACTTGGCGACCATTCACCTCAACTATCAGACGAAACGGGAACTCTCACTTATATTTATATCCATGGTCGCGGAGAACCTTGGTGATGTACCGCATTTCTCTTCTCTTGAGAATTGTTGAAGGGGCCAGATCTTGAAAAATCTGTAACTGAGAACCTTCAAACAAAATATGCGGTAACGATCTACTGGAGACGGAAATCTGATCTTTAGTTTTAAAGGAAAGAAATGTCAGCACTACGTCTCTAGGGGTTTCCCCCTCCTTAGGTTTTGGACGGAGAGCTCTGTGAGCCCGTTCTATGTGTAGGGATTGATCCTGAAGAGTGAGAACGAACTTATAGAATAAACGAGCCAGATATGGTTCTAAGTCTCGAGGTGCTACCGACTCTGTAATATTCCGTATACGAATGTTGCATCTCCTTTCTCTGTTCTCAAGATCTTCGTTCTTATCATAGAAACTCCACTTCTCGAAACATATAGTCAATGTCCTGAGAAATTTCCTGAAGACCTTTGGTATTAGATTCCACTTTGGATTCCAAGTCAGTAGTGCGGGCAGATAAAATTGACAGATCTTGCTTTAAATTAGCGAATAGTTGTTGAAAGCTATTAGTGAGGGTCTTACTGAGGTCCATCATCATTGTCTGGATATCGTGTTTAGTAGCAAAGGAATCATCAGAGGGGGCAGTGTACCCTATAGAATCCGCCGGAGATGCCGGAGGCGACTCTGACGAGACACGATACCCTGTTGCGAGTTCTTCTTTGCTTTGTTGTTGTATTTAGACATGGCTAGGAGTAGGTTACAAATAATTGACGTACTAATATTTTTCCGTAGAGGTTCCGGGTGAACAGATAAAGAGGGTATTCAAAACATCACATATTGCATCATGTCTCCAGGAGAAATTGCCATTATTTAAAATAGATCTGGGTAGTTATAACACAAAAAAGGGCACTAAATGGCGTTGGAGTCACAGTAAAGCTGAGGGAATACTCTCAAAAGTGAAGGAGATAATTCCTCTGTGTATGAAAAAGGGAAACTTGATCCTGTTTCCGTTTCCTCGTAAAACAGGAGAGTCTGACTTCCGGGGGCGGGGCCAGCTAGCATGGCCGCTTTTTAATGGAGCTCCTCCAGACTGCACAGTATATCCCACCGAATCCTCCCTTTCTGCAAAACCCACTAGCAAAAGAATTATGTCCCCCTGTTGCTGAGACTCCCCTGATAATAAGAATACCTGCATTGTGGAGGTAGACCGAGATTTGCCCCGGAGTCGGGCCTTCGGAGCTGACGGCCAGCATGAACGCCAACGTGGCATTGGCGCAAATTCGCCTCCACCTGTACCCCTCGCTGCAAGCTGCCGGCACTGGACGGGTGCTGCCACCACTGAACTGAGGGATTGCCGCTTCCTGACTCTGCGCCCGCTCCTATCCGTGTGGGGCCGCGGGGACATCCTGCTGTTGTGGAGTATGGGGCTACGCTGGAGTGAGCACACCTCTGCCTGTAAAGCCCGTTACGGGCAGCCGGCTCTGGACGAGCGCTATCACTATCAGCTCCCCGCTTCAGTGCCTGCTCCTGATTGAGTGAAGCCGCGGGGACCTGCTGCCGCTCCGAGGTGCGAGGCTGCAGCGACGGAGGACACTCTGCACCATGCCATGTGAGGCGGCCGCAACACGCATCGGGACGGAGCCGCATCTTCAAGACCGCTACACTGTCCATGCGCCTATCTGGGTGATCGGAGAGAGGGGGACCCGTCGAGCGACCACTTTCCACAGACTACTTGCGGCCTTTGGCCCGGTGGACGGTCATCTGGGTGACGGCTGGAACTTAGGCTTCTCCCTTCATAGTCTGGAGACCTGACACTGTGCGGCCACACACTGCACTTCGTTTATCACTGCGGATCTGCTCTTGCCAAGGTGGTCCGCCCGGCTGCCGGTGAGGTGACCCTAAACCCCTTCCCGGCCCGTGGCTTATACTGCCTCACATCACAACATCGTTACGGCTTCCATTTGTCTGCATGGGTTGACGTGCTTTCTCTCCCCCAGGTACTAACACTGTGTGTCTACCCCCTCTTTTCTCTTTTACTAACAGCATTTGTTCTCTCCCTATACTTTATCCCATTCCCTCCCAGTGTGTTTCCCATTCCCCCAACACCTTTCATCCCTACCCTTTCCATTTTTTCCGCCTCTCTGATCTGCTACTAGTTCTCTCCCTGCACGTATCAGGTCAACTGTGCTTTTGTGATACAGAGGGACACACGTTCTCACGCTTAGATCACAGATTGGCTGGGTGAGATAGTTGCTGGAGACCTGGCTGCGTGACTTGTCCCTGAACTGTCTCTACTATGCTCACAGAGAGCTGTAGGTAACTGTCACCGGATCGCTTACAAGCTGTTCATAACCGGACTCGTCTTCCATACGTTGGAGAAACTTTATATATTCTTTTGAACTGGGCATCTATTGAATTTTCTGTTCTTACAGAATTTACTGATACCACAGTAACTTTTATTATTTGCTCCCCAGTTTATATTTTCTTTCTTCAGAAATCCAGGGATCTTATTGCTTGTAACTGCACTGCCACCTTGTGGCTAGGTTGTTCCATTTGCAGTTTGATGGTATTTCTACTGCCTTTTTGAATGTGATAACATGAATATATACGTGCCCACAACACTCCACCTGAGATAGGGAAGGTAATTTCCTGATAATATATCTCCTTACTAGCAGCAATATAACCTTTCCAGTTTTGGAGTGCTTGCATTGGATATAATCGGGTGGCATCCATTGGTTTAGGATCATTTTTGTGTGCATTCTTATCTGCTATACTACACTTTCTACACACCTACAGGCCGTATTATGCTGTTATGATTTTATGTTTTCACAAAATTTTTCTCTACGGCGATTGCCATTTGGTGGCAAATTATGATGTTTCATGTACTAGGTGTAATTGATATTGCACAGAAGATGTAGATGTTTGAATAGACATAGGGTCTATTGTCAACGTTTCCGTAAGACCATTGAACCCCTCAACGTGCCGTCTTTTTAGATAGTGGTACTTCTATCGGGCTTCTAGATACTCTTTACTATACCCCATAGGGGTATGGACAAATATTTGGAAAATAGTCAAAATTCATCTGCTAACATGCCTTCCTCTAGTTTTAGAAATGGTAATAAACGCCAAAATAACCAAAAATCACAACCACCTTACCCCTCATCCCCGCCATCCCCCTCATCGGGTGGGGAAGGGATTGCTCCTCAGTCATTTGCTAAAGGGGTTACGTTTCCGTCACCAGCGGAAACCGCCAAAGAAGTCATTAGTATGTTGATGCCTCTCATCGACAAAAAATTTGAGGACCTACATGCTAGGTTGGATACTTCCTTAGCTAAAATTGAGTCAAACATAGTGAGGCTAGACACGTTAGAGCAAAGAACCAGTGACGCTGAGGATTCGGTACATGCGCTGCAACAGGAACTTGCATCTAAATCTCAAACTATACACACTATGATAGAAAAAATCAATGATTTAGAAAATCGAAACAGGAGATGTAATTTACGCTTTATTGGCATCCCAGAGAACATTCCAGATGCACAATTGCAGAATTACATTAGCAACCTTATCCCTACAGCATTAGGAATACCAGATACTGACTTACCTTTGCCAGTAGAAAGGGCTCATAGGCTAGGCGTACCACGTAGAGACAGAGGCAATCAATATAGACCCACCATTGCGAAGTTCTTAGATTATAGAGATAAGGAGAAGTTACTGCATGCTTACCGCGCTGCTCCTGAACTCAGAGTAGACGGTCAAAAGATCTTGGTTTTCCAAGACTTCTCCGCCTTGGTCTCACAAAAGCGTAAAGCATTTTCAGAGGTCTGCAGATTCTTGGTGGATAAAAGAATAAAATTTGCCTTACTGTACCCGGCTAAGTTGAGGGTGATTGAGAATGGCCACACTCAAGTATTCACAGATCCCCAACAAGCGAAATCCCACTTCCTTAGGAGTGGTCCCCCCTCGCCTGCACGCTCCAACGCTAGCTCTAGGGATTTATTTCTCACCACTATCATAGGTCTCGTGGCACATTATATGGGACGGGGGTGTGGGTGCGTTGGGGCCACTTCCGCAGGGTGACCCAACTGGAGCAGTGTAGACTGTCCTCGTTGGGCCGCAATAAATGGAATGGCTCTGATGGGAGGGTTTGTCAAGCAACCATGCCCCATTTGTTACGCTTTCTCACAGACATTACCTGTACATCTAGACCCTGTCTGTTTAAGCTTTCTTTTGTTTTTCTATTGATGTTATTTTTTATACATTTTTACACATTATTGAATATCTCGTTCGTGATGTTCTGGTTGTTGGATGAACGGAGCATCCCCTCAAATGGAGATGGGGATCCTCAGTTGAATGTCATGGGTCAGTTAGAAGACCCATGTTTGTTTTCTTACAAAAAAATTGTAAATGCATTGCTTCACTTTAGGTTTGACTGCATATTCACCTGCTCTCTTTGGGGTATATTTACTAAGGTCCCGATTTTGACCGAGATGCCGTTTTTTCATCAAAGTGTCATCTCGGTAATTTACTAAACTCAAATCACGGCAGTGATGAGGGCATTCGTATTTTTTGGGTAGTCCATGAAAATAATTACGAATGAATACACCATCGGTCAAAACGCGGCTGTTTAAGTATGAATCTCGGTCATTTACTAAGAAGTGCAAAGCAAAAAAAAATAAAACACTGCCGTGAAAAATTACAACTCGTAAAAAAGTGCTAAAAAAAAAACAGACCTGCTTTTTTAATCCGTGATTGTATAGGCATGCAGGGATCCATGAGATCCGTGCATGTATATCAGTGGGAAGGTGTGGGAAAGTGGTTATTTTCTTTAAAAAAATTGCGTGGGGTCCCCCCTCCTAAGCATAACCAGCCTCGGGCTCTTTGAGCCGATCCTGGTTGCAGAAATATGGGGAAAAAATTGACAGGGGTTCCCCCATATTTAAGCAACCAGCATCGGGCTCTGCGCCTGGTCCTGGTTCCAAAAATACGGGGGACAAAAAGAGTAGGGGTCCCCCGTATTTCTAAAACCAGCACCGGGCTCCACTAGCTGGACAGATAATGCCACAGCCGGGGGTCACTTTTACATAGTGCCCTGCGGCCGTGGCATCAAATATCCAACTAGTCACCCCTGGCCGGGGTACCCTGGGGGAGTGGGGACCCCTTCAATCAAGGGGTCAATCAAGGGGTCACTTTCGGTCAACCGCAGGGCAGAAAGTTCCCACCATTGGTTACAATGGAGCGCATAGGCGCTACATTGTAACACTGCCGCGTGCTGCCTGTCAGTCAGTACAGGAGCACACGGCCGATCAGGAGGGTGCCACAACGTGGCGCTCCCTGATTGGCTGAAGAAACCCACTTAGACATCAGTCAGAGTGGGTTTCTGGCATTCGGGGAAAGGGGACCCATGTGCAAACATGGGTCCCCTTTCAGTGCGTGGCTCGGCTCTCCGTTTTTTTATTTTAATCAAGTACGTGGATTACAAATGGATTCTACGAGGAGCCTGGGACCCTGGATCTGGTGAGTATAATTTATTCAACAGGTACCCCTTGGATTCTACTGGAGAAGAGGACCGACCTGCGTGTGAACATAAGGTAAGTATGTATGTATGTTTGTGTGGATGTATGTAATAAAACTTTACTTTCAAGGTGTGTGTGTCTTGTCTTTTTTTGGGTATTTTTTTAGTAGTAGTACTGTGATCACCGGGTAAGTATACAGTAATCTACCTCTTTTCCACAGATATCTTTACGATTCCCAGGACGGGATAATAGTTGAAGTCCGAGCAATGGGATCGAGACTGACTCTCTGAACTAACACCTGTATCCACAAGGTACACTAGTACTCCAAGAAGTTTGACAAGGGTGATTCATAACAATATTTTATTATACTGGAACAGACAGTTGCAGGCCTCGTCCTTGTCGTTAGATATTCAATTCAACCGATGGGCTCAAACCTCTAGGTTGTAGCTCTACTATACATTTATAACTGTATAATACAACACTCTTTGTACTTTATGGTTAATATCTTGCATAAATTATGTAGTAATACATTCCTAACTTCAATGGTAAGCTATGCTTTCTTACAATAGATAGTCTACTACTCTTTGCTAGTGCAATATGTCAAACATTTCCCCAACTTTTACTCGCTCCTCAACACTAACCCAATACCGCAGTTGTCCCGAAGTTCTCCCTTACCCCTAGTTCAGCTGAATATAGTAACGGTGGTGCACGTTGGGTACCTTACTCTATTGACTTATAGTTGTGCTGTAGACCATAAGTCGTGGCCATTCAGTTTAAGGAGAAATATACTCTCTGTCCTGCTGATCCTAAGGTAAATCTATTCTCGCTGAACGTAATCCTGATTTGGGAAGGAATCTAGGTGTAGCTACTGCCTGCCTCTCAAGGTGGTTTGCTGAAGGGGAGGCTGACTCAGTCCCTGGTGTGAGAGTGGCATGCAATCCTCAATGAGGCTGACGCAGCGGGTGGATATGGTATTGATAACTCCACTCAAGTCTTGCCTGACTGCAATAGGCTAACTGGAGTGCTACTTGTAAGGCAGTGGGACCTATGGCACTGGAACCGGTAACGGGCTGGTCGCGGCACGGGATGTCTCTTACGGCTGCCTGACAGGTCCTTAAACCGTTTTTCACTTTGCCCTGACGGCTGGACGTTGCTATCTGGGCTGAGACTCCTTAATTGGTATAGCTACGCTATAATTGTCCTGCCTTCCTCTCACGGACTTAATGTCCTATAATCCCTGCAGCTAGGATGCAGTACTCAGGGCTCTGTTAGTGTAGTGGGTGGTGGACTTACAGTTCTCCGGAGGTACATCAATTCTTGACGGACAGCGTCTGTCAGTATTGCCCTCGCTGACTCGAGCCTCGTACGGATGTCAGATGCCGAGCCTCGGCAGCAGGCTCCTCCCGTTGCCCGTCCTCCGTCCTGTTACTCTGCAATAGCCGCGGGCCGATTTCCCCAGCTGACAGGGAAGGTCCTTTCTCTAGCGTCAGCTGTTGCCGCCTCGTCTCCGCCTCTTGTGGCTCCCGGTGCCGGCCGCTTCCACGCTCACCGCGTCTCTGAAGGGGAGCTCCCGCTGCCGTCGCCGCCCGGAGTCCTTCCGTCCCGCTCTCTTCTTTTTCTCTCTCTGCGTCACTCAGTCCACGCTCACCCAACTGTCAGCACAGCTCTCCTTTTTATCTGCTTCTCCCTGATGTCCCGGATCCTTCCCGCCGGGGCCACGAGACTCTCCTTTTCGGCACGTGAATCCTAAGGTCAGTGTGGTCGCGGGAGAGGGTGCCCTGGATTACTTCACGTGCCAGCTTAGCTCACACTACCATCAATGTTTAATATAAGGGCAATTGTAATGACAGTTGCAATACTGGGGCATCACAGTACTACAGGTACCAGCGGGCCCGTTTTTCCGCCGCATGCTGGTACTTGTGGTTCTCCAAGTACCAGCATGCGGGGGAGGCTTGCTGGGCCTCGTAGTACTGCTACTAAAAACAATATCTTTTCATTTTCACAAAAGGCTATCAGCCCCCCATCCGCAGCCAATTGGATGGGGGGGACAGCCTCGGGCTTCACCCCTGGCCCTTGGGTGGCTGGGGGGGACACCCCTTGATTAAAGGGGTCCCCACTCCCCCAGGGTACCCCGGCCAGGGGTGACTAGTTGGATATTTGATGCCACGGCCGCAGGGCACTATATAAAAGTGACCCCTGGCTGTGGCATTATCTGTCCAGCTAGTGGAGCCCGGTGCTGGTTTTAAAAATACGGGGGACCCCTACTCTTTTTGTCCCCCGTATTTTTGGAACCAGGACCAGGCGCAGAGCCCGATGCTGGTTGCTTAAATATGGGGGAACCCCTGTCATTTTTTTCCCCATATTTCTGCAACCAGGATCGGCTCAAAGAGCCCGAGGCTGGTTATGCTTAGGAGGGGGGACCCCACGCAATTTTTTTTTTAGATTTTACAGTGTTTAGTTTAAAAAAAAAAAAAAATGAACCCCAGCACGGATCAAACAGATCCGGCCGAGATTCATTTTTAAAAAGTCGGCAGTGTTTTGCTAATCACTGCCGTAAAAAACAGAAAAAAAAACCGAATGACATCGACATCGGAAAACCCGAAAAGGCAAAATACGGCAGCTTAGTAAATTAGACGTAATCAATTCAAAAAGTTGCAATTTTACACTGTAGATGTCAATCGTGATTGAACTTTGATCTTTTTCCGAAAATTACGAATGTTAGTAAATATACCCCTTTATGTTGTGATTGTGCGGAGGTGTGGGGTGGGTGGGTGGGGGGGGGCTTGGGCTCGTGCCGCACTATCTTCGGGATCCATAAGGGCACCACATTTGAGATGGGGGGGTTTCATTTTCCACCATTGTGCGAGACGTAACCCAACACACGTCATGCATCTGAGATCAATGATGGCGGATAGCAACAATAATGACCATACGGCTAAGGTTATTTCCCATTACTCCATAATGTCATGGAATGTGGGAGGTTTAAATACCCCAATTAAGCGGAAAGAGGTTCTTACCCACCTCCGCCGGAAACACCCGTCGATAGCCTTCCTCCAAGAAACTCATTGGAAGAAGGATGATGTGTCTACCCTGCGTGCCCCCTGGATAGCGGAATGTTTACAGGCATCTCACTCTTCCAAGGCTAGAGGGGTTGCTATCATATTTCACAGACATCTGAGATATAAGATTTTGGACTCTGTACTAGACCCTGAAGGACGATACCTGATAGTGGACGTACTCATTGAAGGTAATAAATTTACTTTGGTGAATCTATATGCCCCTAATGTGGCTAGGGAATTTATCCGCCAGCTCACACAAGTCTTGGCAAGCAGGGTACACTACTCCCTGGTGGTGGGTGGGGACCTTAATACGGTAGATGATCCCACTTTGGACAAGTCGTCTCCCGTCAATAGACCGTCCTCCCCATGCTGGAGGTATATACAGGAGATGAAAGACATATTGCAACTCAGTGACCCTTGGCGTCTGTTACACCAAACTGACAGGACATATAGTCATCTCTCCAGGGTACATTGTTCTATGTCAAGAATAGATTATATTTTACTGTCTAATCACCTCCTTGACCAAACTAAAAATACTGCTATAGATGACATAATTATTTCGGACCATGCCCCGGTGAGACTGGAATTATATACTGGTGCACAGACGATCGTGGACCGCCTTTGGCGTTTTCCGGATTACCTCTCTAATTCGGAGGACTTTAAAAAATTTCTGATTTATTCCTGGAATAGTTTTGTAGACGATAATATCAATCATTGGGATGATACGATATTGTTCTGGGAGACGTCGAAGGCGGTGATGCGAGGACATATAATTGGGTATGTAGCAAAACTGCGAAAGGAAAGTACAAAGAAATATCATACATTACATGCAGCAATGTCCCATAGCTTCAATGCTTATAAAAACAACCCATCTGACAACCTTTTGGAGATTTATCTACAAGATAAAAAACTGTTAGATACATTTCTGACTGCTCAAGCGCAACAGCGCTTGGATTACACTAAATTTCACTACTATAAATGGGGGAACAGGACAGGCAAATTATTGGCCACAATGTCCAGACCAGGAATGAAACGTTCCTTTATTGTGGCCCTGAGGGACGAAACTCAAAACAAAACCTACACTACAACTGATGATATTTTAACACACTTGAGTACATTTTACACGGATCTTTATTGTCCTATTTCCCCACAGGAAGAATTACAGAGACTTATTATCTGTAGCCAAACTACCTGAGCTTACTGCTGCACAAAGGGAACTTCTAGACGGGGACATTAAGGAAGAGGAGGGGACAGAGGTTATGGCATCCTTACAGCCCCATAAGTCTCCGGGACCCGACGGGTTCACGGGGACTTACTACAAATTATTGAAGCAGGAATTAACCCCAACACTATTAGAACTTTTTAATAAAATTTACAGAGACAATCCATCATACCCATCATTTTCTCAAGCATTTACAACTCTAATTCCCAAACCAGACAGGGATCTGTTACTGGCTGACTCATATCGACCTATTACCCTCCTAAATTCTGACTTTAAAATATTTACAAAAATTATGGCCAATAGATTACAACTAATTCTCCCCGACTTGCTGACTGATCACCAATATGGTTTCGTTCGAGATCGCCAATCAGTCAAAGCCATCCGTACAGCAATAGCAGCAATGGTGGCATCTAGAAATTTACATACTGCTGAACATATGTTACTGAGCCTGGATACCCACAAGGCTTTTGACACAGTAGCGTGGCATCACCTATTTCAAGTGTTAGAATGCAGAGGCTTTAACGATAGATTCGTGGGGCTCATCAAATATTTATACACGGAACCACAAACTTCCCTATTAGTTAATGGCAAAAGGGGGTCGCAGATAACTATGCAGAGGGGCACAAGACAAGGATGTCCCTTGTCGCCCCTTCTCTTTAACTTATCTATAGATCCCCTATTCCGGATCCTGCAGAACTCAACAACATATCGTGGCATTTTAGTAGGAGAAAAAGAAATAAAACTATCAGCATTTGCGGATTACGTTTTGGTCTATATTGGGAATCCCAGGGAATCACTCCAAAGCATTTTGGATTTATTACACGATTATGGAAAAATATCTGGCTTCCAGGTCAATCTTTCCAAATCGGTGGGGTTATATTTAAAAACAGGTAAAAGGAGTCTGGAGTGGGGGAGACGGTTACCAATAACATGGGCAAATACGTATATAACATATCTGGGCATTAAACTCCCAAAATACCCCACTGAATTATATAGACTGAATGTAAAGGAGGCGATAGAATCAATAGCGAAAGAACTGGAAGGATGGAAACACTTAACGCTCTCATATCTAGGGAGGGCCAACTTGATTAAGATGTGCCCATTCCCTAGACTTTTATATATTTTGCAATCCGTACCTGTACTGATCAGTAGATCTGACTTGACATATATAACTAAACTGTTCAGACAATTTATATGGAAAGGAAAGAGGCCCCGCATAGCTATGCATAAACTTCAACAGTCAAAGGCTAATGGCGGAATAAACTTTCCAAACACTCAACTTTATAACCAGGCTTCTTTAATGAGATTTCTAAGAGACTGGTTAACTGATCAAGATACTTATGCTAATACACATTTGGAAGCACAATTTGTAAAAACAAAAAATCTGATAAATTTCCTCCATGGTGTAGAAGCGGAATTTGACCATGAGTTGAAGGACAATCCCCTTCTGTGGTCAGTCTATCGCCTCTGGCATATTCTCAGACGTTCGAGGAATTTGGGGGGACACAAGTCTTTAGTTTTAACATTTCTCGGTAACAACGATTTTCAGCGTGGGGAGGTGGGCTTTCCATTTACGATGTTCCATAAAGAAGGCCTGAAAGATATCAGACACATAGTCGATGTGGGAACTAGAAAACCACTGACATTTACACAAGCTCAGGAGACCTACCCGTTTCTTCTAAGATACCCGCTAGCATTTTTGCAGATGCAACACTACACATGCTCAATACTTAACACCCTTTCGAGGGCGGACTACGCGAATGATCTAGATGTCTTTCTCAGAACACCACCGGCCACTAAAAAGGCCTTATCTATATATTACAGAAAACTTAACACTCCGATGGATCACTCAAGGTCGCAATCGGGAATGACAAAATGGTTATCAGATTTTCCTGCGCTTACATGTGAGATGTTGCTAAACAATCTGCTCCTTTCTTGCAAGTTATTACTCTCGGCACAGTATCATGAGATGTTTTACAATATTGTCCATAGGGCGTATTTTTCCCCTGAGAAACAATATAAAGCGGGCATGGTAGATTCAGACAGATGTCTGAAATGCCATGCACCCAAAGCAGATCTCATGCATTGTTTTTGGTTGTGCCCGATGCTCCGTCGTTTTTGGCTTCAGGTGAGGCAATATGTCACAGAGCAGCTGATAAATTTTATTCCCCTCACGGCAGAATGGGCAATTTTTGGGATAATTCCGGCTGGACAAAGGGTAACGAAGGGATGCAAAAGATTGTTGATGGCGATTAGTGCTGCTGCGCGTAAAGCAATTTTGCAATCTTGGATATATAAAGATCCGCCTACTTTAGCTTTGTTTAAGGGAAAGCTCCATCATTTGTTTCAGATGCAATGGCTAGAAACAACGCTACAGAAAGACAAATTGGTGGGGAGATTTTTTGACTCCTGGGAGAGCTATATCGCCACTCTCCATGTAGATTTTCAGGCTAGACTTAAATACTCCTTTAAAACCACTGAGTGGTATGAGACAAGAGTGGCGGTGGGGGACCCTCCCATTGTGCTAGACAACTGAGTACTGGTGGTGTTGTGGGGCCCCCGGCCTCCCCCACCTCTCCGTATCGCCTAAGATGCAGGTTTCTTGTAGTAAAAATTGTATTATACCTAATCTCTACGGTACGTTTAGACTACTATAATATCAATGTATAGCATTGGTCCTTGAAGTGAATTACTGTGAATTGTGTGCTCATATCTAAACGGTACACTTGCTTTTATATCCGACTCTCTATGCTATATGTACACATCTTAAACTTTGTACCGTTTATACAACTCTTATTGTAATGTGAAGTGATGCATTAATAAAAATTGTTTTACGTTAAAAAAAAAAAAAAACAGGAGAGTCCATCCAATAGCTATGCCACCAATGAACTAACATAGAGGCAGGACCACTGGAGAACGAGGTAAATTAAGTAGAGCTGCCCCTGGGAATCTTCTCCCCTCTGTATTGGGCAGTTATATATTCTGCAGGTGTGGTGCAAATGCTGGGTGCAGAATGGCCTGATGTGGGGATTACAGCATGGGAGAGGGCTACTCCTGATTCCACGCTACACGGGGGGCTTCGTATGAGCTCCCCTTTTTCCTTTTTTTTTTCTATTCCCTCTTCCCCTATCCCTCCTTACCCCTTTGTAAATATAGTGCCGGGGCAGGTACCTAACCCCAACGTAGGTAGGGAGAAATGGAAGTCTTACCCGTGGATGTTGGTGTACTCCCAAGGGACAGCGCTCCCCCGCTATGTGCCGTGGGTTCCCGGAGCTCCGTCCTCCATTTCAAAGATGGACACCGCACACCCAAGCACCCGGGGCTGTCACCGCGGGGCTGCCGCCTCCCCAAGTCCCCGGCGTCTCCTCGCAGCAGCGTGCAGCCTCTGCAGGCTGGATGGTGTCCTTTCAACTTAGGTGGAGCAGCAGATCCCCTCGGCAGCATCCGCGAGAACGGTACTTCCGGTCTCGGGGAGGACGGAGAAATTGAGGTCCCAGCATGGTACTGGCGAGTCGGCCGCAATCCGCAGGAGCCAGTAAACCGGCTCCCCGACTCCGTAGCCGAAACCCACCAACTCTTGGGATCTCTCTCAACCGTAGGCCAAATAATGGGGAATAAAAAGCAGGGGTAACAGGTGCCAAAAGATTAAATATTAGGCCTGTCTATAGGAGCCCTCTGCTAATGCTTCCTCCCAGCTCAGCCACCAGGCCACGCCCCCAGCAAATCATATTTTTAATGAAGACACCCACTAATTTTTTCATTGCAGTGTGGTTAAAATTATGAAGCAATAGTCATTCTTCAATGCAGAGGCAGGACTCTGGAAGGCAACGGAGTCATCTGCCGCCGGGCTCCTGCTCTGAGGGGGGCTCTTCTCCTCCCATTCTGTGACACCATTGAATTAAGCAGGGGCGTTTCTACAGAGGAGGGGGCCCGTGTGCACCTCCGGGTGGGCCCCCTCCTCTGCACGGCGCTGTAGACGGCATAGTAGACTCCGGCACTGTGCCGGAGTCTACTGCGCATGCGCAGATCTCCGGAAACATGGCGCCCGGCATGATCCGGAGACCAATTTGGCTACCGCACATGCGCGGCGGCCATTTTGGCGGCGATTTTCGCCGCGATTGCAGCTCCCGGCGCTGGACTCTGGAAAGGTAAGTATTAAAATGGGTGCAATGGGTGCGGTGTGGGCCCCCCTGGACCCAGGGGACCGTGTGCACCGCACCCATTGCACCCATTATAGAAACGCCAGTGGAATTAAGTTAATTGATAGCTGCCGCTATCTTTTCACTATATGAAGTTACTTCTCTGACAATTACACATAACTTCATATAGTTGCAATTATCATACTTCCTGTACAGGAGAAAAAAGCTCCATCAGTAAAGTGTCTGCTGTCAGTGTAATAGGCCATGGGTTCTAATCCTGGGCATGACTGCTAAGAAATGTGTGATTTAAAATAAAAGACAATTAAATGTACAGTTTATATACAGTATATATATATTTTTTCAGAACACTACACACACACACACACACACACACACGCACACACACCCCCCCCCCCCCCCACACACACACATATATATTTAGCTAAATATAGGGGTGGGGGTGGCAACTGGGATGAACTTGCCTTCAGGCAACTGGGTCGATCTTACGCCACTGCTTCAATGCCTGCTCTTCCTGCCCCCGGAGACTGGGCTGAATGCAGTGCCGGCTCTTAATGTGTGACAGGAGCTGAGTGCTGCTGAAGAATATCTCCCTCGGCTCCTGTCACTGCAGAACAGCCGACACTTTGGTCACCCCTTTCGAGGGTGACACCCGAGTGCGGGCCGCACCCCTCGCATCCGGCATGTGACGCCACTGCCCATAGCTACCAGATTCTAGCTTTCATTTCTCTATTGCATTCTAGAAAATGATAGCCAGAATCTCATTGGTTGCTATGGGCAACACAACCACTTGTCTGTTTTAGACGCTTTAGTAAATTTACCCCCAGGACTCGGCCTTTCACAAACCCAGACCTGGTTTTAAACTTTTATATTTTCCTTTAGCTGTTTTGATTTAGTTAAGCTACATTTAGGAGTTTTTCCGCATTAAGGGGGTCATTTAGGTGTGGACGCAAATGCGTATGGGCCGCAGTGCACACACAGCAATTGATTCGCGAGATTTTAATCGCAAAGTGAGTGACAGGAAGTCAGCGTTTGGGCATGGTAACGGGGAGTGGTCAGGCAAATAAAGGCGTGTCATGGTCGTTTGGATAGACCCTTATATACTAATTGCACCCACAATTTATTTATTTATTTATTAGCAGTTTCTTATATAGCGCAGCATATTCCGTTGCGCTTTGTTTTATGTGCAACAAACACATTCATTATAAGGAGTTAATAAAACTTACAAAAAAAAAAAAAAACTTCTGTAATACAACAGAAGAGTCTCTCGGTCTTGGGTATAAAAAAAAAAAAAAAGAGTATTGCTTAAACCCTCACACAAAAGTATAATAAGTGCCTGCGAAGTAACCAACCAGCATCAGAGTAGCATTTGCAAACAGCCATTAACAAGGGATTCACTAGTGCTGGCGATCGTCACCGTCCTGAGTTCACACCAGCCTCTGACCATCTCCAAATAATGCAATCTGCTACTATGCTGCCCTGTACTCTTCTCTGAACACTCGTTCTTTGTCGCAGCACAAGTGACGTAGCAGAGCAGTGGTGAATGAGAGGTACTGTATCTCCCAAGTTTCCCACAATGGAACAAATCTGTCTCATTGAAGACAGAGAGTCAGGGCCTAACATGGGACCTCCTCAAATCTCCTACTAGACCTATAAACCAGGGTCCATGTTATTGATAAAGCTAAATATTTATCATATATAATACCCTTTATGAGGTCTAAGAACACTGTACGCTATCTATGTATGAAGTACCGTAAGGGTACGCTAGTTGCGTAACAATCGCTTCGCCGTGATCGAGACGCTCAAGCGTCACGTTCACTCACGGCCAAGAGATCACAGGCAGGCACGTTATTGGCTGTTGACTAAAGTAATGATTCGCTATAGCGTAGCGAACGCTCGGGACCACGAGGAGATCACCAGCGGCGCTGACGCTCACTATATTAAACCTTTGTATCTAAACCATAAACCGTGTATTGTGCAGTAAAACCTTAGTGTAATATTAGAGAGTAAATGCAACACAGTATAACCTTATTACCTTAAAAGCTGTTTGAGCGTCACCGACACTCTGAGAATACTTAATACTATAAGAAACACACAGATACCGTGCTCAGGGTCCAACGCCTAAAATATATATTATGAATGCTATACTTGCAAAAGAGTTAAACACAATACAAGTCATACACTACAATATAACATAGACTACCTAACCAGATAACTACACAGTAAATACAATACAATTAAGTTTAAGAGAAAAATGAGAGAAAGAGAAGAGAGAGAGAGATATGGCCCACAATAACAAAAGAGAAACAGTATGATTACGGAGAAAAACTTACGCACAAGGGGAAACGATCGCATGCGCCTCGATATCCAGCTCCCGATTATCAGCAATGAGAACCGTTGAAGAGAGTGAACTGGATATGGTCGGCCTGCCTATTTATGCCCCACACACAATACAATTCAATGGTCCCTACAATCTCATTGTTCATTGGACACAGGAATTCGGCTTCGCATTATAACAAAAGGTCATAGGTTGATTCATACAGGTGGGCTGTGACTATTTCCAACTGCTCAGGTGGGAGGGAAACTGGGTTTCCCGCCGCATGGGTAATAAAGTGCAAATAAAGTAAATGTTCATAAACTTCTTATGTCCATAACTATTCGCACGAGCGATTGATCTGCTTCAAACCAACACCGGAATATTTCTAATTAAATATTCTTCCGATGGATATTAAACACCACTGTATTACTCCTGTCTGACCCTTCGTATCAAACAAAGAGGGATTTCTCTGTTCATGAACATTCTATATTAACCAAACTTTCAGAATCTATCAAAGGGACCATGATCTACAAAATACATTATTAGTGAAAATATGTAATGATTGAGTCGCACGCTATGATCGCATAAACTCTACCGTAAATACGCATACCATGCGCCTGCGGGTGCCCGCGACTGTGAGTATGCGCACGTACGGGAGAGCGTACGCATGCGCAGCACGGACCAGTATGAGGTGCAAATATGGCAGTGTGTGTAGAGATATTTTTCTGACTTTGACAGTCCACCCTTTGGCAGTCAATAATAACTGCCACCTTCTAAAACATTTCAAAAGGAGAAAAATATATGTCAGGGGTTAATTCATTTCCATGGTTGGGTAAGGGAGGAGTGAGGAGTAGGTGGGAAGAGGGTATGACCTAGTGAGATAGCAGAAGCATGTGTGTATGAGTCCATGTTTTGGGGGTCATGTATCATCGTGCCGTACGTGTTGTAAATCAAGCTTCGAGGTATTGCGAAGTATACATTTGAATTCCTTCTTATCCCGTGGTACGGGTCTGTGGATGGGCTGTCAAACTTTACCGAGCTCTTTTCGGTTTTGGTTGTAACAAAATGGGGAAGCACATTTTAGTTGATGATACATGAATGGGGGAGATATGTGATTGCTGATATCTGTGCCTGTATTCCCTATCGACTATGTGTGTCATTACCTGAGGGTTGTAGAAATGAAGATAAAGACATAATTACGGTAAATGCGGTGGTATTCTATGTCAGGTTAATGTACAGTCGTCGATTGAGGTTTTGTTCGGTATCAGTTGAAAGTCGTCTTCTTTGCGCTGTTTTGCCCATTAGGTGCGAGCAAAAAGCTTTGTCAATGCCAATAGATTTACAAAAATGTTGGGCTAGCGTAAGTTTAAGAATTCTAGGGAAACTGGGGATCCATGGCAAAGTTCATCAAATGTCCGTATCTAAAGTGGTCAAAACTTCTTCTTTGGTCAATCCGTTGTCTGTATAGTGTCTTGTCAACTTCCTCGTCCAAGGGGGTCTTTTTATCTTGGAGAAAAACAGAAAAACAGGTGAAAGAAACGGACCGTAGAAATCGCATTTTCATCACATCATTGTTTCTACATTTGGGTCATAAATCAAGTCCAGGTTAATTACAGTTTCCTCACTCCTTAAACTCATTACCCTAGTACGATGATTGCACTTCATTAAAGCCTGACCGCATCTAAATATCAATCCAATCGATATGACAACACCTAAGATACATAGGAGAAACTTCCCAACATCCATTATGACTCCTTGAGCCCAGTCTCCTAAACCAGAAAACCAATTTTGCGGGTTCAACCATGACACCCAACCAGTCAGCTCATTACCTACAGTAGCAAGAGTGAGATTGTGTCTCCTGCGAAATTCCCACTTCAATTGGAGAATATCGTCCATCTTTTGGTCTATGACCTCGACCGGATCCTCGGTGCTATTCGTAATATATGTGCAACATTTCACGCCGTATTGTGTTGCCAGTGTGACACAATATCCGCCTGTCACTGCTGTGAGGTAATTGAGAACCATTCTATGCTGTACCAGTTCTGTTTTGTAAGCCTGAAGTTCTCTTCCAGTGTACCTAAACGTGTCATCATACATTTCGGTGATATTATCTAACAAATTTGCGAGCGCCGATATGTATTTATAATTCAGCACTCCTCTAGCGGTGCGGGTGAAATCTAACGCGATTAAGAATTGAATCCCGGTGGATTCACTTATCAGATCAGAGGCCGGATGCTCTGTCTTCTCTATCAGGTGCCTTTTAACAACGTGCTCGTAATGGGTGTGAGTATAAGGAGCTTGGGCACCACGGTGTATGTCTTTCATTTTGTCATGTGGTACAGTCATTACTTCAGGCAGTACTTTTCCAATATAACACAATCCTTCAGAGTTTGGGGCAAGCCACTTGTACGCCTTTCTCCCGCATATGAAATATGCATCATCGGGGAGAACATATGGGACGGAGTAGGACATAACCATATTACACACCTTCCATGTGAAATCTCCTAACCCTAATTCTTCCATCTGCTTAGTACACGTATCAGGTTGTACGATATGTGCACAGTATCCTGGTGATACCTCTCCAACTTTAGTAATCCTATTTCCTAAGGTATACCTATACCGGAAAGATTTTCCTCTACTGGCTATGTGGCGTACAAGCTCTGTATCTGTAGGCATTCTATCTGCTCTATGCGAAAAGGTCATGGTGTGGTTACTCCATGACACTTCCCAATTTCCCGGTTTTCGGGGATTGGAGATGTTGAAACATAATAGGGACCTATCCACATGGTATTGGTGGAGCTTCAAACTAGGAGGGCTGGAGATATTAAACCTCCGGTCCACCGGTCTCCCACCATTAAACTCAAGTACCTCCTCTATCGTTAAAGGAAATGGTACTAGCCCTGATTTGCTATGACCCTGAGGTACTTGAGAGCATACCCAACAATCTGTTTTGTTTAACACATTACCCACTAAGGAGTGATAGTCACTCAATGGATGCCGGTCCATATGGATGTTAAAACTGGATTGGCATTTCTTAATGCACCCATCCTCAATGACATTGTTACAGAGCCTACAGATACAGTTTTCTTCAGCTAACAATCCTTCACAATTCCTTCTATGGTCAATGCTATCGGATCGTTTTCTGATACTCGCCTTTGCTTGTTGATTATGTTGTTCTCGGAAAACTACGCTTCCATCTTTATCATCAGAACCCATTCCAGAACCTCTCTCGACCTCCATGGTACTCTCGCCGGAACAGACTGCTCTGGTCAACATCATGGTTAACAGGAAAATCCGGATCACAGTCTCTTGGGGCAAGTCCATCTTATAGGAGGAAACGGAGAAGAATGAGAAGGGGGGAAAAAGAAATTTTAGGGAGAGGGGATGGGAAGTGGAGAAAAACAATAAAAGGGAATGGGGAGTCGACAACAGCTCTTGGTCTTGAGATTTTCACGGCTCAGGTGCCGCCTCAGTCCTCCAGGAACAGACACTCCAGTGATACAACCTCTACCGTCTGTTCCTTATCACGGGACTTCTCTGGATCAGCAACCTTCTTGCAGTGGGATGAATGAACCCAAGTCTCTCTCTCAGCAACCTTCAATGCTGTAGTGCTAGTCAATAAGACCTGGTATGGTCCTTCCCATCTGTCAATAAGGCAACCTGAGCGTAGAAAATTCCGTATCATTACATAGTCCCCAGGTTCAATGTCATGACAATTACTATCTGGTAAATCAGGAATCACCAACTTCAGATTATCATTTTGATTCCTTAACTGTTTACTCATGTTAATCAAGTATTTTACAGTTACTTCATTGTTACATTTCAAATCATCCTGAGGGTTAATCATGACATGCGGTTGTCGACCAAACAAGATTTCAAAAGGGGACAGATTAAGAGGGGACCTGGGAGTGGTTCTGATGCTGTACAGTACAATGGGTAAAGCTTCTGGCCATGTCAATCCTGTCTCTGCCATCACTTTACTCAATTTATTTTTAATAGTGCTGTTCACTCTTTCGACCTTCGCACTCGCCTGTGGACGGTACGGAGTGTGCAGCTTGCTATCAATTCCCATCAATTTACACATTCCTTGAAAGACATCACCTGTAAAATGGGTACCCCTATCACTTTCGATAATTCTAGGGATACCATATCTACATACAAATTCCTGCACAATTTTCTTCGCAGTAAACATAGCGGTATTTGTGGCCGCTGGAAATGCTTCAACCCAATTTGAGAAAACATCTATACAAACAAGTACATATTTCAAATTTCGACAAGGGGGTAATTGAATGAAGTCAATCTGTATTACCTGGAAAGGGCCGCCGGCAGGTGGGATATGGGATGGTTCTGTAGGTATTGCCTTTCCAATATTCTTTCTCAAACAGGTAAGGCATGACATTGCTCTTTTACTCGCATGAGAGGAGAATCCTGGGGCGCACCAATATGCTCTTACCAATTTGCACATCCCCTCCTTGCCTAGATGAGTCAGCCCGTGAGCTGCTTCAGCCAGACATGGGAGGTATGTTCTGGGGGCCACTGGTTTACCTTGTCCATCCGTCCAGAGTCCTGAGGACTCCTGGCCATATCCCTTTGCCTTCCAGACTGCCTTTTCCTGTGTGGAACACAAATTTTGCATCTCACACAACTTCTGTGTGTTGATGGTATTAAATACCATCAGTTGTGTGGTGTCTGTCTGTCTGGGGGTAGCAGCTGCTAACTTAGCTGCTTCGTCTGCTCGGCTGTTACCAAGTGATATTGGGTCTTGGCTATATGTATGTGCTTTACATTTGATAACAGCCACTTTGTCGGGTTCCTGTATCGCTGTTAGAAGCCTTTTTATGTGAGCTGCATGCGCTACCGGTGTACCAGCTGCCGTCATGAAATTTCTGAGGCGCCATAGGGCTCCGAAATCATGGACTACCCCGAATGCGTATCTAGAGTCGGTGTAGATATTGGCTGATTTGCCCATAGCCAATTCACATGCTCTGGTTACGGCGACCAGTTCAGCAACCTGGGCTGAGTGAGGTGGGCCTAGCGGTTCCGCTTCTATGGTGCCTTGGTCATCTACGACTGCGTATCCAGTACACAAGTCTCCCGAGTCTGACTGTCTATGACAACTACCGTCCGTGTAGAACGTAAGTTCTGCATCTTCCAGTGGGTTGTCACTGATGTCAGGCCTTGCGGTAAAATTTTGGGTCAAATATTCTATACAATCATGAGTATCTTCCTTTGTATTAAATCCTCCTTCCCCAGTACTCTCATCCTCCACCCTTTGGGTCTGTCCAGACACACTTGGGAGATATGTTGCAGGATTTAATGCACTGCATCTCCTTATGGTGATGTTTACGGGGGCCATTAGTGCCAATTCCCATCTTGTAAACCGCGCTGATGAGACGTGCCTGGTTTGGGCAGAATTTAACAAGGCTGACACTGCATGCGGTGTATGAATTGTGAGGTTGTGACCTAGCACGACGTCTTCGCTTTTCGTTACTAGCAATGCTATCGCAGCAACGCTTCGCAAGCATGTGGGGAGGGATCGCGCTACCGTGTCTAGCTGAGCGCTGTAGTATGCAACTGGCCTGCTGGCATCACCGTGCTTTTGGGTTAGTACGCCTGCCGCGCAACCAGCACTTTCTGTTCCGTATAGTTCAAAGGGTTTCCCATAGTCTGGCATACCTAGTGCTGGTGCCTGCGTTAGGCACTGTTTAAGTCTCTCAAATGCTGTTTCGGACTCGTCTGTATGCGAAATCCTATCAGGTTTGTTTGAGGAGACCATTTCCTGCAAAGGTAACGCTAGGATGGAAAACCCTGGGATCCAGTTACGGCAATACCCACACATTCCTAAAAATGTTCTGATCTGTTGCTGGGTTTGTGGCAGAGTCATGTCTCTAATTGCTTGAATTCTATCAGCGGTCAGGTGTCTCTGTCCTTGTGTTAAACAGTGTACCAAATATTTTACCCTAGCTTGGCATAATTGCAACTTGTCTTTGGAAACCTTGTGTCCTGTGTCTGAAAGATGAAACAGGAGCTGTTTCGTATCCTTCAGAGATGCCTCCAATGAATCAGAACACAGTAGTAGATCATCCACGTACTGTATTAATACTGATCCATTCACTGGTTGGAAAGACTGTAAACAATCATGCAAAGCTTGAGAAAATATACTTGGGCTATCTATGAATCCTTGTGGTAATCGAGTCCATGTGTATTGGACTCCTCTGTATGTAAATGCGAACAAATATTGACTGTCAGGGTGCAGAGGTACCGAAAAGAAAGCGGAGCAGAGGTCAATAACAGTGAAAAATTTTGCAGTGGGAGGGATTTGCATTAGGATGACAGCTAGATTTGGCACTACGGGGAACTGACTCTCAACTATTTTGTTAATCCCCCTTAGATCCTGCACTAGCCGGTAACCCCTCCCCCCACTCTTTTTCACAGGGAAGATGGGACTATTAGCAGTGCTGGACATTCTTACCAGAATGCCCTGTTGTAGCAAGCGCTCTATTACTGGGTAAACTCCTAACTCCACCTCTGGCTTCAGAGGGTACTGTGGGATTTTTGGAGCTATCCTACCATCTTTTACTTGTACAACTACCGGAGCTACGTTTGCCATTAATCCAGTGTCCTGTCCATCTTTTGTCCAAAGTGACTCTGGTATCTGAGATGTCATTTCTTCTACTTGGGAGGGAGTCCTATTTGTCATAGTGGTATGTGACATTAATTTTGACGGGGAGTCTAACATGTCTCGTACTTCCTGAGCGTGATTCTCAGGTATGTCCAAGAATACACCTTCAGGAGTACAATAAATGACGCACCCCATTTTACACAGTAAGTCTCTTCCCAGGAGATTGGTCGGTGCCGATGCAGCCAGCAAAAAGGAATGCTTGGTATGTAAAGGCCCTATTGTAATCTCTGCTGGTTTGCTAACAGGGTAATGCTGGACTACTCCTGTTACTCCCACGGCTGGAATTGTCCTACCAGTGGTCCTCATGCCCACTGTCGAATTTATCACTGATTTGGCCGCCCCTGTGTCTACAAGAAAGTTTAATGATTTACCAGCTACATTGATTGCAATTTCTGGTTCACTTCCAAGACTTGCAATCAATTTTACTGGCTGCAGATTACAGGTATGGCCACACCCCTATTGGGTATGGTGACCTCCCTGAATCCCGCTGGCAGCAACTACTTGTGAGGGAGTTAGCTGGGAACTACCAGAGGTTTGCCAATCTCTGTTTGGGGGGTATCTTTTTGTTTCCCCTGCATGTGGCTCATAACTCCGTTTCTGCGGACCTTGCTCCCAATGTCGTGTGTCGTGTCGTTGTCTAGGGGGTTGGTATGAGTTTCGTACATTCTTTACTCTACAATCTCGTGCCATGTGTCCCTGTTTATGACAAGAATAACAAGTAACCACACTTGACTTACCCACAGGGTTTGGTGATACAAACAAAGGCTGCCTTGTGGTCAGGGCCTGTATACTTACGGCCATTAACTTATCACTTTGTTGTTCCCTGTGTCTGGTGATGTTCCTATCGTGATCAATAGCAGCCTCTCTCAAAGTAGCCACAGACAGACCTCGCCAACATGGTTGTGTGGTCTGTACCCTAGTCTTCAATGACTCTTTTAAACCATCCATCAGTACCGATACTGCTACTTCTCGATGGTTTATGTTTGTTTTGATGTCCTCTATGCCTGTGTATTTTGCCATTTCTGATAATGCTCTGTGAAAATACTCTGCAGCTGTCTCTGACTCCTTCTGTTTAATGGAGAATATCTTGTTCCATCTGACTACCGCTGGGAAATATTCTTTTAACTGTAAGTTTATTCTTTTTACATTGTCTTTGTTGTACACATCTGTAAGAGGTACATCCTGATCTAATCCGCAATCAGCTAAAAATTGAGTTGCGTCAACATTGGAGGGTAAACATGCTCTCAGCAATATCTGCCAGTCTTTATTGTTGGGCTCTACAGTGTTACCTAAGTCTCTGATGTATTTTTGACTGGCAACTAAATCTTTTCTAGGGTCAGGGAATTCAGACACGATGGTCCTTAATTCCATTCTGGAAAATGGGCTATACATGGCAATGTTCCTCACAGGGGTGACCCCCTGTTGTGTCAGTTTTCCCATTTGGAACAGCTATTACCCTGACAGGATTAACTCTAACAACATCACTCTGTGTGGGTTCTACAGCCTGTGGTGAAATGGCTTCAGCATAGTGTATGGTGCCGTACTTACCTGTAGACACGACCTCACCTATCCCTCCGCTAGGGGCCTTTGTTACTAATCTCGTGGGTGGAGCTGTGCCTACTGTGGTCTCTGCTATGGTGGCTGCTAGAGAGAGCGCTGAAATTGTTGCCGATTCGTCTTCTTGATCACACTCCTGAGGAAAGTTCAAAACAGGGTACAACTTGCACGGGTTAATACTTGTATTGGTTAATTGGTTAACATTATCTTTAACATTTACACAGTTGCTAAGTGTTTGTGTGTTACACCTTAGTGCGTCATTCTCCGCAACCAATTTCTCTCCTGATATGTATGGTGGCGGTGGGGCCGTGGCTATCAGTTTTCTGATTGAGCCAGATCCCGCCGCCTGAGCCAATCCTCTCTGTATGTCACCTTCCTGCTGCCACAACTGCAAATAATCGTAATGTTTGATTCGTCTCTTTGTTGATTTAATGAGACATATCCTTCTCCTTAAATTCGTTAACACTTCTGTGCTGAAGCTACCTACTCTTGGGAATTTCTCCCCGTCATGTACTGTCATTCTCTCCCATTTATCACATAAAGCTTCTGTGTGACTTCCGTATTTCTCACACATTACATACCTTGCCGACCCAATTGGTCGGTTCACTGAATCAACCCGAACCGAGGTTGATCGCCCCCTACCTGAACAAGTGGCCCCCATAGTTCGAAGGTGTTGCTTTATTTAACCAACCCTTACGCAAACCAAATGCCCAAAATAGGCTGACGGTGGCGGTTTACCGAGTACCCCACTCACTCGCCCACGCCGACCAATACGACCTGATCACACCGATATGGTGCTGGCGTACTCGACCTAGGGCCCCTGCGACCTGAACCTCTATTTACTGGAACCTGTGAGGGTGCTCCGAAGAACACTTACTCTTTCCAGTAACTATTGGTTGCTGGATAGTTCCTGAGTGAGCAGCGAACTTCCCTTAAAATAAAAAAAGTTACACAAATCACGTTAGAATGTACAAATAGCGTTTATGACCTTCGTACACAAATAGTACCGGTCAGGTTTACTAATGCACACAATTACGTGCGGTACAATCGTTTAGTACACAAGCAACTAATCTTATGTACTGAGCGACCAGTGGAATCGAAAATTACGGCTGCGAATTCCTTCAGCCAGAGCTTATATGGCCTATATGGGTGTTGCACCAACCCTTTCTTGGTGTTGTGCCTGTGGACTGTATAGCGGACTTCCTTGTCTGCTGTACCTGAACCTGTTGGTCTGCTATGACCTCCTGGTCTGTTATGGTATGACCTCCTGGTCTGCTACACTCTAATGCTCAAATTGTATATTTAACCAGGGATGCCTCCCTAGCCACCATGTACGTCACTTACACGCATGTACCTCACGAGTACTCGACTTTTCTTGTGGTTCAACCTGTAAAATTGTATACAACACACTCACTCACCACATGTACACTTTTGTTTCTATTTCTATTTCTGCGCAGAAATGTCTCTTTAGACCAGATATGTTACAAATTAGGAGAAGGATCTATTAATTTAAATTTGGAATAAAAAAAAAAAATTTTGCGCGATTTATCGCCTGGCGTTATTTACCGCGTGGCGCTACTTATCGCGTTGAGAGGAGAGAAAAAAAACTTGTGATTTGAGTTACGTGGGCGTACCCGTATGCTCCGTTGCGTAATATACGCTGCGTGCGTCGACCCTTGGATTGCGTACGCAAGTCTCAGTCTTTTGTTAGAGACACGTGTACGCAAAGCAAAGATCCACCGTAACACAATTTATACGTTTATCAACTATAGAGCTGGCAAACAGGAGAGTGACATACGAAAATACACCAATGAAAAGGAAATGCAGATATATATGTGTGCGTGCGTGTGTACGCAAGACAGAAAAATAAACAGTTTTAAAAAGACACTATTGTTTTGTTCTTACCTCCGGTTCCCGGATTCCTTCAGCACCCTTTACTAAGAGAAGCAGACGCTTATCCAAACAGCACTACGAGGAATATGATCTCCCGCCCTTTGCTGCTGGATAATGTCTGCTGAAATTACCTAGTGCAGATATGTGAAGGACAGGACGAGCCGCCAATTGATAAAGCTAAATATTTATCATATATAATACCCTTTATGAGGTCTAAGAACACTGTACGCTATCTATGTATGAAGTACCGTAAGGGTACGCTAGTTGCGTAACAATCGCTTCGCCGTGATCGAGACGCTCAAGCGTCACGTTCACTCACGGCCAAGAGATCACAGGCAGGCACGTTATTGCCTGTTGACTAAAGTAATGATTCGCTATAGCGTAGCGAACGCTCGGGACCACGAGGAGATCACCAGCGGCGCTGACGCTCACTATATTAAACCTTTGTATCTAAACCATAAACAGTGTATTGTGCAGTAAAACCTTAGTGTAATATTAGAGAGTAAATGCAACACAGTATAACCTTATTACCTTAAAAGCTGTTTGAGCGTCACCGACACTCTGAGAATACTTAATACTATAAGAAACACACAGATACCGTGCTCAGGGTCCAACGCCTAAAATATATATTATGAATGCTATACTTGCAAAAGAGTTAAACACAATACAAGTCATACACTACAATATAACATAGACTACCTAACCAGATAACTACACAGTAAATACAATACAATTAAGTTTAAGAGAAAAATGAGAGAAAGAGAAGAGAGAGAGAGATATGGCCCACAATAACAAAAGAGAAACAGTATGATTACGGAGAAAAACTTACGCACAAGGGGAAACGATCGCATGCGCCTCGATATCCAGCTCCCGATTATCAGCAATGAGAACCGTTGAAGAGAGTGAACTGGATATGGTCGGCCTGCCTATTTATGCCCCACACACAATACAATTCAATGGTCCCTACAATCTCATTGTTCATTGGACACAGGAATTCGGCTTCGCATTATAACAAAAGGTCATAGGTTGATTCATACAGGTGGGCTGTGACTATTTCCAACTGCTCAGGTGGGAGGGAAACTGGGTTTCCCGCCGCATGGGTAATAAAGTGCAAATAAAGTAAATGTTCATAAACTTCTTATGTCCATAACTATTCGCACGAGCGATTGATCTGCTTCAAACCAACACCGGAATATTTCTAATTAAATATTCTTCCGATGGATATTAAACACCACTGTATTACTCCTGTCTGACCCTTCGTATCAAACAAAGAGGGATTTCTCTGTTCATGAACATTCTATATTAACCAAACTTTCAGAATCTATCAAAGGGACCATGATCTACAAAATACATTATTAGTGAAAATATGTAATGATTGAGTCGCACGCTATGATCGCATAAACTCTACCGTAAATACGCATACCATGCGCCTGCGGGTGCCCGCGACTGTGAGTATGCGCACGTACGGGAGAGCGTACGCATGCGCAGCACGGACCAGTATGAGGTGCAAATATGGCAGTGTGTGTAGAGATATTTTTCTGACTTTGACATTATATATATATCTCCTATATATTAGCCCTGTGACTCTGTGCCTGCATTTCTAACGCTGGGTGGAGTCACAGACCAGACCTGGGCGGACTTAGCAGCTCCTGGCCTGTCCCATGTCAGCACAGCACACACCACTAGCAGAAGGGACCAGCAGCCAGACACACCATTACCTGCCACAAGCCAGCAGTGCACTGATGCCCCTGACTGCCAGGTAAGCATGAAGACCCAGACACCCTCACCCCACCCCTCCCCTGCAAACACCCACACCCACCTTACCCACCACGGCGGGACACACAGCCGCAACAGAGCACGCCGCTAGCCCCCCCCTACCATCTGTAAGAGTGCTGCCGCGGCCACACATTCACGTCTAACACCCAGCCCTCACACACCGGCCGCACACACCGCTCCCCACTACCGATGCACACAGACTCACGGAGGCGGACCACACCGGACACCCAGGCTACCTCACTACCACGCCAGCTCCCATTCACGGAGGCGGACAACACCCGACAACCAGCCTGCCACAGCAGCTCCCTCCGCCCTTCACCCGAAGCTGTCTTCCGGCGGACGACAGGAGCGCACACAGCGCTCATCTCCTCTCCCCTACCGCTGCACACCCTGTTTCACGGAGGAGGCCCACAACAGACCGCAAGCCTCCCTCACTACCACGCCAGCTCCGCCTCCGTGAGCCCCGTCACCCGTATCTGTCTGCGTGCAGCCGCCAGCCCTTTCGCCACTCCGCCATCACCCAGCACAGTCGTTCAAACCACACCCTCCCCATCCCCCCCCCCCACACCATCATCAGCCACACAAGAATATATGCGGACTATATAGGAGCCAGCAGCAGCGCTCCCCCCCCCCCCCCTTCCACACCTTGGGAGGAAGGCTGATATTGGGGGAGGGGGGGAGGGAGGGCGGGGGGGGGGAGAGATAACTTGATGGCTGCCATTGTGCTGGAAGGGGGGAAGTGGACTGATAAAGGGGGGAAGATGACTGATATTGGGGGAGCGGGATGGCTTATATTATGGGGGGGGGGGATGCCCATCTATTATTGTGTGCCTCTTGCCAGGGTGGGGGTGCCGCAGGATACTGCTGCCATGGGAGCCACATTATTTTTTTTATACCTGCCGCTGGGGACTACAGTGCCAACAGCCCAGTCTCCGCCACCCAGGCAGCTGCGGGTGACGATAATGTGGACGTCCACAGTGTCCAGACATTCTGATGATGGGGCCTCCCGGTACAGTGTGGAACGGAGTCCCCTCTATTATACACTTTGTACAGGGGTAGTGGGGAGCCCTGGAACCTTAACTGTGGACCCCATCATTACATCACTGTGTGTCCGCAGCACACCTGCAAACCAAAACATGGTGGGGGGTTTGCACACCACTCTGTTACCCCTGTCTGTCACGGCATGGTGGGGAAGCTGCCTGTACTACGCAAACACAATACATCATCACTACCCAACACTGTTAACTTACCCACACACACACACAACAACTTAACCCTCTACAATTACACGGCAACACCTACAGTACCTTTCAGACCCTCCACAATACTGTACACCACCACACTTCACCTACTACACACCCACCTCCCTCTCTATACTGCCCATGCATTCTGTCAACCCATTAACACAACAACCTGCCCACAATGGACCCGTCCCACACACAACCAATAACATGCAAATTCATGTGTCCCCCCCCACCCCCTCACACTTCCACACGCACACACACAATACCCTACACAAAGCTCACAAAACATACAACACACAGCCATGCCACCTTACAACAAACTCATCCTACAACACACACATACAACTCCTACAACTATCACACCTCCTATAACCTCACCCAGCCCTCACCCCTACACCAATTTATACACTGACCACACCACATCCTCCCTCCAAACTCACTCACCTGAAGCCCCCAAACACCACATTTTATACACCAAACACAAATTATGTACCCCTTGCACAACAAACTACAGTCCACACATTGTTCCTTCACCCCCCACCACAATCCACCATGCAGTACATACAACACCTACCAAATACACACTATGACCCTCAACAATGATTATTACTACCCTACAACACTACCCCTCTACCCTACAAACACACACATGCACTACAGACCGATTTCTACGCACACTCCACACATTCTACTTCACACACCCTACCACCAGTCAACAAAATCCACTACTTTCCACACCCTACACACACCCAATCACAACACACCCTCACCAACAACTCATTACTACTAAGACCCTACTGCTGTTCAACCTACTTTCTAATTCCTACCACTACCCCCATCCCTCACCCCTACAACAATTCATACAGAGCCAGACACTCACCCCCACTCTATCCACAGGCACCATACATCACAACCCTACTCTTTTTATTAACCCCACACACACACACCAACTCGCCACTACAACATAACACTCCAACATCCCCATTCCCTTACACAGCCGACACAACCCTGCACAACACCACACTACTTCCAATACACACCCACCTCCCTCTCTATACACCCCATGAATTATGACAAACCATCACCCCACCTATTAGCCCACAACATTTCAACTATCACTACCACCCGCCCACATGCCAATTGCTGCTCCCCACCACAAACTCCCATCCACACACCACTCTACAGAAAACCCACACCTATGCCACCTTACAACAACAACTGTCACAAACACACACATACAACTCCAACATCTCATAACCCCTACACCAACTCATACACTCCCCACACCACATCCACCCTCCAAACTCACTGTACTAACCATTGCACGCCCTTTGTCGGTGCAATATTTAACCACTCACACAATTATGATTGGATGTAATACTCCATATAATAAAAATATTGCACGCCACAAGGGTGTGCAAGTGTTAAGGGGGTGTAGCCCCTTACGACGGTGTGAAGAGCGCCCGTAGGGCGCGATGAATCACCTAGTATATATATATATATATATATATATAGGTTTAGCCTTGCCAAAAGAGGGCATATAAGTGTAACTGTGCATGACCTGGGCATATTGGGTTGGCAAGTCAGTTTTGACCCAATTTTGAATCCAGGAATGTTGGGATGTATGCAGAGCCTAATTAAGGAAGGGGTGGGGGAGGGTCAATAGCCTGGGCCCCCCTGTATTAAGGGGCCCCCCAGGCCGGCAGCAGCAGTTCTCTTGGCAGCAGCGGAGACTGGAGATTTCATGTATCAGCCACCAACCTTGCTGCCCGAGAGGAGGGGTTAGCCGCATGTGGTATAGGGCATATCACACTCCTCCCTCGGCAGCTTGAAACCATCCCTCCCCGGCAACCTGAAGTCTTGTCTCCCTGCTGCAGCGTGGGGGCCCTCCCCTCAGTGGCTCCTGTTGCTGGTGGTTGGCCATGTTGGGGTGGATTTGGGGAGAGCAGCGGGTGCAGCCGGGTTGTGGTTGCTGTGGGGGGGGGGAGGGCTTAATCCGAGGGCTTAATGTATGTTATAACTCAATTGGTTATGCTATATGAGCTATGCTCTAATGTGCTATCAAAGTAAGGCACATTAGTATAGAATGTCGACAAGCAGGAGGACAGCGGGATGTCGAACCAACATGCCCACATTAAAGTACAGCAATGTAAAGCATCATTACCGCCTCTGCTTTACAAATTTAAACTCAATGCTTTACCATTATGGTTAAAGTTGTATAGCCAAAATAGATAATGCGCTATATATTAATGTACTAGAATGCCAGGTTCAGCTCGCCGCTGTCCTGGGAGGCACCTCACTACATAGAGCGCACAGGGTGCATCACTAGGAAGCGATAGGCACCCCTCTTCCATTTGTACTGTGACAAAGTGGAGTGAGATAAAGTACCAACCAATCAGCTCCTGTCATTTTTCACACAGCCTATAATATGGCACTTAGGAGCTGATTGGCTGTTAGCTTATCTCTTTCCACTTTATCACTCTCCACGGCTTAGTACAGTTAGTATGTGTGAGAGTGAGTGCTAATCAACATGTTTATCATTTTGCAACTAAGAACAGTGCAGGAGGAGTGGCTCTGTCTGTGCCTGGGCGCGCCCGCCTAGGCACGCCTATCACAGCATTTTGGCCACACGCACGTCCGTGACGCGCACACGCCCCATTCACTACAATGGGAGCGTCTGTGTGCACTTCCGTAGCAGGGCTAGGCGCTGGATCGCCTAGTCCCACCAGGAGTGCACGTTTGTGATGGAGCCGCACTAGATGAGCGCGGCTTCATCTGTACATAGCATACATGACAACTTTCTGGCTGCCCCCTGCAGGAGGGAGCTGCCAGGTCAGCACTGCGAGGGGTGTGGGGGGCAAGCTGATGCTGAATGGGGGGCAGAGCTGGGGGCGTGACAGCTTGTCCCTGTCACTGTGGCCCTGCCCCTTCTACACAAGCAGAAGTTACCGGCATTTCTAGGCAGGGGCGGGGCCACAATGACGCAATTCACATGTGCTTAGTAATTCAGTGGGCTGCAGCAGGCTTCAGTGGGGTATTGGGTGGATGGCACCTGTCCGGGAGACTTACCCACTCTTCCAGGAGGCCGGGAGCGCCAACCGAGTTTCAGGGGCCTCCCGTCCATTCCGGGAGAGTAGGCAAGTAGAGTACACAGTCATTTTCACACTGCAATCTGAGTAATGTGGTGGAAGTACAGGCGTTACACAGGCTCTTCGTTAGGGGTGTGAGTGACATAGAGGTCTGTTTACTTGGAGAGATAAAGTGGAGAGAGATAAAGTACCAGCCAATCAGCTCCTAACTGCCATGTTACAGGCTATATTTGAAAAATGACAGCTAGGAGCTGGTTGGTACTCCGTCCACTTTATCCGTCTCCAAGTCTTAGTAAATAGACCCCACAGTCACTCCCCAAAATATCCGCCTCATCCCCCCTCCCCCCCAACATATATACATCTCTTTTTCCTGTAAGCCGACCAATGAGGTGTCATTACTGGACTGGATCTCCAACTGATGTCAGTGCTGCGCTGCCACACCCCCAGGTACATGGCTGGGACCGATGTCTGCTGATGCCAATGACTGCAGACGGACTTGTGACGTCATGACGTCATACCCAGTGGGCAGGGCCAAATGCACTGGGAAGTAGAGCACTGCTCGGAGCATCCTAAGGGCACTGCAGGCAACTCCACAGGCTGCAGGGTGCCTACCTTGGCTCTGCCGTAGCACTATTGGCTGCAGGGTGCCGTTGCAGGCTATATGCCGGTGCTGTGTGCCAGCAACTGCACCTCTCACACACCCCTAGTTACGGCCCAGTGTGCTACAGAATTCTTAAGGCGTTGTGAGCTAGTTGTGAGCAGGCAAACATGTTGTGGGTTGTAGTTGAGTCAGAGAACCGTAGGTAACATAATATTGTTTGCATAATCAGAATTATACTGCATTTTATTTCAAGTTAACAATAATCTACAGCGTGCTTCAGTGGCTAATAAATTATGTCATGTTAGGAAAACATGAATAAAATATTCTCTGTAATTACTGCTGTTATGGATTAGGAGATGATTAACACATTTTACAGTAAAGAGATTTTTCTCTTTGAAGAATACTGGGCTGAGCCTAAAGCTTTCTGTCCATTGACAGAATGTGCTGGAAATACATTTTATGCTCAAGAATGTGCTTAAGACATTTCTCATTTCTGGTGATGTGTGAAAAAGTGTCGCACAGTCTGGGTGAAAACCGGAAATTCCTACATTAAAGGGAAATATATCCTATTCAGCAGAAGCGGCTGCTTTAATGATATTATGCTGAATGTGTTCAGCAACATATATGGACATGACTTAATGCACAGAGAAATCTATTTTCTACATGTCTGCAACAACAATGTCTAACTCACCCCGCTCTTCCTTTAAAGCAATCGCAAGACAGTCACCTGTGATTGGATATGCACAGGGCCGGATTAAAGGAAGAGCAACAGGGGCGGTCGTCCAGGGGCCTCCACACATTAGGGACGCTGAGGAGCTGCTAATACTCACACTGCGGTGTGTGCACTGTGCAGCAGCAGTTAGTATTGCGGGATGTCAATTCCCGAGAGACATTCTCTGTCACAGAGCGGCCCGCTGGGATGAGTCATGTGACGAAATGGAGCTGAGAATGAGGCGGCACCATTTTACTCACACAGCACCTACAGTCCTACCTCAGCATCGCAGGCTGACAGGTGGTGGCAGGCGGCTTTGTTTGTCTTTGTTGCGTTCCCCGGACCCTCCTATACAGTCAAAATCGTAAGAAAATATCTCAGCGTGTGTACACACCATAAGAGTGAGAAGGAGAGAAAGATATCGCTGGTTATCATTCTTGTGAAGCTTGTAAGATAGTAACAAACCTAATTGTTATACAAACATTGCTGTTAACAGGGCCGGAATGGCTATCTGGCACTTCTGGTAAATGCCAGAAGGCCCGATGACCTGATCGTCCGGTCTGGCATAACAGCCTGGCCAAGCAGCTCTGCTTATCCGTATGGCAGACAGAGAGACAGGGGCTGGCTAAGCAGCTCCGCCTGCTGGCTCTCAGAGACATACAGGAAATGGGGTGCATGTTGCTAGGCCAGGCACCCGTGAGCCGCGACCACACCCCTTGTCGTGTGCACACTAGAATGCCGGGGCCGATTCAGACCCCCAGTCCATCCCTGGCTGTTAACATTATATGCATTCATAGTAAAATATAACATAATTTCTGTGGCCGAGACATAATATAGTTTTTATTTAGATGAAAATTAAACTAAAAGTATATAAAAAGATTTACACGCATACAGCTGTAATAAAATAAGCTGAAGGCTGCATAAGCCTGAAGCAATATAAGAGTCCTATTTTTTGTGATTGGTTGTTGGTGACTAAGCAGTTGCTAGGCAGATCAGTGTGTTCTTGGGTATTTTTCCTATAGGATTATAGGGCTGTCCATCAAGAGGGTAGGGGTTGGTCTTGGAATAATATATAAGCCATGGTCATATGACTAAGCTTCCTCTTGCCATTTTGGAATGTACTGAGGTGCAGGTGTGTGTTAAGTCTGGGTTGCTGTATGTATTACTTTCTGCACACTGTTGGTATTTTATTGGTACTTGTTTATTCCCACTGTAGTTGTATTGCACTGGCTATTCCCCCCCTCCCCTTTTTTCCTGCTCTCCCCCCATCCCGGGCTGTGCTTTAGTTTATTCCCAGCGTTAGGTTACATCCCGCCCACGTAGATCTGCTCCCCCCCGCCACCTAGCCGAGGCCGCGGGCCCGCTTACCTCAGCGGATTATCGCTGGCCTCGGGATCGGTTGGTCCCTGCTGCTGGCGCCCTGCCTGCGCCGCCCGCCGGACTGCTGCCTTTTATCGCTGATGGTGGCCGATTCCTCCGTCACGGCTGCAGCGTCCGGCATCCCTTAGCTTCAGCCTGAAAGCGTCCATGGCCTGCTGCGCCTCACGGAGCGCGGCTGTGTCGGACCGCTGCGGCCACGCTTCTCCCCCTGCTGCTCGTCCGTGCGAGGGACACGGTACCCCTACTGCAGCGGTCGAGGATGTTTGGTTTGGCCGCGCTCCTGGCTGGGGTCTCCCCTGCCCCTGGATCCCGCTCTGGACGGCGGGTCCCGGTGGGGTTTGCTATGCTGCGGTCCGCGCCTCTCCTCAGTCGTGCCGGTCTAGTGGAGGACGGGCGCCCCTGCGGCTGCGGGTGTGGTACGGGCGGGGGTGGTTTTTCCCAGCGCCCGCGATGCTGCGGGGTCCCCTTTCCGGGCGCGTCGCTTTCCCCTCACCGCCAGCGGCTCCGGCGCCCACGTGGGCCTGGCGGCTCTGGGTTGTATGCGGGGGGGTGACGGGCATTGGCTTGTGCGGGCTGGAGCGGCGCGTGGGAAGCAGCCGCTCCCTGCCCTCATGGTGGACGGTGCCTGGGTTGGGGTTTACAGCTCCCCTATGCGGGGGGGGGGGGGGGGGGCATGCTATGATGGCCGAGGGCGGGTAAGGGGGGCCAGACGCTCTGGGTTTGGTGGACGGGTGTCCACGTTTTTTCCTCCCGGGCCCGCGGGGTGTTGGCGACTTCGTGTCGGGGTCACCTGCCGCTGTCCCACCTGGGGGCCCCTGCTCCCTGGGGCTGCGTGGTTCGTTTCCCCCTCCCACCATGTGACACGGTTCACGGGCCTGCCTGTTGCCCCTTTCACAATTTGCGCCATGTGCGGCGGTTTCCGGGTCCGGAGCATTTACCCGGGGGTTGCTTCAAGGGGCCTCGGGTCAGCCACCCCTCCTCCCCCCGGCCTTTACGGATCATAGTTCGTTAATCCTCAGCGGCCGCGTACCCACGTGCACGGTTTTTGGCCTCCTGGCTACCGGGCTACACCATTGGTCATCCCGTTAGCCGGGCTTCCCCTCCTGCCGGGTGTTCCTTCCTCCCATCTAGGTGTTTTCCCCCCTCCTCAGCCCACTGTCCATGGGTCGCAGCGTTACTTTGCCCCCGCTTATGCCTCCTGTTTGCTGTCTTTATGCGCGGGCGCTGCCGGCGCTTGTTGTCCCCTCTGTTTTGTCCGCACAGGTGCCTGCGAGTCCAGGGAGTCTGTGGATTCATCGTGGAGGGATCGGTGACAAAGTAGGGATGCGGCTGCAACGACAGTGGATGATGCAACGACAGGGTCGGTGGCGTTGGAGCCGGCTGATGATATGCCACGTCATCCAGACACGGTGAGCATGCTGTTGTTTATTATTACTTTGCAGTTCTTGTACCTTCTTGTAGCGTTTTACTCTGGTTATCCTGGGCGCCCGCGTTAGTTGGCTAGGCTCATGGCGCTGCACGCTTCTCGGAAAGGCAGGGCGTCGGCGGTTACCGTTTTCCCCGCCCCTTCGGTTCGCGGAGAAAGCGGACGGTGGGGGGAGATTGGGTAGACGGCTTTCCATAATTTTCAGTTGTGGTTACGATTTTCTCGGGGTGATTACGACGTGAAGTCCATCGGGTTCGGGGGTGTGACGTCAATTTCTTGGGGTTATGTTTGGGGGTCGCTCGGCGGGCCGGACCGCACAGTGGGGTCCCAGACCGCAGGTGCCTTGCAGTTTGGCGTTGCTGTTTTTTGCGCTCCTTGGTAGAAAAGGGGGGTGTCGCTTATGGCAGGGGCTAGTACACCATAGGTCCACTCCCGTGTTCGTCACTCCTGCGAATTTGCTAGGCCTGTCTCCCGTATAATGACGGTGCCCCAGCCGGGAACGGGTGTTTGGAGGTCCGCGCACGCTTTCCTGCATCAGGTCCGGCGGAGGGTGGTCGCCGACCCGGCTTAGGGCTCGTGCGAGCCCTATGACGTTTTTGTTTTTTCTTCTCTTCCCGGCTTGTGCTTCTTCCCTGGGGGGTTATGGCCAGGGACCCCGGGCGGGGACCGCCTTAGCCTACATTTGTCGTATCCTCGAGGGTTTTTTTTTTTTTTTTCTTTGCACGCTATGCTGACAGGTCTATTTCCGATACCTCGCGCGGGGTGAGATTAGTCTTTCAGCGACTCTGCGTTTTTGTTCCAGGAATATGGGCCGGGTACCTCAATTTTGGTAACTTATACGTTGGGTAGTGTTTGCGCTGCTTCCCCTGCGTCCCTATCACCTCAAATTTTTCGGGCCTCGGATAGGGGCCTGTTATGCTGACAGGTTGGTGCCCCTGAATTTTTTCTGGCTCATGTGCCTTTTTTGGAGGAATTCTGCACTTTCTTGCGTTGAGGCACACGGTCCGGATCCGGCCCTTTCGGGGTTTCTCGCTACAGGGACTATTTTCTCTTCATGGGTCTGGGAGGCATTTTGGTTCGCAGGTATCCTGCAGTAGGTTGCCAGGTTTTTGTCAGGATCCTGGAATATCCCGTTGCCCCTGTTTACGGCTAGGGCCTTACCGGTTGCCTGAGGTTTCAGGGGTTGGCGCTGGGCACAAATGCGGGTTGCTGTCGCCTCCCCGCTGACAAGGTACCGACTCTATTGGGGTTTTATTAACGACGGCTGGGGTCGACGTGAAGTCGGTTTAAGCGGGTGCGGTTGTTAGCTCCTCCCCGTTGGCGAGCAGGTTTATCCTCATGGGTGGCATAGGTTTCAAGGATACTACGGGCCCCTGCGGGGTCGACCAGGTAGCATACCGCGGTTTCCCTTCCCGTGGGATCAGAGATGTTTGGGTGGAATTGGTCTTCATTCCTATAGTTTTTTACGGGGAGGTGGTTGTGGTCTCCTCCTCCTGGTCCCCTACGGTCCCCCTAGGCTTTGCGGCTGTTGCGACAGCTGCGTGGCTGCTGGCGGTGCATTTTTTGCCATCCCGCTCCGGAGTCGGATTGGTTTGGCGGATGCTTTGTCTCTTTGCAGTTTGATGAGTGCCGCGAGTGTGTTCCGGGGTAGCGTCATAAGGTTTCCTCATGCCCGTCTTCTGGCGGGTGGATTGTCCGGGTGGGTTGGCTACTCGGACTGGTCATGCGTTGGCTCTTTCCTCGTTTGGGGCGTCTGCTACGTCCCGGTGTTTTTTCAGTAGGTTGAATACAGCGGGTGCGTTATTTGGGAGGGAGGGCCTAGGCGGCCAGGTATCCTGCCTTTGCGGGCATTTCCTTCCGTTCCAGACTGCGCAGGCTGGTGGACCCCTCCTGGTCTGTCGTTAGCACTTTGGGGTGGGGGCTAGGGTGCGCCCCGCGCCTGCTGACACACGTAGGCCTGTTACGTGGCAAATTTTGGCAGAGTGCTGGGTGTGCTGCCTCCTGTCGCCAAGTTGGTGTGGGAGGCGGCCCCGGTTTAGATTAGCCTTTGCTTTGGCTTCATTCTGGTTTTGCGGGTGAGCGAAGGGTGGCGAGCAGCAGGCAGTTTCGGAATGCCGGGACTTTTATCTGTAACGCGGGTTGCAGGGTGGTCGGTTGCGCGGCAGGATGGTGTGATCCACATCGGATCAAGCAGCTGGGGGTCGCTGGGTGTCCTTGGAGGCCCAGGAGGTTGTGAGTGTCGGCCCGCTGCGCCTGGCGCAGGAGTATGGATGGGCCTCCGAAGGGGCGACCAGTTGCTGATACAGGCGCTCGCTGGTTATCTCACTAAGGTACAGGGTTGCTGCGGTGTTTTGGGCTGCTGTTCAGGTGCTGGCCTGTTGGCGGTATACTGCTTGGGTCCTATTCCTTACGGATGGGGGAGGCTGCAGTTTGGCAGCCACAGGGGCCTCCACAGCAGCTATTCAGGAGCTGAGCCATTGGGGGTATACTTCTTAGATCCTATTCCTTGCGGTTTGGGGTGGCTACCTTGCGGCAGCCTCAGGGGCATCCTCGGCAACTGTTGAGGAGCAGAGCTTTTGGGGGTGTGCTTATATTAGGTCCTATCCCCGGCGAGCTGGGGAGGCTGACCATGCGCAGCCACAGGGTTCTCCACGGCAGTGGTTTCAGGAGCAGGGTCGCTGGGGGGGATGCTTGTCGCAGGTCCTATTTCCTGGCCGATTGGGGTGGCTGCTATGCGGCGGCCGCGGGGTCCCCCTCGGCAGCGGTTCCAGTGTTGGGATGTTTGGAGGTATACTTTTTAGGTCCTGTTCCTTGCAGAGGGGGGAGTCTGCCAGGCGGCAACCACAGGGTCCTCCCCGGCGGTTGTTCAGGAACTAGGGAGTTGGAGGTTTACTCCTTATAGGTCCTGTTCCGTTGGCTTGGGGTGGCTGCTGGGCGGCAGTCACAGGGTCTCCCGCGGCAGCGGTCCAGGATCTGGGGCGTTGGGGGTGTACTTCTTAGGCCTATTCCTTGCGGATGGGGGTGGCGACCATGCGGCAGCCATGGGGTCCACCGCGGCAGCTATTCAGGGGTCTGCTGGAGGTATATTTGTTTTTTAGATCCATTCCTTGTGGAGGGGGGGGTGACTGCCGTGCGGCAGACATAGGGTCCCCCTCGGGAGCTATTCAAGGGGTGTTTCATTGGGGATATACTTCTTAGGTCCTATTCCATAGGGATGGGGGTGGCTACCATGCGGAAGCCACAGGTTCCTCCATGGCAGCGATGCAGGACGTGGTCCGTTGGAGGTATACTTTTGGGTCCTATTCCTTGCGGATGGGGGTGGCTACCGTGCGGCAGCCACAGGGTCCTCCACGGCAGCTATTCAGGAGGTGCTCCGTGGAGGGAGGCTTACTATAAGCCTTCTGCATGTGGATAATGTTTAGTTGTGCCTGTTGTGCTAACCCAAAAACTTGTTTACCCGTCGGTTTTTGAACAAGTAGCGTTCAGGAATCGAGGGTGTGAAGTGAATTTTTAAATTTTCCTCCGAGGGGGCCTAATTACAATTGGCTCAACACAGGTCCACGGGAGGTTTTTTGAGTTTTCTCCTTCACTTGGGTTAGTTCTGCTATCTGTCACTTGGTTTTCTATGTGATGTCGGTCATTGATGATTTCAGGGTGTTTTTCTTTTGCAGCCGTCAAAGGTTGAATGGGAATGGCTGGTTTGGCCACTCTTACATTTTGGGCGGCAGGGCATTACTTGGCGCATAGGACAGCTGATGTTTTGGGTTATGGCTTTTAGGTGGTCAGGCATCCTCTGCTGGTACTGCGTCAGCCGCAGTTTTGGCAAGGGGGGAAGGCGTTTCGTCTTCTCCGGCTGAAATTTTGCAGGTTTTGTCTTACCTGGGGTTCTGGTCCTTTTAGTTAGCTTTCTCCTTTCCTGGTTTCTTTTGGTTTGGATGGCGGGGCGGTTTGTTAAACCTCTGTGGCGGGAAGTCGCTACCAACCAGCGGTCAGATGGGCATAAGTGGTCATTGTGGGGCACCCTCTTTAGAAGGACGGCAGGTGTGTCCTTCTCTTGCGGTTGGACATTTAGACGTTCCCCTGCGGGAACCGAACGTTTGCCAGAGAAAAGAGGGGTGAGGCCTGCACAATGCGGGTTATGCAGGTAGGAGGCGGGGTTTGGTGTACTCCCCTCCTTGGTTGGTTAGCTTAAAGAAGTGTTTATGTCAATCGCAATAAAATTATGGGCGCCTTAAATAAGCTGAAGGCTGCATAAGCCTGAAGCAATATAAGAGTCCTATTTTTTGTGATTGGTTGTTGGTGACTAAGCAGTTGCTAGGCAGATCAGTGTGTTCTTGGGTATTTTTCCTATAGGATTATAGGGCTGTCCATCAAGAGGGTAGGGGTTGGTCTTGGAATAATATATAAGCCATGGTCATATGACTCAGCTTCCTCTTGCCATTTTGGAATGCCCTCCCGCCCGCCCTGACCATAATTTTATGTTCTTTTTAATTTTCTACATCTTGTTTTTCTCGGTGGGCTATTGACAGCCAGACTGGCGGGAAGTCGCTACCAACCAGCGGTCAGATGGGCATAAGTGGTCATTGTGGGGCACCCTCTTTAGAAGGACGGCAGGTGTGTCCTTCTCTTGCGGTTGGACATTTAGACGTTCCCCTGCGGGAACCGAACGTTTGCCAGAGAAAAGAGGGGTGAGGCCTGCACAATGCGGGTTATGCAGGTAGGAGGCGGGGTTTGGTGTACTCCCCTCCTTGGTGGTTGGATTTCATCCAACGGACCGGAGCTGGTGTCTGGTAGCGACTGGTCCTGTTGCCATCCTCCAATATAAAATCAATTCAATTACAATTATAGTTTAAAGAACAGGTCAGCGATCAATAAATATCGTCTGGCCTTTAACTACAGCTAACCGTGTCCGTGTCGTTATTTTAGTGTGTCGTTATTTTAGTGATAAGCTAGCTTAAAGAAGTGTTTATGTCAATCGCAATAAAATTATGGGCGCCTTAATAGATTCACAGGTGATTCAAATACAAAATGTCATACAAAATGTCAGTATTGTTTGCCACTAGCATACTCATAGTAGCACTCTATTCTCTCAGTTGTATTTGTGCTTTGTTTGCAAGGTTGTAGATCTTGCCTTATAGTGCAGCAGCTGAGCAGCTTAATGGGGTCTCGACATCAGAAGACATAAGTACTAGTGCCCAATTGTCTTTTTGTGTTTTTACTTTTATAACACAAACCAGTGCACTCTGGCACACTTGTAGCGCCACCGCAGCAGATATAAACATAATTATATGGCCCAGAGTGGGTTATATTATTATGTATCGTTAGAGAGATGCCTTAACTTAACGCGTACTGGTGGCTTAATCATATATTTGCAAATATATCCAACTAAGATCTCTGAAACTCTATAACATGTACAGTAGTGTACAAATCTTATTGCTGATACTTTTTAGCGTGCTGAGGGAAAGGTTTCTCTGTTTTTCTCTTTTTGCACAGTAATACCCCATTAGTTATCACCCAGGGGTATCAGGAGTCGTCCGCTGTTATTCAACATTGGTGCCGGGACCCTGATTTGTTCTGGCCCGCTCCTCTGGAAGACCAGTTTGATGCTGACTGGCACTGGTCTGTTATTAAATTGAAGGGGTGAAAACTGAATGTTTTCCATTTGGCCTTCACATGCAGTTTTGCCCATATACTGTAGGGGTATAAAAACCACAACACATCGTTTGCGTTTTCAGCATCCAAACTGAAAGATTGCAGTTTGAGGCTGAAAACCGCATGTGGTGCGTTGCACACTCAAAACAGGACACTGAGAAATGTCCCCCTTTGGCATTACATAGCATCCACAGATACCAATAACACAGCGCCTCCGGTGGCAAAACGCAACACATACAACACTTAGCAATAGCTTTAAATAGTGAATCATGGGAGTTTAAACATATTTTATTTTGTTTCCCAAACAATAAATAATGTTTTATATTTGTGTTACATTAACAGTGAATTATAAAGGACATAGGATCATAGGAAAGCACAAACTGTAAGCAAATAATACAGAAATCATGCGTAAATTGTATGGATATTTTGGTCGTGACCCTGAACTATTGGGTAAACCTACATTTGATGTAAAACATAACAAGCATAATCAGTTCTTAAAATTAATATAATCAAGTAATCTGTGGCCAAATGCGAAAGCATTTACCATTGTGGTGTCTCTCAACAGACTGACGTTCACATATTTTAAGCAATGAATCATTTCCCCCAGTAGGTACTGTGATAGTATCTGAGAAGGAAAGGTTGGAAGATTCAAGGTAGATTCAGTGTAATAAAAGTCACCTATTGTTCATAACACCCTCATAACACTAAAGGCTGAGGAACTGATACTACATTTGTTTAGCATACAGGGGTCTATTCATGAAACAGTGAAAAGTGTGGAGAAGTGAGCCAGTGGAGAAGTTACCCATGGCAATCAATCAGTATTGAGGTAACATTTATAATACGCATACTATACATTTGTACGGAGCAGCTGATTGGTTGCCATGGGCAACTTCTCCACATGCTTACTTCTCCACTTTTTTCACTGCTTCATGAATACACCCCACAATATGCTAATTTTTTTTGTACCCTCCAACATGACCCATTCCATAAGGTACAAAATGCTCTGTTCCTGGACTTCTTTTCCAGTGGTGGCTCCAGAGGTGGGGCTGCAGCATAGTCCAAAATTCAGATAGGGGAGCCATACCAACTGCCACCCCAAACACTGCCAAACATTGCCTGCCGGGACTTATTGGCAGTTGGTGTGGCTCCCCTAGTTGAATTTTGGACTGTGCTGCAGCCCCATCTCCTCAACTGCCACTGGCAAGGAAATATAGGAACAGAGCATTTTGTACCTAATGGAATGCGTCATGTTGGAGGGTATGCTCAGTAATACTGTGCATGACAACAAAAACAGACTATACCTACATACGTATGCAGATCTAACACATGTGCCCACTTAGGGAGGTGGAAATTAGGCAGGAAAGAGCATTCAAACAGTCCAAGTACAGTAAGGCAAAGGCAGGGGGGGTTCCAGTTGCCTGGCCTTCGCTGGAAGTGGCTCAAATCATGACCACAATAGCAGTACTGTATAATAAAATGAATAGAGCTGTGGCTACAGCATGCAGTATAGCAACAGCTTCTACTGCCCTGTCTACTGTGTGTGCAGATCTGAGCGCTCAGTCAGC